>NW_008352375.1:71581-135652 GCF_000622305.1 Nannospalax galili
GCTTTTTTTTTTTTTTCGTATTTTTGAGACAGGATCTTCCTTAGCCCCAGCTGGCTTGAAATCCTTATGTAAATCAGGCTGGCCTTGATCTCACAGAGATCTGCCTGTCTCTGCCCACTAAGTCCTAGGATTGATGGTGTGCATATCCAACACCAGCAAATGTGTATCTTTCTATCCAGAGATTAATGAAGATCATGGATTGTGGGGAGCCGCCTGCCGTCCCTGCAGACGCCATTACAAGATGGCGCTCACATCCGGTTCATGCTGAGCAGTAAATAAGTCAGTACGCATGCCCGAAGTAATTTTCCACCTTCTAGTCTCTGCCTACCTCGTGGCGTGATATGGGCTGATGAGTTTGCGACCAATCAAGAGTTGCCACGTCCAAGACGGGCTTACTAACCTATATAAGGGCTGGGTTTCCGACATTCGGGGTCTTCGCCCTGTAAGCTTATGCTCTCCCTCTCAAGATGCATTAAAGCTTTTCTGCAGAAGGATCCTGAGTGTGCCGCGTCGTTCTTGCTGGTGAGATGATAGCGCGGGACACTGAAAGACAGGGGTTATCAGAGCTACTGTTTTCAGCACCCCTCCCTTTAGCAGAGAATGCAGCCTTGACTTAAAAGTTTAGGCTTATCTCACCCTAGGGCCTGGCACCCTGGTTTCCTACATTTCATAACAAGGGATAAAGGAATTGATCACTGACAAATGTGATATGAGTGGTCCTTTAAAACATTATAATAGGTGAAAGAAATCAATCACAATTCTACACTGTTTGACTCCTTTTCTGTGATGAACCTACAACACAGCAGCTAAAGCCAGGTAACTATTTGCTAAGAATTGTAAGTGGCTTTTCATGAGCCCCCTAGGGGATGAACAAAATATTAAATTAATGGCTGTGGAGCTAAGTTAGGGAAGTGTTTGCTTCACAAACATGAAGATGCAAGTTGTAGCCCTAGCACCCACATAAAATGTTAGGTATGGTGAATGCTTTTAATCCCAGTGCCTGGGAGGTGGAGACAGGAGGATCCCTGGGGCTCACTAGCCAATTGGTTTAAGCCTAATCTGCATGTGTCAGGCCAGTAAAAGCCCTGTCTGAAAAACGAACGTTGATGGTTCCTGTTTATCCACTGCTGTACTCTGGCCTCCTGCAGGCACACGTATGCACATGCACCTGCACAAACACACAAATTAGATATCACTGAGGGTGCACAACTGTGTAAGTCCTAAAACACCTTGCTTTGCTCTGTTGTGCAGTATAATATGATAAGACATTTAAATCAAATACAAATGCTTATTTCTTATTTGTAATTTCCATTCAATATGAGTGAAAGTTGGGATAGCAATCTGTTTAATAGCTTACCAAACTTTCTGAGACTACTCAGAATTTTATTTTACCTTTTATTATTTTAAACCACTTTGTTTCAAAAATCAGTATTTATGGCATTTGTTAGAATGGAGATAGTACCTATTTCAAGTAAGACTGGAACCTCTGAGTTAGTTATAAACTGATGTAATGGTTTGATCTTGTTGCTCCTGTTAGCCACTCATCTCAGTAGTTGCGGGTAGATTTTGTCTTTGCTTTAAACCACACAGCAGGATGAACTCAGTTACAAATCGATCATTTTAAGCCATACTTTCCTAAAATGGAAAGCAGTATTTGTTTCCTGTATATTTTGTTTGACGTGCTTTTATCTCAGTTCAAATTATGAGAGCTACAAATTATAGTCTTCAAAGACATCAGAAAACAAGAGAGTACTGAACATCAGTACAGCAAGAGTGTCTAGTTTCAACCTTTGCCTCTTTATTTCCTAACTTCATGAAATTGGAGAAGTTTCTTTGACATTGAATTTCTTATGTGAAAAAAATTGAGATTAAAAATATAACTGTATTAATTCAACTTGAACCTAAAAATTTACAACCACTTTTGAAAGAGATGTATCCTTGTTCTGGAATGTGTTACTGAATATGTTAAAGCTGTAATGAAATGCTTCCTCTAACCATGCGGTTATTAAATTTAAAAAATGTTAAAAATTTGTTAAAAAAATCCTTTCCCTTGGAGTTGCTTTGAAAAGTAATCAGTATATGGAAGTAAAATAGAATAATGCTTGGTTTAAAATACACATTCAACAAAATACTAGATATACTCAGTACTGTATTGCACTTTAGGAAGCTAAAGTGTGATTTTTCTGCAGTGTTTGTATGTGTGTGTGTGTGTGTGTGTGTGTGTGTGTGTGTGTGTGTGTGTGTGTGTTGTGTTTGTATGAGTGTACATGTGTGCGGAAGTGCATGCAGAGGCCAGTGGTCAATGCCAAGTTTCTTCTTCCATCATTCACCAACTTATTTTTTGAGATAGGGTCTATCAGTGAACCTGCAGCTTGCTCATTGAGCTTGACTGACTGGACATCAGGACACCAAGATCCTTCTGTCTCTGCCTCCCACTGCTGGTATCAGAGGGGTGTGCCCAGGTTTATGTAGGTGTGAGACTTTATCTCATATAGTTATGCTCAGGTGACAAGTACTTTGCGAACTGAACCATCTGCCCAGAGACCTGTCTTAGATTTAAATTCCAATTGGCTTTACTGTCACTATACTTAGGAAATACTAAACCAAAATTCTATAAACTAACATAGGGTTGAAAACTTTTAAGATGATTTTGGACTTATTCAGTGTCATTAAACACAATATGCATCATGACGGTAAACAGCTCACACTGCTCCAGGGATATAACGGTGAAGAAAATAACATGCACATGAGAAAAAGAGTTAGTAGACAAGAGTTTGTCCATAAAACGGTGACTGGAATTTGATTTATGAAAGCACTCATGTGAGAGCTATGAACTGAACTTTGGAATAAGTGCACACAGGAAGTAGTGCTGCAAATTACAATATCGTTTAGGTTTTCAGACACTAGAGTATAATAGCAGATACTAGTGTTGCTTGGTCACATCTCTATGGTACATCCTGTCTCTGTCCTATTTCCTCTTACTCTCCCTTTTCATCTTTTCAGTGTAAGGGCATGGCTGTTTTTGACCTAGACAGGGTCCAGAGTCTTCTTGTCCTTGCAAGGCCACAGGCCTTATACACTTTGCAGCTTCTTGACTGTGTGCAGTTGGTTCCTCCCACATCACTCTGTCTGCAGCACCCAGAGGGGTACTATTTCCACACTCCACTTGCATGCCATCTTCTCATGCCCTTTCTCGCTCTTTTATCTGTTATGTCTATGAATTTATCACCACTCAATGCCAGCTGGTTATATTCCTCCTAGTTTTAAAATGTGAAAATAAATTAAAATGCATGTTTATTGGTAGCCATCTATTCCTATAGAAATTTGAGAGGGAAAGTATCTAAAAATATGAATGTCATAAACTATCTTGAGAAGGAAGTTAATACTTCAGGCATGGAGAAAAAGAACTCAGGCTTAAAAGATTTCTAAATATTGCAAACCCATCAGAAAAACATAATAAATGTGTATTTATAATGAAGAAAGGATTAGCTGGAATTCAATGATGAATATTTCTGAAAATGTCCCATTAAATAAAGGTGCACCTTAAGTCTTACAGTTTGATAGATGACCATAAATGAGTATGTTGCACTCCAGGCTGAATTTGCTGTTCATTATCACGAACATTTAAACCACTGCAGCCTCTGATGCCTGCATACTTCTTACACAGGACCCTATGCTCAGCCTTCACAAAGCTCAGTCATTTATACAGACTCAAGGATGATCTTTCACTTTTACTGCCTATAGAGTTCAGTATCCTTAAATGAGGCCCATAACTCCACATGACATGAACTGGTTCATCTCTGCACAGCCTCTTGTAACTCTATTAATTTAAACAGCTGTCACTGACTGATGAATTGGAAGCCGTTTCAAGATTTTTATTGCACTGCCTTGACATTGTGTTTTAAAATAAGAAAATCATAAATAATCAAAGGAGGAGTATATACCTCTATAGCCTTTTATATTTTGCTTTGAGAATGATTATATCATAGTTTGTTATAACATTTTTGAAATATGATAGAGTTAGCCTTTTCAGTGATTAATATTCTCTCTTTTTTAAACCTTGAATAGACATGTATTTTGTTTCTTAAACTAGTTGATTAAATTATTACCTTAGAAATTTTAAGATTATCTACACATTTGTCTTAGCCTTCACATATTGTAATGAACCTACTCAGACCTTCATCACTTGCTTAGACTTTTTCATTTTTTCTTTCTATTCTAGAAATATCTAGTCACCACAATCTTTATACCTAAATCTTTCTTAATAAATTATCTCCATTTGCATGCCCTTATAAACGTCTTCTTCACCTCATTTTCTTTTTGTAACACCATAGGACATAACAACATTAACAAACTTTCCACCTGTTCTAAGAATTCCCTTCCTGGGGATACTAAGTAATGTTCATCTCCTTTCTAAGGTTCTAGTGTCAAACCAATGTTTGATTACATTAAAGTTCATCCTGGGGAACCAATGAGTTCACTGACTTTACTTACAGAGATAACTGAGGGGTACTGAGGTGTATAGGTGATGTGAGAGTGCTTGCACTGGAAAGCCTTTATCCAGCATGAATGTTGACTTTTTATAATGTCATGGGTCAAGACCTCTCTTCTTAGCCCTCTCAAGATTATTCACTATCGCCCTTCCAAACTCCAGGAGACCATTTGTAATTACGGCAGAATTACATAAAGCTGGATGGGAAGAGTGGCTCCTCAGGTAAGGGTCCAATGATCCAGCTTACTGCTTATTTAATGAAGGAATACAACCATCAACAAACCCCATTGTGTTGCTCTTTTGCCAGTAGGCATAGCTGAAATCATGAAGACAGCAGTTACTTGGCTCAGAAGACTGATGCACAGCATCATCTTATTAAAAGAACATAGAATCCAAATTACACACATAAGATAACATCATTAAGTTAATATTACCTGTGTACACACTGTGCTTTGTAAGTTCCAAGGTAAACCTTATAGAAAACAAAAAAACTGTTAATAATCTCTTTACTTCAAGTAGTTCAGAGAGTGGTCTACCAAATCTTGCTTTAGGTTTTGAAGGAGTGCAAATACTAGGTAGAAGAATCAACTGGTACATGGCAAAGCATTATCAAATTGAAGTTCACAACCTCCAGCATCATCACTTAAGGAAAGCTGTGCTAAAATCCTGCTCAGGCCTTCAATAATCTTTCTTAATAACATTCACAAACAACTTTACCATTTGTTGTGAGAATTTACCAAGAAATTAATATTTTACCTCATATGTGCACAGAGAGAGATGTACTTAAAATTAATTTATATATTTGAGTAATAGGAACCATATTGTAGATAAGGATAAAAGAGATAACATCTTGACCTGAAAAAATATTTTTGTGTTAATAGTTTTAGTTTGTATGAGACTTTACTTATGTCAATATGATACCAAGTGAATTAAAGAAACATAAACTCATGTTGACTGTGTATACACAGCTAATTTTATAAAAGATAGATTTTAGTAACTAAGATTTTGTAATTACTCTTTGTTGAGAATATGGTTTATCATTTTTACTTTTTAATATAATTTAATTAATTAATTTATTTAGAGTCACTCAGGCTTTTATTTTGCACAAAGAACCACTGGGAATCTTGACTGTGACCACCTTGGAGATTACACTGGAGGTATGAGGGCTCCTGACATGTTGGGAAGTGAGATGACAATCAATGATTTGGACTAATCACATGATTACAGAGCTGGGGTTTCCAACAGGGCTCCAGGTAGTCAGGTGTGGCTTCTGACCTCTAGGGAAGTAGTTGCAAGAGAGGGAACTAACTACAGAGACCTGGCAAACACTGGCCTGGCCTTGAGCAGCTTCCATATCAGGGACAGGGTCTAAGCAGGGTCTAAGTGACTGAGGGCTACAGAGATGGCTGAACTGTCCTTTACTTGGCCAGTGGGGTTTCTGAAGGACCTGCTGGCAAACTTGGCCTTGTTGCCTAGTTCTTCCTTGATTCTGAGGATCTGATTGTACTTGGCCAGACACTTCCATAGGCAAGGCACACCAGTCTTAGTCTGCCCAGTGCAGAGTCCTACCACCAGGTCAGCAATGAAGGTATCCTTGGTCTCCCCAGAGTGATGGAACACCATGACACCCCAACCATTAGACTGAGCCAGCTTGCACACCTGCAGAGACTCACTCACAGAGCTGATCTGGTTCACTTTGAGCAGGAGGCAGTTGCAGAACTTCTTACCCACTGCCTTGGCAATCTGCTTTGGGTTGGTTACTGTGAGATTGTTCCCAACGACCTGCATGCCTGCACTAGCTGTGGACTTTTGCCAAGCTTCCCAGTCATCCTGGTCAAAGGGGTCTTCGATGGACACTACAGGATATTCTCTGATGAAGGACTTACACAGGTCAACCAGCTGATCAGGCAAGATGTACCTGTTGGGGTCATCAGGAGACTGGAAGTCCAGGTGGTATTTGCCAGAACTGAAGCACTCTGAGGCAGCTAAATTCATGCCGATGACAACCTAGTCAGTGTAGCCAGCCTTCCCAATTGCATTAGCAGCTCCATGGCTTCTTCATTCTCCATGATGTTGGGAGCAAACCCGCCTTCCTCACCCACATTGGTGGCATCTTTCCTCTATTTCTCCTTGGTGACATTCTTTGGGTTGTGGTAAACCTGTGCTCCAAAGTGCATGACTTCCTGGAAGTTGGAAGCACCTGGGGGAGGAGCATGAACTGCATGGCCAGCTTGTTGCTAATGTAGGAACCACCATTCATCATGTTGAAAGCCGGGACTAGCAGGATGACTTAGGGGTTACCGGCCAGGTCACTCGATGTGTCGCTACAGGGGCATACCCTTCTCTACAACACCAGCTTTGCAGACAGCCAGGGATACTCCCAGGATGGCATTTTCACCAAACTTAGATTTATTTTTAGCCCCATTTCAATCATCAGTTTGTCGATCTTGCTAACCAGAGCAGGTGCAACAGTTTTACTGATGTGTTCAACAGCCTTTGTGACACCCTTCCCCATGTAGCATCTTATCTTTGTCCCAGAGATCCAGGGCCTCATAGATGTCAGTTGAGGCACAACGGGGCACAGCAGCTCAAGAGAGACCTTTTGCGATGTAGAGATCAACCTCAACAGTGGGATTTCCTCAAAAGTCAAAAGGTGGTAGGTCATCTGACCTCTTGATCAAGGAGGCCAAGGAGACCCCACCAGATGGACTTGAACCAGTGTCCAGTCTATAAAGAGGAGGGTCAACATGGAGGAATCATTTCCTCCATGATTCCAAGACAAGCCAACAATGGTTGAGCAGGACCTTTGACTTATCTTCACATAGATGGAACTGGTAAAAGAAAGGAGCCAGGGGCTCCTTCCAAGCCCATGGGACCCCTGAGGAACAGATCCTCAAACGACCTCAAGAGTGAAAACAAATCAGTTTATCTGGTCCAATGGTATGTCCTTAAACACCCAAAAGGGAAGTATAACCAAAGATTAAAGGGGCCAATATAATTTCATAAGAGCATACATATATATAGCTAAAAGTTACTTGATAAACAGCAAAGCCAGATAGGCAATACCTTCAGTTGAGCTGTTGGCCAGGATGGATAAAGGCTCTTCCAGATAGTAACCCAACACACTACTGGAAAAATGAACAGCAGACCCCAATTCTATCCAAAGCAATGCTGACAATGGATTGCCGTAGATGAGGAACAGCTGATCCTCCTGGAACAGGGACCTCTGGCTGACGAGATTTACCTGAAGGGAAGATAGGGGGGAATAGATGGGGGTCCTGACAACACAGTGGACAGTGGCAGGGATGACAGAGTATGGAGGCTCTAGTGGGAGAGGAAGGCTGTCTATCTGACGAGTTTATATTCATACTCAGATGCCAAGGAACTCAGAAAGTAAGTGACTGTGACCAGTAATAGTCATATATATAGAGATTAGAAATGCATGTGAAAACGTCTCAATGTCAATTGCCTTAAAATGAATTTTTCTGTATGAAACTGTGTATTTTAACAATGAAGTGGAGATCTTTTTTAAACATTAAAAACATTTAATTTTATGTCTTATAGAGTTTATAATGAGTAAAAGATTGTACAAGCGTAATAATTCATCTGTAAACCTAAAAATATGCAGCCAATTTTAAAAGAGATGTACCCTAGCTCAGAAAAATGTTATCGGATACGTTAATGCTGTTGTAATGAAATACTTCTTCTAATAAACAACAACAACAACAACAACAAAAAAGTCAAAGATCTCTCTGGCATGGATCTTGAGAATAGATATGGTGAATTTCTGGCCACTGGGTCTCTGCGAAGGAAGGAACAGGTGGTACTGTGGACAATGAGGAGAGTGGTCAGAGCATAGTGCTGGTTTATCATTTTTAAACCAAAACACCTTTGAAGCAGACAAATAAAACACCTTGAAAGCAGACCGCAACCAAAAAAAAAAAAAAAGTATTTAGCAAACAGGATTTTACACAAGGAGCTTAGATGCTGTTTTGTATGGGCAATTAGCATTTGAAAGTTTTGTGAAACACTTAATAGACCTGTTTGATAGATTTTAAAATAATTGGAGTACCTATTTATAAAGCCTTTGAATGTATCATCAAAAAGTTTATATTTATAAATTTGTACATGTGAATCTTGATTAAGCATGATTTAGCAAACAGGATTTTACACAAGGAGCTTAGATGCTGTTTTGTATGGGCAATTAGCATTTGAAAGTTTTGTGAAACACTTAATAGACCTGTTTGATAGATTTTAAAATAATTGGAGTACCTATTTATAAAGCCTTTGAATGTATCATCAAAAAGTTTATATTTATAAATTTGTACATGTGAATCTTGATTAAGCATGCCAAAAACAAAATCCCAAAAAACAAACAAACAAAAAAACCGTATTTTTTCTGTGCACAATAAAAGAATGAAAATGAAGGGAAAAAAACAAAAAACTAAAGTGGCCACAGTTCAAAAATTGTCTTGACATAAACAATACCAGAAAACAATTACCATAGACACACATAACACAATTACATGAAATCTAGGTGCACCAAAGAGTAGGATAAGGCAGAAAACTTGTATCTCTAGTTCTTTAATATGTAAAATATTTGGTCTAAAAGAAAGGGTTAAATTTGCCATGTAGATTTAAGATAGTATCTCTTTGTGATGGGATTAAAAGATTAGCATTTCTCAGCAGTTAAGAGCACTGACTGCTCTTGCAGAGGACCAGGGTTCAATTCCAAGCACCCACATGGTGTCTGTGAACCATCCTTAACACCAGTTCCAGGGGAATCTGAAGCCCTCTTCTGACCTCCGGGGCATTGCATGACACAGGTGCACTCGCATACATGCAGGCAATACACTCATACAACATAAAATAAAAAATAAAAAATAAAAAATAAAAAGATTACCATTTCTTATTCTAATTTTTATAGGTTTTGAAAGAGAAGACTAATATTTGAAGTTTCTTACAGAGGGAGATGCCCCTACAGATGAAACCCAGCAAAGTTCCCCTTGTCTAAGTTATTAGCATAACATAAATCAGAGGAGACAAGAAAAGGCAGTAACATTAATACTTCAGGTTAAAAATAAATAAAATTTAATTAGTACTCAAAATAATCTCATTTAGAAACTGGTCAAAAAATGTTAAAGTTTAAACTCCCATTGTGGATGTTTCATATTATCTCCTTAGTCTGACATAAAAATGCATTGACCTTGTTTCAAGATAATAGAGACATCGGAATCTCTTGCTTTTCTATGATCCAATCAAGAATCCAAGATGAAAACCAAAACAAAAATTCATGGGACGTAGGGCTTCTTCATCTGTGGGTGGGCCATTCACAGTTCATACATGTGCCCATATCACACTTGAGCCTCCACACTACCATAAGGAGGCAGCTACACTTGATTCCATTTTAAAGGTGAGGAAACTGAGACCCAGAGGGAAGGGAATGTCAAGTCCTAGATTCTTTCTCCAAAGTCCTTCTGCCCCACTTCACAGAACAGAAGCAAATCTCTATCCTTTGCTTTCAAGAAAGCCTGCCTACTGCATCTAGAGTCAGCACCTGCTCCTCCTCTGCCTGATTTGTCCCCCCGTAAAGGCTCTGGATGGTGCGGTGTCCTGAAATGGGGCAGTTACTTGACAGTAACTGTCCTGAATATGTCTCAAGCCACTGGCCTGAGTGTGACATCTAGAGTGTGTCATTGCTTCTTGGGAGAGCTTAGGACAGGCGCAATGGACAGAAGAGATTCTCACACATGACTGTTTGATTGCAATATGCATTTACTAGGTCAAAGCATAACAAACACACATCAATACAAACACTCTAGGGGAAACCCGGTTCTCTAGCAGTTAAGAGTCCCAAAGTCTCAGGGAGTACCTTCCAGAGGTTAAGCCTTCAGGCACTCCATGTGGAGAGGTTCTCTCATCCACCATGATTGGTGCACTCTCCCTGCTGTGGAGCTGTCTCTCGCAGGTTCTGATCCCGTTAGGTCATGGCAGACTCCCGTCAGTCTCTGGCTCTCAAGCTTGGGTCCTCGATCAGGTCTCAGGCAAGGCTCGGGTCTGGTCTGTTCTTGGGCAGAGCTTCAGGCAGAGTTCAGGCTGGTCTCAGGTCTTGGGCGATGTGCCGGGATGAGGCCCATGGATTCAGAGTCTTGTGTAGCCAAACATCGAAGGAATATTTGAGCTGCCAGATTTTATATGTTTCTTTTTTTGGCTAGAGTCCTTCTGACTTACATCAGTAACTTCAGCAGTTTCTTGTGATATGGCTCACACCATGTGGTCACTTGTCACCAACACACAGGCACTCAACTCACGTAGGTTCTGCTTGGTTGCTAGGTTACAACTTAGCTTCTACTTCACACAGTGTCACAGCAGTGTTCAATTTGGTTTCAGAGTTTACAGAGTTAATATTCATCTTTAATTTCTAATTTCCAAATTCCTAATAAATTCCTAATAAATTCCTTGGTTACAACTTAGTTTCTTATCTACTTATCTACTTCACACAGTGTCACATCAAGTTTCTAGTTTCATTTCAAAGTCACTCTTTATTTCTACTTTCCTAATACATTCAGTACATGCGGTATCCCAGCCTTGCCATAAAGGTGAATTTCCGGGACCTTAACTTTGTTTGAAAGAGTCCTTTGTTTGTTCTGCTTATTTGGGGTGGGGTGGGGTGGGTCCTGGGCATATTCCTGGAGGCTCTGATTTCATGGGAAAGGATTGGTGAGGAGGGCTTCCTCTCTTCTGGACTTCCAGCAATTTGCTAAGCTACAGAGACAGAGGCCCAGTACAGAAAATAGTTGTCACAAAGGGTAAAGGAGAATACAAGGTAGCCCCAGGGAATAGAAAATGAAAAATCATGCCAATTCCATCCCCCTTAGCCTCATGTGGGACATGTGTGTACTCCCAGCACTTGGGAGAGTGAGGCAGGAGGATAAGTGATTCAAGGCCAACCTGGACAGCATAGTGAGAGACTATCTCAAAATAACAAGCTAAACAACCTTCTGCCCCTACTCCTCAATGACATGAATTTGTCCTATAAATGCATCTCAACAATTGGGGCTTTTCTTCTTCCTCAACTCTCCTGGCTCCCATTTAATGAATCTTCCTTTCCCCGGCACTATTGCCACATTTATTTTTAGGTTAGAAATTCCCAGATTTCAGTAAGCCCTGAACTAAGCCTTTCTTTCAAGATGAATATCTTCATGTATCCAAGCAGTCCATCCAAGATTAGGAATCACATTTCTGCCATATGGCCCGACCTGGGAAGTATGGAGAGCCAAGTGTCAGGAATAGTATAGTTCTAGGCAAAGCTAGTTCCAGATCAGTGCAGTCTTACACTGTAGCCCAGGTTGGACTTGAACTTGTATTCCTCTTGCCTCAGTTGGCCAAATGCTGGTATTACAGGGTTGCATTGTGCCAGTCCCAGTTCAGCAATATTTAAAGAGTTATAACTCAACAACTCCAAAAACACATGTACATTATGCTGACAAAGTACAAAAGATTTGAACAAGCTTACCGTAATTAACCTTTCCTGTCCAACTTAGTTCTTAAGAGTTCTTGGCCAAAACAGTTAGGACCTGACTTACTTAGAAGACATCAAACAGTTAAAGAAGATCAGAGGTAAAGTGGGGGGAAAGCATTTGGGTTCAGTAATTTTCAAATTGCTCTCTGTGAATGAAAAGCACCTCAAGATTCACTGAAATTCCTGGAAGACAATGGATAGCAGTGTTCTATACCTCTTTCCCTTCCATTCAAGCAGAGTAACAATTTTAATACTGAAAAAAAGGGGGAAGTAAAAAAAAAATTGGACACAGGGATTCACATAGCCCAGGCTTTCTTTGGATTCATTATATAGGTCATAGTTTAATATTCCAGTATAAAATTACTTCCCTTAGGCCATCTCACAAGTCTGACATGTTTCCTACAACAACGATTTATTGCCCTGTGATCAAATAGTCATATTCATGCTAATATACAGTATTAGGAGCTTACTTGAGTCAATGGTCTCTATACAAGACAAAACTTACTCAGAACCCTACATAGCTAATATAATGTCCATGTAAATGAGAGTAAGAATTAAAATTATTTGTGTGAATAACAAGAAAATATAGTCAAAGAAGAATGTTAGGATACTGAGAAGGAAGTACCTGGAATGAAAAAGCATGATATTTAGAGGATTGACTTTTATCAGTGAATTAATATTCTCATGACAAGGACTAATGAGTTGAGTGTGGTGGAAAAAATGCATAATCCTAGCACTCAAGAGATTGAGGCAGGAAGACCACAAGTTCAAGGCTTGCCCAAGCTACATAGCGAGACCCCCTCAAAACAGATAAGTGATTAAGGGAGGAAGTAAGTTGGTCTCTTTTGTGCCTTTGCCCTTCTATCATATGAGACCAGTTAATAGCACATGAACATGATGATATTCACAACACCTTGACATTGCCCTTGCCAGCTTCCAGAACTGTTAGAAATAAATGTCTATATTTTATAAATTACTCACTATAAGGTAATTTGTTATTGCAGTACAGACACACAATGATACACTGTGTATCAAAGTATCAAAGACAAACCAATAAAAAAGGAAAATGTATAGCTTCAAAATATTTACATTGGAAATTAGGAAGTGCTGATGTCATAGCACAGGCCTTTAAATCCAGCAGCACTCAGGAGGCAGAAACAGACCTGTCTCCAAGTTCAAAGCCAGCCTGATCTATGTAGCAAAGAGTCAAAACAAACTCAAGTAAATGGGAAAAAGGGAAATAAAAAAGGGCAGAAGTCAATAAGCATTTTAGAAAAAAAAGAAAAAAACAAGAAAATTAGTGAAATAAAAAGGTAGTTTTTTTTACTCTTTTTTCTCCTTTTTTTATGGGGCTTTTTTGGCTGCTCTAACACTCACCCGTCTGGAGAGGTAACCCTAAAATCTTTTAAGGATTAGATAAAAGCTCCCAAATATTTTCGCCATTTTTGGTCTTTGGAATGGAGTATGTTGCTAAGAGGCCCAAGGGCACTGTGAGTTTTAGATAAGAAGCTGGTTACTTTTCTTTGAGGGTCTTTTTACCCTAACTGCCTAGCCAGTTCCTACCTCCTATCCTTATCATGGCATCCTCTGAAGAGGTTACCCAAAGTTCCAATAGGGAATCTGGATGAAGACCGCTCTGGCTTCTTTCATGCTAAACAGGGACGCAGGGTGAGGCAATTGGAGTACCCCTTCAGTGGGTCTATCTAAAAGACTCTCAAATTGCGTAACTCTTATCTGTAGGGGTAAAAGAAAATACTTGACTCATGGATAGGAGATGTGAAGGAGAAGTAAAGGCAAGAGTAATTGACAAGTGCTTCCAAAAGCATCCCTCTATTGGGTTCCTCCTCATTTTTCTTTTGTCTTCCAAGGCTGGACTCTAGAGTGATGGATTCAGGATTTGCTTTCAGGTATTTTGATAGCTGTTGGAGTGATTAGAATCAGTGTCAGTTTCCTCCCAAAGGCTTCTAGATGGGGGGAAAACAAATTTATCCATCATTTTAGAACAATAGCTGGTTGTCTCTCTTAGCTACTGGTGAGCACTACAGTATTGCAAAACAAGATTTAAAGTCTTACATCTGAGCAGAAAATTCTGGTTAGGAACAAAATCATCAATGAGAAACAATTGTCTAACTTTTTATATGGACTTAAGCCTAATGTCTGGGAGGTATAATCCTTTGAACTCTAAAAGAAATATATTTATGACTTTACTCTTCAGTTATACTTTGCTTTAGGGTATTTAAGACCATACAGTTGGCCCAAATAAATCGTGTTATTTTTACACTTAAGGTCCTTTGAGGATCTGTTCCTCAGAGTTCACATGGGCTTGGGAGGAGCTTCTGGCTCCTTTATTTTACCAGTTCCATCTATATGAAGATAAGTCAAAGTTCCTGCTTGACCATGTCTGGCTTCACTTGGAAGCATGAATGAGATGTTTCTTCTGAGTTGACCCTTATCTTTGTAGACTGGACACTGGTTCAAGTCCATTAGTGGGATCTCCATGTCATCCCTGAACAAGAGGACAGGTGACTCACCACAGTTACAGGGCATTTTGAGAGATGTACCATAGTCCCCTGGAACTTAGTCAACCTTGGAGGACAAGTAGCAAAAACTGTCTGTTTAGTCCCTCTGTCCAGAACTGTATAGGCCTCAAGCTGTGGCTGTTAAACATCCGATAAGGTTAGTTCCACTACTCTGGTGCTTTTAATTACCACGTGCTATGTAGCTAAAGCTTTGGTAAAAAACTAAATATTCTCAGATAAACCTTGACTAGATCTATATTTTGTTCTTTAGTTGACTGAACTATGACCTTAGAAATATTAAGAATATGTATATATTATTTTTGTCTCTTCCTTTATATATCTTAGCAAACTGACACAGACCTTTATCACTTGATTAGGCTTTCTCATTTTTTTCTATTTTGGAAAATATCTTGATTACCATATCCTTTTAACATCTTTTACATTCTCATTTTCTTTTAAAAAAAATTTTTTTAATTTTATTATTATCATTTTATGTGTATGTATGTATTGCCTGCATGTAGGTAAGTGCACCTGTGTCCTGAAATGCCTGTGGAGGACAGAAGAAACTGTCAGATACCCTGGAACTAGAGTTATGGACAGTTGTTAGCTGCCATGTGGGTGTTAGGATTCGAACCCAGGTCTTCTGCAAGAGCAGCCAGTGTTCTTAACCTCTGAGCCATCTCTCCAGCCCACCTTTTATTTAATAATTATGAGACATAACAGCATTAAAAAATAAAATTTCCATCTGTTGTGAAAATTCTTTTCCTGGGGATGCTAAGCAATGCTTATTCCCTTTTAAGGTTCTAGGGTCAAGCCAATGTTTAATTAAAGTTTTACTGGGGAACCAATGAATTTACTGAGCTTACTTACAGAGATGACTGTGGGGTTGCTGAGGTATATGCATGACCTGACGGTATGTATGTCCCAGCACAGGTCATGCCTTCTCTTCCTAGCCTTCTCCAGACTATATATCAACCCTCCACAAATCCAGAAGACCATGTGTGGTTAGGGCCAAAGTACATATAGTTGGCTCAGAAGAGTGGCTGGTTACTCCAATGAGGGTCCATTGACCCTGCTTGGCCCTCTTTTAATGAATGAGCACAACTGTCAACAAGCCCAACTGTGATGGTGTTTACAGATTAGGCACAGCTGAAGTCATGATGATGGTAGTTATTTCATGCAGAAGAGGCTGGTGTACAGCATCATCTTATGAAAACGACATGGAATATAAAAGGATTTGGTGCTAGGATCCACATGTGAGGGAGAACATATGTCATTTGTTTTTCTGAATCTGTGTTACTTCACTTAATATAACAGTTTCTAGATCCATCCACTCACCTGCAAATTTCATTATTTCATCTTTCTTTACTGCTGACTAGAACTCCATTGTGTAAATATACCACATTTTGTTAAATACTCATTAGTTAAGGGGCACTTATGTTACTTCCATCTCTTAGCTATTGTGAAAAAAGCATCAACAAACATGGTTGTACAAGTGTCTTTATAATAGGAGGATCCCTTTGTGTATATGCCAAGGAGTGGTATAACTGGTCATATGGTAGGTTGATTTTTAGTTTTCTAAGAGTTCTCCACACTGTTTTCCATAGGGGTTGCACAAGTTTGCAATCTCACCAGCAGTGAATGAGGGTTCCCCTTTCTCTGCATCCTCACCAGCATTTGGTATCATTTGTTCTCTTGATCTTAGCTAGTTTGATTAGAGTAAGGTGATACCTTAGAGTGGTTTTAATTTGCATTTCCCTAATTACTATGTTGAACACTTTTTGAGTTGTTTCTTAGCCATCTTTATTTCTTCCTTTGAGAATGCTCTGTTTAGATCCTTAGCCCACCTTTTAATTGGGTCGTTTGCTTTCTTGATTCTTTGTTTTTTGAGTTCTTTATATATTCTGCATGTTAAACCTTTGTCAGATGTGTCACTGGTGAAACTTTTTCCCATTCTATGGGTTTTTTTCCTTCACTTTTTTGGTTGTTTCTTTTGCTGTATAGAAGCTTTTTAGTTTAATGATGTCCCACTTATTGATTGATGACCTTGATTCCTGAGCAACTTCTGTCTGATTTAAAAAATCCTTTCCTATACCTATATCTTGTAAGTTACTGCCAATATTTTCTTTTAATGGTTTCAGGGTTTCCAGTTTCACATTGAGGTCTTTGATCTATTTGGAGCTGATTTTTGTGCAAGGTGAAAGATAAAGATCTAGTTTCATTCTTCTACGTGCGGAGATCCAGTTTTGCAAACACCATTTATTGAAGATGCTGTCTTTCCTCAATTGTGTGTTCTTGGCACTTTTGTCAAATATCAGGTGGCTGAAATTGCGTGTACTCGGGTTTGGGTCTTCAATGATGTCCCATTGATCTATGTGTCTATTCTTGTGCCAGAACCATGCTATTTTGTAGATTGATTTTATATTCTGTCATTATACTGAAAGTGTTGATCAGTTCTAGGAGTTTTATTATGGAACTTTTGGACTCTTAGGTATAGTACCATATCATGTACAAAAAGTGATAGTTTGACCTCTTTTTTCTGATTAGTATTCCCTTAAGTTCCTTCTCCTGTTTTATTGCTCTAGCAAGAGTTTCAATCACTATGTTATGTTGTAAAGGAGTGGAGACAGTGTATATCCTTGTCTGGTTCCTGACTTTAATGGGAATGCTTCCAGTTTTTCTCTATTTAGAATGATGTTGGCTATGGGTTTGTTGTATATAGCTTTAATTATGTTGAGGTGTGTTCCCTCTGGTCCAATTCCCTCTAAGACTTTGAACATAAGTGCATGCTTAATTTTGTCAAAAGCCTTTTCTGCATCTATTGAGGTGTGGTTTTTGTCTTTGAGTCCATTTATATGATTAATGATGTTTATTGACTTGTGTTTATTGACTATATTAAAGCATCCCTGCATCTCTGGGATAAAACCTACTTGATCGTGATGAATGATCTTTTCCATGTGTTTCTGTATGTGGTTTGCAAGCATTTTGTTGAGAATTTTTGCATCTATATTCATCAAGGATATGGGCCTGTACTTTTCTTTTTTGATTGTGTCTTTACCCGATTTGGGTATTAGAGTGATGTTGGCTTCATAGAAGGAATTTGGGAATTCTCCCTCTGTTTCTATCATTTTGAATATTTTAAGTAGTATTGGTTGGAGGCCTTCTTTAAATGTCTGGTAGAATTCCACTGTAAATCTATCTGGACCTGGGCTTTTTATAGTTAGGAGGCTTTGTATTACTGTTTCGATTTCCTTATATGTTATGCATATGCTTAAACTGTTGATCTCTTCTTGGTTTAACTCTGGTGGTTCCCGTGATCTTATACATCCATTCATTTCTTTTGGATTTTCAAATTTAGTAGTGTATAGGTTTTTAAAATATCCCCTTATAATTGTCTGGATCTTCTGGGTGTCTGGGTGTCTGTTGTGGTATTTCCCCTTTCATCTCTGATGTTGTTAATTTGGATTTGCAATTGCAGGAAGATAACCACCATGTGGAGGCTAGAGCAGGATCCAGATGGTCTTAGGCAGTCCCCTGCATTCTCAGCCCCTATGCCAGAAGGAGAACAAAGGGATGCCAGAACCTTACAGTCTCTGGAGATCTGCTGAGATCAGAGCTGCTACACTTGATTAATATTCTCTTAAATAAATGTTCTCTTCCCCATTTTTTGATGGGAGAGCACATTTATCTTGGAAATATTTGTTTTTTATTTCACATAAATACATCCTATTTCTATATAGCTAAAGGATTCTGAACAATTGAATCACTCTGTACTGCTAAACCCAACAATTAGTCTGGTATTCATCACATAATGTAGGGAGGAAAACTGAAGGCAAAACTTAAGATTTTAAGATGAGATAATAAAAAAGTATGATTGAAAATCACTGAGCAGACAGAACTTTTGCCCTTTTGTGATCAGAAAAACAAATGTGTGTTTGAGAATTTTGCTAGTAAAAACTTCAGAGTGCACAGATGAAAACATTTTCCTTCCTCCTCATAATATTTGAAATCCTGAATCCATCTATCCCAGAATTATTCAGTTGGAAAATTCCCTTTTCAATGTGCAGGCTTGAATTTCTCTCATTTGCTTCTAACATGTGATTGTCAAAGAGAATTGATAACAGCAGTCATGGTGTGAGATTGCTTTAAAGTTAGGGATTGTCTCTGCAGTGGAGAAGTGTCTGCATCCTGCATCCTCTCTGTCCAGCACCACTTGTCACCACCAGACTGTTATTAAAAATCATGGTCAGCTCCATCCCATCATGCTGATCCTTGCCTTGTGCAGTCAATTCTGAAAATTACAACTCAAAAGTTACATCTATCTCTAACTGAATTAAGACCATTTCTTTTGATTAAATTGTATATTAACACAAAGTGGTCCCAAAACTGAACACAAATTCAAATGGGCCGTAACCTAATGAGTTGGAAAAACAACAAAAATACAACCAAACATTCAATAAAAATGAGATTGCTTACCCAAGACATACCACCACACATGTCTAAATATCCAGGCATCAGTGAAGAAAACACAAACAAAATGAATAACCAAGATTGTACAACTAATACAGAAATTAACAACCACATGTCACGTTTGCTGAGAATGTCAACCAAGCAGATGCAGATAACAATGATTTCAAAATAGCAAGTATATGTATGCTCAAGGGATTCATAGGCTATGAATAAAAAAACAAGACTGTAAGAACACAAACATTTGAATGAAATAACTCAAACAATTCAAAATACAAAACTAGAATTCAATAAACAAAGACTCTGTGAGAAAAAGCAAATCTGAAATAAAACTTGAAATCAAAGACTCAAGAATTCAAGTACAAAGCTTAGTGGAAAGACGCAAAAGTAAGTTGGGAAATGGAATACCAATTCTTGAAGATAAGATTGATTTGAATCACTCAAAGAAAGAAAATGTGAAATATAGAATAACCCAGGAACAGAATATGCAAGTTATCTGGGACACTGAAAAGAGACCAAACTTATGAATCATAGGCATAGAAGAAGGAACCTAGGCCAAAGATCCATAAAATATTTTTAATGAAGTCATAGAAGAAAATTTCCCAAACCTAAGGAAAGAGATACCTATCAATGTAGAGGAGGCATACAAAACACCAGGTAGACAGGACCAGAAAAGAAACTCCCTACATCATATAATAGTCAAAACGTTAAACATAAAGAAGAAAGATATTAAATCTGTGAGAGAGAAAAAGCAAGTCACATATATGAAGGCAGACCTATCAGAATAACAACTGAGTTCCAGTAGAGACTATGGAAGCCAGAAGTACAAGTCATGAAAGAGCATAGATTCAAGCCCAGATTATGATATCCAGCAAAACCATCAGTTTAATTGATGGAGAATAAAATATTTTCCATGATAAATATAGATTTAAGGAATTCATGTCCAAAAACCAGCTCTACAAAGACTACTGAGGGAATACATCAGTGTGAAGAGAAGATCACAGTCTCAAAGAATATATAAATGATTCGAGAACAAACAACCAAAAGAGGTCTGAGAAATCAGCACAAAAATAGCAACCTAGTAGGAATTAATAAACATTTCTCAATGATAACCCTCAATATTAATGGTCTAACCTCCCAAGTAAAAACAGAAAGGCTAACCAATTGGATCAAAAACAGGATTCATCAATTCATGGCTCTAAGAAATGCACGTCACCAACAATGATTGCCACTGTCTTAGGCTAAAAGGATGGGGAAAAGTACTCCAAACACATGGAATCAAGGAACAAGCTAGTATAGCTATTCTAGTATCCAACAAAATGGACTTCAAACTAAAACTTGTAGAAGAGACAGGGAAGGTCACTTCATAATCAGTAAAGGAAAAATCTACCAAGAAGGAACCACAATTCTTCACAATTCTAAATATACATCCACTTTATATAGGGGTATCCCATTTCAAAACAAACAAAAATAAAAACTTTATTATCTCTAAAATCACACATTGACTATAAAACAGTGATAGTTGTTGTCTTCAATACCAGTTGTCATCAACAAACAGGTAGACTAGACAAAAACTAAACAGATAAACCTTGGAAATAAATGACACCAGAAATCAAATTGACTTTACAGACATCTATGAATCATCCCATTCAAATACCAATGGATATACTTTCTTCTCAGTAGCTCATGTAAATTTCTCCAGAATTGGCCATTTATTGGGACACAAAGCAAGCATCCACAAATTTACAAAAACTGAAACCAATCTTGTATCTTATCTGACCACAGAGTAATAGAGATAGATTTCAAAAACAATAAAAATGATGCAAAGTACACAAATTCATAGAAGCTAAACAGCACATCATTGAAGAAAAGTTGGGTCATGGGAGGCAAAAGATTTCTTAAAATTGGGTGAAATTAAAAACACAAAAGACAAAAACCCTCAGGATACAATGAACACAGACTTAAGAGGAAAATTTATAGCATTAAGTGCCTAAACCATGAAACCAGAAATATCTCACTTAATGATGCACCTGATAGTCTTGGAAAATCAAGAATAAACAACACCTAAAAAGAGTAGGCAGAAATAGATCAATAAAATTATGGCTGAAATTAATAAAATAGAGATGAAGAAAACTATACAAAGAATCTATGAAGTGAAGAGTTGGTTTATTGAAAATATTAACTAGAGAACTGGAAGATGGCTCAGAAGTTAAATGCACTGGCTTCTCTTGCACAGGTTTGTTTCTAAGCACCCAAATGGTGTCTACCAACAGTCCATAACTCCAGTTCCAGGGAATCCAATGATCTCTTCTGACTTCTGTGGGCATTACACAACATCAACACACTTATATATATATGCAGGAAATATACTCAGACACATAAAATAAAAATAATAAATAAAATATTTTTAAAAAGAAATATTAACAAGACTGACAAACTTTTAGCCAAATTAACCAAAAGAAAGAAAAAACCAAAATTAGCAAACTCAACCATGAAAAGGGAAACATTACAACGGACCTAGCAGAAATTTAGAAAAATCATAAGGACACACTTTAAAAAAATCTATTATTTCACTAAACTACAAAATCTAAAAGAAATACAAAAGTTTATATGTATGGCCTACCAAAATTAAATCAAAATGAAATAAATGATCTAAATGCATAACAACAAACTATATACAGTAATTAAAAATCCCCTAACTAAAAAGAGCCCAGGACTGAATGGCTATAGTGCAGAATTCTACCAAACTGTCAAAGGAGAACTACAAATAATCCCTAAGTTATTCTGTAAAATAGAACATGAAGAAACACTCCCAAATTCCTTCTATTAAAACATTATTCTATTTTGGTATTACTCTTATATCAAAACAGGCAAAAACACACCAAAAAAGAACAAATTATAGACCAATCTCTCTGATGAAAATAGATATAAAAATCCTCAATAATATAGTCACTGTGCTGTATAGCTTTAGTGTCAACTTGACACACCTGGGTTGAGGGAGCCTCAATTGGGGAATTTCCTCTATTGGACTGGCCTGTGGCCATGTCTGAAGGGCATCTTCTTGATGAGTGATGTGGGAGGGCCCAGGCCACTGTGGGGGGGTGCCACCCCTGCGCAGGTGGGCCTATGTTGCATAAGAAAGCAGGCTGAGCAGGGGCCAAGGAAGCAAGCCTGTAAGAAGTGTTCCTCCATGGCCTGTGCTCCAGCTCCTGCCTCCAGGTTCCTGCCCTGAGTTCCTACCTTGGGCTCCCTGATGAACTGCGACCTGGGAGATGTAAGACAAATAAACCCTTTCCTCCCCAAGTTGGTACTGGTCAGAGTGTTTTGTCACAGCAATGAAGAACAAACTAAGACAGTCACAAACTGAATAGAAGAGCACATCAAAATGATTATTCATCATGATCAAGTTGACTCATCCCAGAGATGCAGAGATGGTTCAACATATGTAAATCAGTAACTGTAATCACAATATAAGCAGAGTCAAGGATGGAAACCATATAATCATATCATTAGATACAGAAAATGCCTTTGACAAAACCCAACATCTGTTCAGGATAAAAGTCACAGTTCATGTAGGCATATAGGAGACATATCTCAACATAACAAAGGCAATATACCGCAAGCCTACAGTCAACATCGGACTAATGGAGAACAACGGAAAGCATTCCCCTTAAAATTAGGAACAAGACAAAGATATCCACTCTTTCCATTCCTGTTCAACATAGTACTTGAAATCTTATCTAGAGCAATAAGACAAACTAAGGAGATAAAAGGAATGTAAATTCTAAAGGAAGAGGTCAAAAACTTTATTTGCAGACAATATGATTCTGTTCATAAGAAATCCTTAAGACTTGAGCCAGGCGTGGTGGTGTCCACCTTTAATCCTAGCATTCTTTTGGGAGGCAGTCAGTTACAGGCCAGTTGGGGCTATAGGGGAAACTGTCTCAAAAAAAAAAAACAAACCCAAAAAACAAGCAAACAAAGAAACAAACAAAAAACTATCTTGATATTCCACCACCAGAAACTCATAGAGGTGATAAACACATTCAGTAAAGTAGCAAGATACAAAATTAACATCCCCAAATCAGTAGCCTTCTTATATACCAACAACGGACACACTGAGAATGAAGCCTGGAAATGATTCCATTCACAAAAGCCTCAAAATCCATAAAATATCTTGAAATAAATCTAATAAAGTCAAGGACATGTACAATAAAAATTTAAGAAATGACAGAGAGAAATTGAAGAAAATACCATCAGATGGAAACCGTCCAGACCCATGGATCAGTAGAACTGCTGTTGTGAAAATGGTCACCCTATGAAAAACAATCTACAAATTCAATTCTCCCCATTAAAACTCCAAAATAATTCTTCACAGAAACTGGAAAAAATAATGTTTAATTTCTTATGAAATCACAAAAAAAACAGGCTATGAAATATAATCCTGGACAATAAAAAAACTGCTGGAGGGAGTATCATCCATGATGTTAAATTATCAGGTATACCTCTGACAGAGGATTATTATCTACACTATACAAAGAACTTAAAAAACTAAAACATCAAAAACTCAAACCAATTAAAAATTGGGGCAAGGAACTGCACAAGAAATTTTGTAAAGATAAATCTCAAATGACTGAGAAATACATTTTTTAAAGTCCAACATCTTTAGTCATCAGGGAAATACATGTTAAAACCACTTTGAGGTTTTATTTTTTCCCTCTCAGAATTGAAAATACCCAGAAAAGAAACAATGACAAATGCTGACAAAAATGTGGAGAAAGGAAATTCTTATCCACTGCAGGTGGGAATGCAAACTGATGCAGCCACTGCGGAAATCAGTGTGGAAATTCTACAAAATCTATAAATTGATCTACCATATGACCCAACCCTACAACTCATGGGCATGTCTTCAAAAGACTCCATACTCTACTAAAGAAATATCTGTTCATCCATGTTCATTGCTTTCTTTTTACATAATTGCTAGAAACTGGAAAAAACTAAATGTCCATCAACTAGTGAATAAAAAATGAAGGTTTGGTACACATACAGAATGGAATATTACTCAGCTCTTTACAAAGCAAAACCACAAAACTTGCAGGTAAATGGGTGGAACTGGAAGCAATCAACCTGTGTGAGGTACCCAGAGTCAGGAAGAAAAATGTCACGTTTTGTCTTGGAGCTAGATGCTAATTTTGAAACCTTACATAATGCATGTTTCAATTTGGAAATTCAGGGGGACAAGAAACTAATAAGTGGCCATAGGTGGTGGGGGGAGGCTTCCTGGGAGGGGTTGTAAAATGCAGTGATATGAAGGGGGAAAGGGAACATCAGACTAGAAAGAGTTAAATGGTGTGAGGAATGGGGGGTCAGGACATAAGGAGAATGGGGAGGAAAACATAACAGTATGTCTTTAGAAAAAGTCATATGGAAACTTATCAGTGTAGAAACATCTTGAAGTATATACATATGCATCATCATAAAAAGAGATTATAATGAGTTATTGTATAGAAGGGTGACATTGACATTTGTAGACATCATAAGCTATTGGAAAAAAAGCCTCCATGCCAGGAATGGACTCCTGTAGAAGCTGTTGTCTACATGTCCTATAGACCCTCAAACAATGCTGGCCATTGTCTCTGTTCTTGGTTACCCACCAGGACTGGATGGTAAAACTCTATTGCCAAAGACACTATATACACAAGCTATAGATAAACAAGGAGAAATAAAACTAGTGCTGACTTCAGAACCACATATCCTTTGGTTGCTGTTCATAGTGTTGGATGGTACTATGCTTTTAATTGGAAGGAAAAAATAATCATCAAAATTATGCAGTAGTGAATCCTGTGAACTACAATAACAACTGACCTAGTAAGAACAGTATAATAGTTGCAAAAATTATGAGAATAACCAACCACTCTTCAACTGGATTTGAGGTCCACTTCTTAAGATGGAGCCCATACTTGAAATTGCTATCAGATTTAGGAACCTGAGACCAGACAGGTTACAGGACATAGGAGAGAACCTATTACTAGTTTTCTACTAAACAATTATCAGATTATACTGACTGTTAATGAGTTATTGTTATACCCATATATTAATGCATCACATAACTCTAACCAAAGAAGTTTCGTATGCAATAAATGGTGGTTAACACAGAAACCCACAATGTAAATAATAGCAATGTTTCTGGAAATTTAAGGA
The DNA here is from genome assembly GCF_000622305.1 of Nannospalax galili. Lineage (NCBI taxonomy): Eukaryota > Metazoa > Chordata > Mammalia > Rodentia > Spalacidae > Nannospalax > Nannospalax galili. The sequence continues at coordinate 96,783 of NW_008352375.1, forward strand.
AATCCAGATGATATAACATAGGACTTGTGTATGCTGTCACCATTTTGTGAAGTCACATGAGTAACTGACCAGCTGGCTGAAACACTATTTTCTTGTGGTCATCCACCACCTCTGGCTTTTGTAATCTTTCTGCCCCTCTTCTGTAATGATCCCTGAGCCTTGGGAGGCAGAAGCTGATATAGGTGTCCTATTCAAGATAAGTACTCTGCAGCTTCTTCTCTGCACGTTGGTTAGTTGTGGGTTTGACCATATTCTGACTCCCTCACATCTCGTCTCAGTTACAATCCTGATTCCATATCAGTCTCCCTGGACTTCATGCCCTCTACATTTTTTTTTTGGTATTTTGGAGACAAAGTCTCCCTGTAGCCCCAGCTGTACTGGAACGCACTATGTAGACCAGGCTGGCCTTGATCTCACACACATCCACCTGCCTCTGCCTCCCGAGTGCTGGGATTAAAGGCGTGCACCACCATGCCAGTCAACATTTTTTAGAGACCTTACCAGTCTAATTTGTTTTCTCCAAATGCTCTTGGGTTTGAGTCCATACCTGGTGCCTGATCAACCTAGTCAGCATTACATCCTTAAAGAAAACTGACTCTCTCCACAGCTATCAATTGGCAGTAGTTCTTCAGCTAGGGCCAGGGATTTTTTGACCACTCCCATTTATATAAATGATTTTTGTCTGACTTGAGCTTAAGCATTCTGCCAGAAGGCCCACGGGGTCATACATACATCTGCCCTTCTGTGCCCCCAAACATCAATTTTAGTATTCATCCACACCTGTACCTCTTACGATCTTTATGTTCTCACTATGCTACAGATGTCCCATTGAGGGCCAAGTATTCCGCAGTCTCTTATTCTTGGCACATTGACCAGTTTTGGGTCTCTGTGCTAATCTCCATCTACTACAGAAATAAATTTCTTTGGTGACAGTTGAGAGATGAATTAATTTATGGGTGTAACAGTAAGCCATTGTGAGTCAGTTTAATGCTATATCCATTTAGTAGAATAATGGTAGTAAGTTCTTTTCTATGACCTGTGACATTTCTAGACACAGGTCCTGATAACAGTGCCAGGTGTGTGATCCATGTGGTGAAGAGGACCAATCAGAAAGTGGTTAGTTACTTACATAACATTCATGCCACTCCTGCATTTATGGGTCTATCTTGTCAGCCCAGTAATTAGTGTAGCTTGCAGGATTCACAGTTGGGTAAGACTGATGATTATGTTTCTCTTCTAATACTATGCAAAGCATCTTCCAGCACTATGAAATATAGGCATTGGAGATGAAGCTTTAAACTCAGTAGCACCTTGATTTCTATGTATTTTTTCTGTGACTAATATATGTAGTGTTTTCAGCAATAGGGTCTTACCATGAAGTTCTAGCGTGTAACCAAGAGCAATGGCAATTGCCAGTATTTTTTTGGGTCTATTCTAGTCAACAACTCCAAAAGAGGGAGTGCATTCCTAGCAGGTTTTTTTGTTTTGTTTTTTGGTTTTTTTTTGGCTAGCCTGTGGTATCTGGTAGGGACATTGGAATGGTAACGTAGTGTTTTCAGCAATAGGGTCTTACCGTGAAGTTCTAGAGTGTAACCAAGAGCAATGGCAATTGCCAGTATTTTTTTGGGTCTATTCTAGTCAACAACTCCAAAAGAGGGAGTGCATTCCTAGCAGGTTTTTTTGTTTTGTTTTTTGGTTTTTTTTTGGCTAGCCTGTGGTATCTGGTAGGGACATTGGAATGGTAACTCTGTTTAAATTCTTTTTATATATATATGCATATATTTTAAGAAGCTTCTACAGTAACAGGATTCCATATGATTTTTTTTCAAAAGGCCTCTAGTGCTAGTTATCCAACCCCACACTCATTTCTCTACCTTGTCCTCTCATCCCACACCCCATTTACCCTTACTCCCAATATTGCCCTTTACCTCTTTAGATCGTTGTGTTCTATCATGGTCCCTATCATGGGACCCCACCATGGTCCCTTATTACTTTCCTGACCTTTATGCACTTTTCAGTAAAAACATATATATTTAAAATTCAAATCTAGCATACACTTATCAGTGACAACACATGGTACTTGTCTTTCTGCATCTGGGTTACCTCAGTCTGAATGATTGTTTGTAGTTTCACACATTTGCCTGAGAAGTTCATAATATTGTTATTCTTAACAACTGAATAGTATAAATGCACCATGCATGCATTATCCATTGATCATCTGATGAACATCTGGTTGTTTCCACTTCTTGGTTATGACTAGAGCAGGAATGAACAAGGATGAGCAGGTGTCTCTATAGTAGAGTACAGAGTCCTTCAAGCAGATACTCAAGAGTAATATGGTTGGATCACATCTTAGATCTACTTTTCCATTTTGGAGGAACCTCCACATTGATTTCCATGGTGGGGGGTGCACCAGTTTGCACTCCCACAAGCAGTGAATATATGCTCCCCTTTCCCCACATCCTTGCCAGCTTTTGTCATTTTTATCTTTTGATCTTAGCCATTCTAACTGGGGTAAGATGAAATTTCAAAGTAGTTTTGACTTGCATTTATCCAGTGGCTAAAGATGTTGAAGATTTAAAAAAAATATATTTCTCAGCCATTTGTGTTTCATTATTTGAGAACTCTTTTTAGCTCCTTGCCCCAAATTTAATTAGGTTGTTTTGTGGGAGAGGGGGTTTGATGTGGTTTTTTGAGTTCTTATTATATTCTAGGGGGAAGAAATATTTATCCTCATACATCTGACACAATGTAACTGTATTAAACATGTAACCCATTTTTAAAAATTATTTATTTAATAACCATATAATTAGAAGAGGCATTTCATTACAACAACATTGACATATTCAATAACAATTTCCAGAGCTAAGATGCTTCTCTTTCAAAACTGGCTGTAAATTATTAGGTTTACGTTGAGTTAATAGAGTTATACAATATTGTACTCCACATAAACCCTTTAAGACATAAGACATAAAATTGAATGAGGTTTAAAACTTTCAAAAAGATCTCCATTTCATTACTAAAATGCGCACAGCAAAAGAAAAAGATTCATTTTTAATACAATTGACACTAAGATGCATATGTGTTTCTAATCTCTATATATCTGATTATTACTAGTCACAGTTGGAAAAATGTAACCCATTTTTGTCTTACTAGATTCCTTGATTCTTAGTTTTGTGAATTTGTTTTTTATTCTAAATGTGAATACATTGTCAGATGTGTAGCTGGCAAAGATTTTCTTCCATTATGTATGTTGTCTTCTCATTTGATTAACTCTTTCTTTTGCTGTGCAGAAGTTTTTGAGTTTCACGAGATCCCACTTTTCACTTGTGGACCTTTTGTTTCCCCATGTGATTTGGATCCTAGTCATAAAGTCCTTATTTATGCATGTATCTTAAAGTGTTGCCCCACTTTTCCTCTAACAGTGTAAGTTTCAAGTATTGCATTCAGTGTTTTGGAATTGATTTTTGTGCAGGATGAGAGATAATTTCTTTTACATGTGGATATCTACTTTCCCAAGAAACATTTGTTGGTGAGGCTGTCTTTTCTCCAACACATATTTCTGTCAATCTTATTCGTCATAAAATCATGTAAATGAAAACTACATTGGTGATGGTAGCTAGTTAGGTGGGTGGAGATGGCGGAGGAAGTCAGAATATGATCAATATACATTATGTAAAATATTCATTGTTCTCAAATATTAACACAAATATTTTAAATAAAAATAAATTTAAAAAGAATTCAGTACATTGGGATTCCATCCCACCCCCACCATAACCACCATTATTAAGAAAAATACTAACAAATGCTGGCAAGGATGTGGAAAGAAGAGAGCCTTCATTCGCCCTTTGTGGGAATGGAAACTAGTCTAGTTACTAAGGAATTCCCTGTAGAGAATCTTCAAGAACGAAAAATAGCTACCATATGACTGGTAGGACAGTTAAGAAGGAAAAGTACATTGCTTAGTAGAATAATCTACATTTTAAAATTGTTGACATGAATCGGTGAAAAGGACAAGTGAGTAATTCACTGGGCCAGATGGGGCAAGGACAGGAGTCCCAGATCTGTCACACTTCCAAGAACTTAAGGGCCAGAAATGATGAAGATATAGTCCCATCTGAAGGTGACACGGCCAGGCATGATCTCAGATATCCTGTGATCCCAAGATCCTGCCAATCAATCATGCACACAGCAAGCATGTATCAAGATTCTGAAGACCAAGAAAGGCTCCAACATGGTGACAAATTCTCGTTATAGAAGACTTCATTTATTCAATCCTAGAATTAAAAATACATCTGTTGCTATTACTGAGTTTGACCTCTGACGGGCTGTGTGTTTGTGATCCAGTAGTTATTCATTCACAATTGGGTAGGCTTGGCAAAGAAGCAGATGAGGATGGGTGCATTGTCACTGGCTGGCTCCCTGCATACAGGAGAGGCTTGCAAGTGCACAAGGACAGAATATCTGGCTCTGGACTATATGATTTTATAAATGTTTGTAACAGCACATAGAAAGGCACAGGAACAAAAATAATGACTATTAGAGCCATTAATAGTAATATATACTGAAAAAAGCCAAAAATAACATCAGGAAGGAAAGGGTTTATTTGGTTTATGTTTCTAAGTTATAGTCTATTATCCAAGGACTCTGAGGCAGGAACATAGAGCCAAAATCTGAAGCAGAGTGGTAGAATATTGCTTTCTGGCTTGCTCCATTTGGCTTGCTTGGCTTATATAGTCCAGGACCAATGGCCAGGGATGTCACCACCCACAATACCCTGGGCCATCCCAATCAATTATTAATTACTCCCCTCACCTCATCAATTGCCAATTAAGAAAATGACGGGCCAGTCTGATGGAGGAAGTTACTCAATTATTACTCTTCTCAGGTGTGTCAAGTTAAAAACCAAGATGAGTCATTACAGGACTATTGAACTGCTCAGCTAGATGGAACACAGGACCCAAATGAGAGCAAATCTATTTACTCTGAGTTTTGTGACTCTGCTTTATCTTGAAGGAAAGATTCCAACGGTTGTATTATCATTTTTTAACACAGCACTACATCTAGACCCAGACCCCAGGCATAACAAGTTTCTCTTTATCTGAATTCTGCTGCATGGCTCCATGGGCAGCAGTGTGAATGGACAGTGTCAAACCTAAGGGAGTGTGGGGGACAAACAGATGTGGAGTTTCCAATTTATTGATGCAAAGCAAAAGCAAAAAAGGCTCAGAACCTGCAGACACAGTTGTGTTATAAATGGCCTCTATTTAATTGTCCCCCATTTAGGGCCTAGCATTCTTAAGAAAAAACAAATAGATGCAGTTGTCAAGAGGGTAAAGGCCACCATGGCAGTTTTCCGGGTTCAAGGGAAGTTGGGTTTAAAGGGAAGTGCTGAAAATTATCTCTCACTTTTTTTCTGAAAAAAAGCTATGCTTGTTTCATGGGAGTAAAAAAAAAAAAACAGTAAACACCTTTGCTTCTACAAGTTCATGCTATTTCCTATCACTTCACAACAACAGCTTAACACAGAAACAGATGCTTGTTCAATAAGTTTATTGTCTTTATGAAAAAAAAATCTTCATAGAAAATTGCTTTAGCTCTCAACAGCCCGTTCCTGAGCTCTGAGGAAGCTTGCCTTCTTTTGAGCTACCTGATCTTTTTCTGGGAAAGAGACATTTTAGGAGGTCTCCACCTCCTCTTAACTTCTCTTTTAGGCTTCTTCTCATAAACTGGGTTCTCTTATATAGCAACATGGGCTTTCTTACACATCTCCTCCACCATGTCTGGGTTTTCATTGTTCTTTATGTACTGAGAGAACTGTTTCTTGAATACATCTTCACCTTCTTCCATCAGGTACCACACATAGTCAGCCATGTTCTAACCAATGATGTGCTTCCGCTGGACCTCTGCTTTGAACGCCTTGCTTTCAGAATCATAACCAGGGAATCATTTGGTATTATGAGGGATACAGAGGCCTCCATCCACAGCTCCCTTCAGGGCCCCCAAAACTTTAATGCCAGTTGTAATATGGGCAAGACCTGCATCCAGATAGCAAGTGAAGGCACCAGGCTGTCCATCAAAGTTTTCCACATTGTATTTATCTCCTGTCACCTCCCTTTGGCCTTCATAGATCTTGTCTATGCCAAACCTATTGAAAAACATACAGGCCAGAAGCAGGCCAGAGCAAAGGCTGCAGCATAATTTGTCATGCCAACTTTCACATTGTATTTTGGTAGTTCACGTGCATAGACTGTGCAGACTATCCTAGCCCCTCCTATATGGGCATAAACAATCACCCAGATGATGTCTCTGTTAGTTATGTAAACTATCACCCTGTATTTGGGTGGTTATACTTATTTTTGTCTTGGATCACCAATAATTTACAAGCACAGTAGTCAGTCTGACCCTCTCATCATCTTCTAAATTTCACTTGTTATCTCTTAAAGTAGGCCTTATTCTTGACCATGTTCACAAACCTCATCCTGCAGAACAGATACCTGCAACCACAGCTCCATTAGTTGTGGCATTTTTATCTTGTGGGTAATTAACAGTTGTCTAATTTGGCTTAAGGTCTACTCAGTGTAAAAGGAATTCATGTATGATATTGTAAACATAGTCAATTACAAATGGTTGTAGAGATCATAGACCCTAGAAATTAACTTACTTCTGTCACCTCCTTATACTAACATAATTTTTTTACTATATTTGAAATTCATATCCTTTTATATACAGACAAATGTATCTCTCACTGCTCATCAAGAAAAGCTACTTTTTCCAACAGGTAGAGACCACTATGAAGTTTCACAAATGGCCAATGCTGAGAATATATGACTGTGAGGTGCCCAGCCCTAAGTTATATATCTTCAGTGCAACCTCTATGCCTAAGGTTCAGGGTACATCAAGGAAGGGGGGGGTAGAAAGAATGTAAGAACTAGAGAGGCAAGACACCTGTTGCTAGTTAATGCATTCTACATATGCTAGGGAATCTATGCCAATGAAATCTCCATGGTATGGTAGTATAACCAGATCTGTTTCATGACAACACCAGTTGACATGCCAGGATGGGTGGGGGAAATGTCATGGGGTCCCACCCGAGGATGAAGAGCTACACTCAGTCAACAAATGCTGAGAGAGGCAGACTCAGTTTTCTCCAGGATTGAGATCCCTGATAGACTTTCTAATCCCAAGTGGGCAGTCCTAAACACAGGTGCACATGAGCACCACTAAATGGACATATATATATATATATATGTGTGTGTGTGTGTGTGTAACACTAATAAAAAATAAAGCAGATAACAAGCAACTGAGACTGAGTGTGGGTGGGATAAAATAGGGGAGGGGTTGGAGGGGGATTGGGAGGGATGAAAACTATGCAGATAAAATATTCAAACATGAAATTCTCAAAATAAAATAATGTTTGAAAATTCTGGATATAATGTAATTGTCTTATAAGGGACTGAATAAATAAAATTTTCTATAACCCATATGATCCAATGTTCAATGAATATTGGAAATACTAATATCTGTATCTTGTCAATCTGGAAAAACGCAAGATAAATTGTTAGGAATTGGAAACAAATTGTCCAATGGGGATTGTAAAATAGAACATACAATTTCAACAAACATAAAAACTATGCTTACAACAACAACTGGAAAGGGAACTGCTGAGGAGAGAAGGAAGGAAGCAATGGAGAACTGAAGAGAAATGCAAAAGAAGGGTGAGCTGCTCCTAGACAGCCTTGATGTTTGAAAGGAACCTAATGGAGAGCCAAGTAGAATCCTACAACTTGCCCAAGAAGAGATCATCCCGTTTTCTTTCATCCCCTCCATTTAAACTACATTTTAAGTGTTCTGCTTGGCACAGTTTTTCCTGTTTACTTTTTTTCTGTTTTAACAATATTCTTATTAATTCTTTAATAAGTGAAGGCTGAAATAAAAGGATTCATTTTAACACTATGTCAGTTTATCAGGCTAATTATAGTAGACTCTTCCCTAGGGTCTATGACCTTTAGACACAGGTTCTTGGCACCTATAAGGTGCCAAGTATGGGTTCCATCTCATGAGCCAATATTAAGTCCATCCATAAAGTGGTTGGTTATTATTATAATTGTTGTGAGGTGCTTCACCAGAAAAGACCACTCAGGCAAAGTTTTGATGAATGAAAGTCTTTTTTTAGCTGGCCAACTACAGATGGGTGTCAGAGCCCATGCACAGCCCAAGCAGTCTGTAGAGTAAGCTTTTATACAGAGAAACCATAACTGGGGTTGAAAAGTTAAAGTTCCCAAGCTTACAGGTGGAAAGCACCCTTAACAATTTCTATTCTATTAAGCAACAATTATTATTTTGCAGAAGCAAGCCAAGCATAACATCAGAAACCATAAATCTGCAGTTAGTGGGTGCACTCTGGAACATGGTGACCTGTTCCCAAGACAACTGGGTCCTGCTGAAGTATGTTCCCATAACCTGGGCCAACTGCCTGATAATTTTAGAGGCTAGAGTTAGCCTAAACTTTAACGTGGCATAGCTATGGTCAAGAAGGTGCCATATCACATAATGTGTGTCACTATTTTACTAGTAAGCATATCTTGCTAGGCCAGTTGTCATTGTAGCTGGCTGGTTCACAGCTGGGGAAAGTTAATTATTTTTCTCTTCCAGTAGCATGCACATTACCTTCCAATATGGAACAATGGAAACAAACTGTCAATTGCTTCTCTTTCCAAGGGGAGCAGTCTCTGAGTAACTTGGTAACTAAAAGCATAGTACAATATTTGAACCACTGAAGTTCAAGTTAAACTTTATATCATCAATTAAAATGTAATTTTAATCCCTTGTAGTTATGTAGATATATTTTCAAAATCATCTAGCTTATACTAATATAGTCATATTTCAAATTGACTTTCATTCCATTTACTGTATTATTAGTAATATTTTACTAATAATTTTGGTAAGTAAAGTCTAAACTCTGTTTCACTGTAAAATTTCAATGAATTTTAATTTGGCTGTTGCTATAGTGAAACAATTGTAAAAGCACTTTTCTTTTTCTCTGTTGTTTCTTTTCTTTTGGAGTTTTTTCCTGAGTGTTTAAGAGTTTTTAATCACAGATTCTATTTCTGTGGGAGTTATGACCCTCAGTGGCCTGGCCTTTGGTTATTGCATTCAGATTCTGTGATTTGCTTCTTATTCACTTTCTTTCCCTGTGATACGTGTTTCTTTCTCTGTGTGTTTTTGTGTACCTGTGTTCACATGATTGTGTGTGTTTATAGAGTTACACATGTATGTGTATGCATGTGACTGTTGAGGCACAAAACAAACCTGAAATGTGGTTTCTCAGGCCCTGTCTTCCTTATTATTTCTGAGACAAGGTCCCTCACTGGGCTGGGACTCACCAAGCAGGCTACCTGGCCAGTAAAGCCTAGGGATCTGCTTGTCTCTGCCTCTCAGTGTACCATTCTGCCCAGTCGTTTAAATTTATTTTAAAGTAGGTTTTGTAAAACACGGGTCCTTATGCTTTCAAGGCACCCAGTTTACCAACTGAGACATCTCCTCAGCACGATATATAATGTGTCTTATGTGACCATTTAAAAAAACAATTAATATGAATTAATATGCCCAAACAAATATATAAGTACTTTTAGCACTTTGATCGATGTTGTTTTATATTTTGCTTACACTAAAAATAATTTAAATTACTTATTGTGTTGACATTATTTATGCTGCTAAAATGATTTCTAATTCCAGAGGTCCAGACTAAAATTAACATTCTCAGTTTTTTCTCTGAGGTTCTGTTTTTCTGGAGTAGGAAGTTCTCAGTTTTAAATGACTTTCATATCTATAAAACCACAAAGATTCAGTTATGACTTCACACACACAAACACACACAAACACAAACATATTATATCTGATATGGAATGTAAATGAAGAGCTGCCAATTGAACTGACATCCTTAAATAAATCAGTTTATATTTAATTATGTCTGTAGAATGGTTGGAGAATAACTTTTTTGAATATTCAAAGTATAAATTGCTTCCTCTATTGAAGGGAAGGTGGGATCAAACCTGTGGCTCTATTCCTCCCTCCACTCCAGATCCTTGTCACTCTTCATTAGTGGAGGGTAGGTACCAGCTTCTCAATACTCTGTAGTGCAGCCAAGCACTTTTCACCACTGAGCTTTGTTTAGTTTTTCTCCTTTCGCCTGGAATGTTCTTCCCTAGGTCCTGCTTCTTCTCCCTTTTCCAGCTGGGCACTTAGGAAGTTTTCTTTTCATTACCCAGGACCAGTGAGAGCAGCATTAGGAATGGCATTCCACACCTGTCCCTTACCCCACTGTCTATTCATAGCTATGTTGGCTGCTTGTCTGTGGGTGTCTTTCTTTCAGGGGAAGACTCAGTCAGTGTACCAATCTCTGTTCAGTCTGTGTTCTTCCTTAGCTAGGCCCATAAAGTAGTTGCTGCTGTGTTACATGCAGTTAATTAAATTAGTATCTCTGGAGTCAGAATACAGGCAAAATATAACCAATCTACCTAGATCACTATACCTAGAAACACAACTTGCAAACAAGAATGCAAATGATTAAGGAAACAAATTAAAATAAAGAGTGATGGCTTAACCACTTTTTTTTTTCCTGTCAGTTGTAGACATGACCCACAGCAAGGCACACAGCTTGCCAAGGAACAGTAGAGCAGAACATAATGACTCAGCCTTATAATTAACATACAAACATATGCACCTGTGTACTCGTCTATTTGTGAGTAGTCCTATCTGAAGTTGCTAACTTGTCATATCCTTCACTTCCTACTCTATAAAGGAAAGCATGCATATCAGTATAAATATATAAATAACAATGTCTAGATAGGACATTAATATGTAGAAATAAGTGTCACGTTATTTAAATATTCACATATTTCCATATGACAATGTCAGCTTAAAAATGGGAGATACATGACTGTGAAGTCTTCTATGCATATGTAGTCTTTTAATTTGGCCTTGTTGGACTTAGAGCATCTATGATAAATGACTTCCCTCAACTCGTAGCAGATCTCAGCCTGTTGCAAGACTGGAGACCTGAGTACCACATTTCCCTACCATCTATTCCTTGCTTCCTTCTCCTCTACTTCTTTTTGTCAAAGGATTTAAGAATATAGTAGCAATTAAGTCTCTCAATTAAAATCACTCTGTGCAACAGTTACAGGCTAAAAAGCATATACAGGTTGAAAATTAGTAATTTCTGGGAGGCAACAGGTTGACCCAGTTACTTCCCCATTAAGATATGGTCCACTTATGGGTATTAGTCATGACCACACCATTTTGTAAAGCTCCTCCATTTCAGCTGAACATTCCCAAAATTATAAGTAATTTGCTTCCATAAATAAAGTAACTTTATTTTTCTAGATATTGGTCTCCCTTCTCTATTAATTCTTAGTAATGGTCAGACATTAGAGATGTTTAATGATTGCCCATCAGACTTTAACCCAATTTTCACCTTATTTCCCTAGCTAAACCTTGCGATGGTCAACCTTGGGCCAAAATTGGAGAATTGCCACTCCCATTCCCCTTTCTGCTTTATAGCTACCCTCATCTCTAAGCAGACCAAGCTTTTGTTCTTGGACTAGAAAACATGTCTGTGGGGCTTCTGTGGAATAGTCTGGTCAGTCTTGGAGTCACTTGTGTGTGCTTTTTCCTTCCAATTTATGGAACTTGCTGTGCAAAACTAACTTCTCATGTCTCTGTCATGTGACCTTTCTTTATGCAACTTGAGCACAGCTGACTGACCATTAGATTATGAATATGATCTAAAAGTTAAAGAGCTGTAGCTAATGCTTACTGGGATGTACAAGCTTCAAACCACAGAAGACTGAAAGGCAGTGGGCATACTGGATTTGAACCAAAGATCTTCACAAGGACATTAGAGAAACACACAATGAATGTTTTTAGAGTTGATGAGATTCTGACAGGTAGTGAAATTGGAAATGTTAAATTGGGAAGAATACACAGAACCTATTCATTCATTCATTCAATTATTTTTATTAACTAGTATTAATAGCTTTATCATGCTATACTCTATTATGGTTACTAAAACAGAATCAATAACCAAAAACCCATGGAATCAATGTAAAATTACCTGTCTTTGCATAGTTTACAACTTATTGGGCAATACTGATATTAAGTGAACAAGGTATATAAAAGTTAGAGGTTGGGAGTACAGACAGAAGCCACTGGTTGATTTTAGGGTGATCACAGCAAGCCTTTTAAGAAATACTTAGACTAGCCCACATCCTATTTTCCTCCTAGCCTTGGGCACAAGCAGGCTTTTTCTCTTAGCATCCCAGATCGCTGAACTACCCTCTTAGTCCAAACCTGCCCATTGTGTTCTGATGCCCTGCACTCAGAACAGGTAAATTTTTCAGGCTAGCTTGTTAGAACCTTCACAGGCTGTCTCTACCTCCAATCCACATTTGGACTTCTGAGACCAGTCTTCTACCCTGGCTGTCCCTACCTCCAACTTGCCTTAGATTCCTGAGACCAGCCTTCTTCCATGATAAGTCTGATTGTGCCCACTGTGCTTTGACTCTCCTACAGCTGGAGCAACTCCAATTTCCCCAACCTCACATCTTCTTCTCCTTCTAACAAAGGCCCGTGTTTGTTCTTAGCACCCAGATCCCCAGACTACCCTCTTAGTTCCACCTGGTGGTGAGCTCTTCAAATCACACCATGCCAATGCCCCTACACTGGGACCATCTTTAACCCCTCCCCCTGCTGCAGGGCTAGGCTTTTCTGCCCTTTAGTGGGGGCCCAGAACCTTACAGACTGCTTGATAACACCTGAATCCAGCCTCGACCTAGCAAGTTTCCCAAATTGTGCTGTACCTGCTGGCTGGAAGGACCCAGACCTGAGAAAAACTGAGAGCATTTGATTATTGTCTGACGGGCCTCTGCAAAAACTCTAAGTAGATGGACTAAAGTCATATGGTCCTTCCAATGTAAAATAAAAAGTAAGAACGTGACGCCTAGACCAACCAGCTTTTCATACCCAATAAGGAAAGAACCAAGGCACATCAAGTATACACACAGAATCAGACTTCAACTTAACAAAGGAAGGCTTAAGTCTCACACAAGAATCACAACAAAAGAAATCCACATGCCAAAATCACAACCAAAAAAATAACAATATGAAAAAATCCCAATAATATGGCCTCACCAAACACCACCAGTCCTATAGAAGAGTTTTACAAACAATAACACTCTAGAGATAACCCAGGACATTGAATTTAAAAGAACAATCAAAAACTTAATCAAAGAATTCAAAGAATTTAAAGAACACACAAATAAATCAAAGAACTAAAGAAGATAGGGATAAACTTCTGACAGAATTCACAAATGAAATAGAAACATTGAAGAAAACTCAGACTGAAATGAAGGAAGTAAAACATACAATAAGCAAATTATAAATGACAGGAGAAAGCCTCACCAATAAAATGAAAGAAATGTATAGCATTATTTCGAGACTGAATTATTTGGTTGAAGAATTAGATCACTCAAGCCAAGATTATGAAAAAATTTTAAAAACACAGGAATGGAATACGCAGGAAATGTTGAACATCATGAAAAGACCCAATTTATGCATCATAAACATAGAGGAAGGAGAATCATCTTAGGATAATGATATTGATAGCATTTTCAACAGGATTATAGAAGAAAAGTTCTCAAAATTAAAGAAAGGCATCCTCATACAAATATAAGAAGCACACAGAACAACAAATAGGACCAGAAAAGAAACTCCCCATGGCACATCACAGTAAAAACACTAAATGTACAGAACAAAGAGAAAATACTTATAGAGATGCAAAAGAAAAACAAGAAGAAACGTTTAAAAAATGCATCAGAATTACAGCTGAATTTTGAGTGCAACTATGAAATCCAGAAGAGAGTGGACCACAGTATTCCTATTTTTAAATGACCATGGATGTCAACCCTGAACACTTTACTCAACAAAAATGTCTATTATTGTTGAAAGGGAAAGAAAAATCTTAAACGATATGCATAGGCTGAAGGAATTTGTGTCCACAAATCCCACCCTTCAGAGAATTCCTGAAGAAATAGGAAGAGCTGACAAAAGAAAATGACTGTATCCAAGGGGCAACAGAAAGGAACTGTGGGAACACAAAGTTAGAACAAGAATTCAAACAGAATTTAATATGACTGCAACCAGTGCATATCTTTCAATAATAACTTTAGTTTTTATTTTATTTTATTTTATTTATCTTTTTTGTGTGTGTTATTTAGACAGGATCTCCCTATAGCCCCATCTGGCCTTCAAACTGGATATGTAGACCATGCTGGACTTTAACTCACAGAGATATCCCTGCCTCTGTCTTCCACATGCTAGGATTAAAGGCATATACCACCATGCACAGCAGGTAAATAATAACTTTAAATATCAATGGATTGAATTCCCCAGTGAAAAGACACAGCTACTGGAATAGATTATGAAACAAACTCCATCTTTTTGTAGACTGCAAGAATCTAATCTCATCCTTGGGGACAGACACTACCTCAAGGTGAAATGATGGAAAAAATTATTCCAAGAAAATGGCACTAAGAAACAAATAGGAGTTGAAATTCTAATATCTGCTAAAATAAAATTCAAACTAAAACTAATCAAAAGAGATAAAGTGGATCACTTCTTTCTTATCAAATGAACAATGACCAAAAAGATATTAAAATCACAAACACATGTGCACCAAATTCTGGTGCACCCAACGTCATAAAAATAGTACTACATGACCTTAAAACACAGATTTATCCAAACTCACTAATAGTAGGGGACTTCAATATCCCACTCTCTCCATTAGACAGGTCAACCAGACAAAGAATAAACGGAGAGATGTCTAAATTAATACCATACAGCAATGGAACCTTACAGACATCAATCAAATACGCCACCCAAGCATGAAAGAATATATTTTCTATTCAGCACCCCGTGAAAATTTCTGTAAAATGAACCACATACTGGAGCTGAAAACAAATCTCAACATATCTAGAAAAAAATTAAATAATTTCATGCATTCTATCAAACCACTATGCAATAAAACTAAAAATCAACATCAGAGGAAGTCCTAGTAACTACACAAACACCTGGAGATGAAACAACACACTCTTGAATGACGAAGGGGTCACGGGAAATTAAGAAAGAAACAAAACTATTCCTGGAATTCAAGGGAAAGGACAATACAATGCAAAAACCTCTGGGACACTTTAAAAATAGTCCTAATGGAAGTTTATAACTTTAAATGCCTATAGTAAAAAAAAATCAGAAAGAACACAAAGATATGACTTGACTTAACATTGCAACTGAAGACTCTTGAAAGGCAATGACAAATGAAACTCAAACCTAGCAGACAAGAAGAAATAATAAAATTAGAGCAGAAGATAATTAAATACAAACAAAGAAAACAAAGAATCAATGAATCCAAGAAAGAACTAGTTCTTTGAAAATATTTACAAAATAGACAGAACTTTAGCCCAGTTAACTAAAAGAAGGAAAGAGCAAATCCAAATTTAAAAAATCAGAGATGAAAGGGGAAACACCAAGGATGCAGAACATTATAAGAGTATGTTTTAAAAATCTATACTCTATTAAATTTGGAAAATCTAAACAAAATGGATGTATATCTAAAATTATGAGACTCACAGAAGCTAAACCAAGAAGAGATCAACAGCTTAAACATACCCATAACATATAAAAAATTGAAATAGTAATGCAAAACCTCCTGAACAAAAAAGTTGAAGCCCAGATGGATTCACAGCAGAATTCTACCAGACATATATAGAAGCTCTATATCCAATACTACATAATTTATTCAAAAAGATAGAAAGAGAGGAAAAGCTCCCAAATTCCTTCTATGCAGCCAGTATCACATTAATACACAAACCAGGTAAAGACACAACCAAAAAAGAAAACTATAGATCCATATCCTTAATGTACTTAGATTGAAAAATTCTCAACAAAATACTTGCAAGCTGCATATAGACACACATCAAAAAGATCATCCACCTTGATCAGGTAGGATATGTTGCAGAGATGAAGGGATGGTTCAATATCTGCAATGTCATGCATCATATAAATGGACTGAAAGACAAAATCACATGGGCATCTCAATACATGCAGAAAAGGCCTTTAACAAAATTCAACACACGCTTATGTTGAACATCCTAGAGGAAATTAGAGTTGAGGGAACATAACTTAAGATATTTAAAGCTATATACAACAAACTCATAGTCAACATCATTCTAAAAGAAAAACTGGAAGCATCCCCATTAAAATCAGGAACCAGACAAGGCTATCTGCTATCACCACTCCTTTTCAATACAGTGCTTGAAACTCTTGCTAGAGCAATAAGACAAGAGAAGGAAATTAAAGGAGTACTAATTAAAAAAGAAGAGGTCAAATTATCCCTTTCTGCAAATTAAATATTATACCTAAGAGATGCCCAAAATTCTACTAGAAACCTTCAGTAATTTTGGCAGGTTATAAAAATAATCTACAAAACAGTACAGTTTCTATATACCAATAACAAGCAATTGGTGAAAAAGTACATGGAAACCTTCTCATTAGTATAGACTCAAAAATAATCTCTGAGTAAACATTATCAAAGACATTAGTGATCTCTACAATGAAACTTTTAAATCTTTTTTATAAAGAGATTGAGGAACACAATGGAAAGTGGAAGGACTGCCCATGCTCATGGAATGCAAGAATTAATATTGTGAAAATGACCATCCTACCAAAAGTGATTTAGAGATTCAGTGCTGTGCCAATCTAAATCCCCGTAACACAGAATTAGGGAAAAAAATCCTAAAATTCATATGGAAGCACAAAAGGCCCTGGGTAGCCAAATCAACACTGAGAACAAAGAGCAATGCCAGGGGGATTACTATACCAGATTTGAAACTATATTGCAGAGCTGTAGTCATAAAAACAGCATGATACCAGCACAAAAATAGATTTGTAGATCAATGGAACATAAATGAGGACCCAAACATGAGTACATGTAATTTCAGTCACCTGATATTTGACAAAGGGGTCAAGAACCCTCACTGGAGGAAAGACAGCAAGTGAGGCTGACAAAACATCTTCAACTGTAGAATCATGATACTAGACCCTTATCTTTCTTTTTAAAAATAATTTATTGATAATTTCCTACATTCCTACATTCATACATTCATATAAGGTGTTTTGATCAACTCCATGCCCACTCCAACTCCTCCCATATTTCACCATCACTTTTTTCTGATAACTTCAAGTACTCTGCCTTCTTTTTTGGGGGGCTTTTTGCTACTCTGACATCCCCCCCTCTGAATAGGTAACCTTGAAATCTTTTAAGAATTAGACAAACGCTCCCAAATACATTTTTGGCCTTTGCAACGGAGTATGTTCCTAAAAGGCCCAAGGACATTGTGACTTTTAGCCAAGAAATTGGCTCCTTTTCTTTGGGGTCTTTTTACACTAATTGCCTAGCCAATTCCTACCTCCTATTTTTATCACACCATCCTCAAGAGGTTACCCAACTTGTGGATTGGGAATCAGGACACAGACTGCTCTGGCTTCTTCCATGCTGAACAGGGACTTGGGGTGAGGCAATTGGAGTACCCCTTCAGTGGGTCTATCTAAAATTGCATAACTCTTATCTCTAGGGGGAAAAGAAAGTCCTTGCTTGTGAAAAGGAGATGTGAGGAGAAGTAAAGGCAAGAATAATTAGCATTACATGTTCTAGACAGGGAACTAGAAAAAAAGTCAGAACAGGGCAATTTTCAAATGTTCATATGTGAGTCCATTGGAATTTCTTGACAAGGGCTTCCAAAAGCACCCCTCTATTGGGTTCCCCTTCGTTTTACTTTTGTCTGCCAAGGCTGAACTCAGGATTTGCTTTCAGGCATTTTGATAGTTGTTGGAATGATTAGAATCAGTGTTAGTTCCCTCTCAAATATTTCCAGATAGAGGGAGAAAACAAATTTATCATTTTAAAGCAATAGCAGGTTAGCTCGCTTAGCTACAAGTGGGCACTACAGTATTGCAAGACCAAGATTTGAAGTCTTACATCTGAACAGCACTTTCTGATTAGGAACAAAATCATCAATGATAAATAATTGCCTAGACAACTTTTTATATGGGCTTAAGTCTAATGTCTGGGAAGTGTAATCTCTTGAACTCTTAAAGAAATATACTGATAACTTTACTCTTTGGTTATACTTTCTTTTTGGGTGTTTAAGAGCATATAGTTGGCCCAAATAAATCAATTTATTTTTATACTTAATGTCGTTTGAGGATCTGGTCCTCAGGGGTTACATGGACTTGGGAGGAGCCTCTGGCTCCTTTCTTTTATCAGTTCCAACTATGTGAAGATAAGTCAAATGTCCTGCTGGATCATGGCTGGCTTCACTCAGAAGCATGGAAGAGATGTTTTCTCTGAGTTGACCCTCCTCTTTAGACCTTATCTTTCATGTTGCATAAGTCAACTCTAACTGGATCAAAGACCTCAATATGGAACCTGATGAAACTGTTAGAAGAACACATTGGCAGTAACCTACAAGATGCAAATGTGAGAAATCAGATACCAGGAGTTAAGGTCAAGAATCAACAAGTGGGACCTCATTAAACTAAAAAGCTTTCTTTATAGCAAAAGAAACAACCAAGAAAGTGAAGAGAAAACCCACAGTGTGGGAGAAAATCCTCATCAGCAACACAGCTGACAGAGGTGTAACACTCAGAGTCTATAAAGAACTCAAAGAAACAAGGAATCATGATAACAAGTGACCCAATTAAAAGACAGGTTAAGGATCTGAACAGAGAGTTCTCAATAGAAGGAATAAAGATGGCTAAGAAACATCTCAAAAAGTGTCCAACATCATTAGTAATTAGGGAAGTATAAATTAAAAACACTTTAAGATTTCATCTTACCCCAGTCAGACTGGCTAAGATCGAGAGAACAAATGATACCAAATGCTGGAGAGGATGTGGGAAAAGGGGAACACTCATCCATGTAGATGTGATTGCAAACTCCTGCAACCCCTATGGAAAGAAGTGTGGAGAAATCTTTAAAAACTAAAAATAAACCTGCCATTTGACCTGGTATTATCATTCTTTGGCATATACCCAAAGACTCATCCTATTGCAGAGAAACTTGTGCAACCTTGTTTGTTGCTGCTCTTTTCACAGAGCTAAGAGATGGAAGCAACCTAAGCGTCCCCCAACTGAGAAGTGAATAATGAAAATGTGGTACATTTGCAAAATGGAGTTTTACTCAGCTGTAAAGAAAGATGGAATCATGAAATTTTCCAGTAAATGGTTGGAACTAGAAATTGCCATACTAAGTGAAGGAACACAGACTCAGAAAAAAATAAAACAATGCATGTTTTCCCTCATATGTGACTCCTAGCACCAAATCCTTATATAAGTATATATCCTGATGTAACTACAGGAACCAGGGATGTAAAGGTAAACCTAAGAATGAAGAACAGTAGGATACAGGTGTTACTAAGGGAGAAATTGAGTAAATGGGGTTATTTAAAAGGGGGGGAGAAGGTTATTCAAGGAAATTTAGGGATAAAGGGAAAGACGTCCCTCAAGACTGGTGAGACCATCAGAGACAGGAATTATCAAGGGAGAAATGGGGAAAATGGCAACAGTTTAAATATGGAGGGCATGGAAGGAGGGTTAGACAGGCAGAGAGAGAGAGAGGAGAGATAAATAATGGCTAAATAGTGTAAAAAATTGATAATCATATTAGTCCAATTACCTAATGACAAATTACATATACAATACCTACACATGAGTCCACGTGTATAGGTGAAGGCTACATAAAAAGAAACACTACCAGACAGGATAAACCTTCCTTTGAGTTGTTGGTCAAGGTACTCCAAGAGACTCCCCCAAATTACACAGGTTTTTGCCATAGTCCTTGACAGCCTCCCAGAACGTTGAGGTAAGACCCCGTTGCTGAAGACAGAACATATTTTGAACACAAGATTTGGAGCTATGGAACTGAAACTGACCACGAAGTCACTTCCCCTGAAGGCTAGCTCTCATAGCTCTGGAGAGCACTATGGTGCTGAGGGAGAACACCAACTGATGGTCCAACACCAACCTCAAGACCAAATAAATATATTAATGACTGGAACAGCATATGACATTGGTGCAGTAGTGGCACTTTTAATTTGAGGGCAATCAACAGCTACCTAATTGGACTAATTGGACCACTCAATGGAAGGAAACTCATGTGTGGTATTGTAAAACTAACCAAATATTCATGACTGGTAAGGTCATAGCTCTTAAAGAAAACCCTAAGACTGTCACATCACTAGACTAATGTAATTTCTTACTATTTGCAAAATATGTATCCTTATATTTACAGACAAATATCCCAGTCTCCACTCATCAAAGAAGCTTCTTCTGCACCAGATGGGATATCGCATCTGATCAGTCACACACAGACATTGTCTGTGGATTTTCCAAGCCTAAGTGATACATCTATAATGTACCATCTACACTCAGGCTCATGGAGCACAGAACAAGTGGTAAATAGAACTCTAATGAATATCTCACTTTCCATTAATGAAGTTCCCTCATGTGACAGAAGATCATAAATGGCTAAAGCACAAAGAGTCTGCAGAATGCTGGTCATTGCACAGGACTCCTATATTAAAGCTTACTCATCCATGGGTCAGGGACCATTGCAGAAGAGGAGGTGGAAAAATTGTAAGAGCCAGGGAGGAAGGGCATGACCATATGTAAATAGAGTCCTATAAACTCCCGGGGCCCTGCTCTTATGAACCTACAGCAATGGTGGCAACATCCACAAGTCCAATGCAAACTCAGGCACACAAAAACCCAACACGGAACTGGGGAAATGGACAGCAGACCCCAATCTTATCTGAAGAAATATTGGCAACTGTTTACTTCTGGGTGAGGTAGAACTGATCTTCCTAAAGCGAGGGACTCTGGTTAGGCCAATTAGGCCTCAACAGATGAACTTGCACTGAGGAATATCTGGGGGACCCTAACTTGACACAATAATCCTTAATACCAATGACAGAATTGACAAATTCCAGTGTGGGGGGATATGGGATGGTGCCAGTTGAGAACAGGGCATAAAGATAATTAAGACTGATTGAGATGCTCTGCATAAAATACACAAAAATTCAATAAAAATTAAAATAATAAATAAATTAATTAATTAATTAAATGCTTTAAAAAGGAAAAAATGTTGCTGAATTATGTGAAGGGGTATTCTGTCCATGGTACAACTTCTTGTCTTGGGTTTTATTATCTTCAAATAAATTTAGATTATGCCATAAATATAATTAGACACTAGAAAAGAAAAAGAAATACTTAGACTATGTTGGTGACTGTTGTTGAGCATTATTTCTGCTTATCTGCTTCATTCTTTATAAGTCTATGTTCCTCATTTTATGAATACTATTTTCTATTCATTTCATTTTTCCTACTTTCTGAAATTTCAGTAGAGGTTTAATAAAAAAAGTTCCTAAACTCAAAACTTTCTTTTCCTTCAATGATGCATATTTGTGTTACACTCTTCCCAAGGAAGAGATAAATAATTAAGTACTAATCCCACAATCCCACAATTTTTATGATCTGTTCTTTGATCTATTTAAACTCTTTAACAAATATTAATTTAAGCACTGGCTTATTGTGATAACCGAGAAGGTGTGCTTTTAGTTTCCCAGGAAGCGTGACATTTTGTCTGCAGTGGTACATGGCTACAACTGCCATGTAACCCTGGCTACAAAACATTGTCTTTTTTTCCCTTCCTTTTTATTGATTCTCAATGCATTAAAATGCATTAACTCATCTGAAAATAAGGTGTGGCTCCAAGTGTTTCCATAGTGTAATGGTTAGCACTCTGGACTCTGAAAATAAAGTGTGGCTCCAAGTGGTTCCATGGTGTAATGGTTAGCACTCTGGACTCTGAAAATAAGGTGTGGCTCCAAGTGGTTCCATGGTGTAATGGTTAGCACTCTGAACTCTGACAATAAGGTGTGGTTGAGCAAATGGTAACTGACTTCCTTCAGTGAGCTACAGCCTGGTCTCATTAAAGCTATCCCATCACATTTCAATTGGAAACAGAGATGTTTAGAGTGAATGGGTTTCCTGTCAGAAACAATGTTAGGTCTATATCTGAAGAAAGGTTTTCCAGAATGTTGAAGGTACATGTGAAAAAAGAAATTCCAATCTGGTTCCAATCTGGTTTCCCAAATACAGAAGATGAATGCAATCAGTTCTTCCATTTGCTGTTTCTGAATATGACATGCTGTGTAGGACTAGTGGTCTAACAGTAGCACACTCCAGGAAGCTAAGGCATTGTTGGGGATGGAGAGAAAACCTGTCCTTACTTTAAAATCCCCAACAGCTGTGAAGAGATTTGTATATTGTCACACAGACCCCTCTCCACTTTGAAGAACTTCCTTTCTTAAAGAGAAGCCTTTTCAAGGACATAGAAAAGCACATGTGCAGGGCAGTACACCAGGAATGCTGCTAGGAAATTCCCTGACATCTAAAAGAATTCAGAGGATACAGAGGTGGAGCATGACAGTCAGTGCACACGTATGCAAGGCTTCCTCTGTGCCTCATGGTATCTATACAGATGGCCAGTTGGCATTGCCAGTATTCTTTTATTTTGTTCAGAGAAAAATAATTCCAGGATCATGTTGATAACCATCGTCTCACAGGTAGCTTTTATACAATTGTGTGTAAGAAAATAGTGGCATAAATGAAATAAGTTATTTGGATTACAAATTCTGGATCATGAAGAACCTAACTCTAATTTGATAACCTAAAATTCAGTTCATGTCATTCCAGGATGACTTCCTCTATCCAACTGCACATTTTCCTGAGAAGGAATTTTTCTCTTTTTGGTGATTTCTAGTAAGACTTGGATATTTTGCTATGTGACAGATAATCCAAGATCTTATAATGAATATGTTTGTAACTGTGTGTTCATGAGAGACAAACATTTACTGGGCAGCTATAGACATCAAAGATGTCAACATTGCACACTCAGCTCCCTTTGGGGACATGGAGAACACTCTCTCTCTCTCACTATATGTATGTGGACATATGGGTGACATACACATCTGCATGAGATAGATCCATCTATGTGTATGTGTACATATGGCAGAGATATAAATGATATACTATATATATTACATAAGTTTCTTAGGACTTAATGTAATACTCTGAGGTAGATACACTTTCTAACTTTGAGGTCATGGAGTATTCTCAATGGGCTTGAATCACTCTCTTTCACTTTTTTAATAAGGAGGTGAATGTGTATTTAAAGCCGTATTCAGCACCAGAGAGTATTAGCAATTCAAACAGTTGGCATTTATAGAATTTACCAAACCAGCATTGTTTTCTTTTTAAGAAAATTGCTGCCATAAGAAGGAAATTTTTGTCATTATTATTGTCTTAGGGGATATGAAGAAAAACAAAGAAAGTTCAAAGAACTTGCAGACAGGTCAGCTGGGACCTTACTACCTGATTGATTCCCAGATAGATTCCCCAGGATACATTATCTGCTCAAATTATCTTAAATGCCATCTGTACCAATTTATTTCTATATGTGTGGGATTGCAAAGAGCATCTGTCAGCAACTCTTAAAGAAGATATGGTTTATAAATACTTAAAAGATACAGTAACAAACAGTCATGCAGAGGCAGGAAGTTAAGAGACCCTGAAGAGGGAGGGTCCAGAGATTAACATATGAAAAGGCACAGCAGTCAAAAGACTGGCAGCCATTAGAAGACCTGGACTTCATTCAATCACTGTAGATTGCACAGAAAAACTCAAATTACAGGTCCACTCTTAAAGGTCACTAGCCCTTGCCTTTTGAACTCTTTTGAGCTTTTGGAGCCAGGCCCCAGGTGGGGCAGGACATACCTCCAAGATCTTATGTGTCTCTCCCTTAATAGGCCATCTCCTTTGTGGTATTTATCTATGTCTCTGTACAATGTACAATTCAATGTAGAGAGGCAGGAAAACCTGGATAGTCCAATGCCTGCCTGCCAGACTTAAATCCCCTTCTGTAACAAAGGGGGCTCAGCTGGCCAGGAGAATGTAAGAAAGAGGTGCATCCGAACTTTTTTCTCTCAAAAAGGGTGCTAACATACAATGCCCTCCTCCCTCTAGCATTTGTAATGAGGCGCAAATTTTTGTGGGTGCATTAAACATAGACTGGGGAAATGAGATTCTATCTCTCCTCTCTTTCCTTTCTTTGATTTATAATGCCAAGTGACTGGGGGTTAAAAACTTGCCTGTACACTGTGAGCAATATATGCATGAAAGTAGCTGTCTGGTCCACACAGAATTGAGAAGCACATGCCAGGAAAGTATTCACATTTTATATGTGGATTGTGAAGATGATGGGCACATTCATGCCCAGATACAGAATGGGCACATATTATCTGGCAGCTGCTATCGCCAAGATGACAACAACCACATGACTGTTTCCATCTTAGCACATGACCTCAGACAGATGCGGCAATCATAATTTCACCACCACCATGGTGAGTGATGTCATTAAGATGGCAATGACCACATAAAATCACCAAAATTGTGGGTGGTACCCATCACCTGTCCTGTAGACTCAAATCCAAGCTTGTAACGTTGTCTTATCAGAAAACAAAATATTCTCTTCTTCTGTTAATACTATCCTGAAATAAAAGAAAAGCACAATACAGATCTATTCTTAAACCCCTGAAGCTGTTGGTTTGGATGCAGTGCTATTTCTACTTGAATCACTTTGCTCCTAAATATATATTGCATAAGCGTAAATTTCATAGCACCTGAGGTGCAGCCATTGGGCTTCTCCAATATCTCTCTGTTAAGGAAGGTCCCCAGCACCCAAGGCATGACTTTCACACAGGAGGGGCATCTGTTGCTACATTAAGATGTCCAGAAAAAGAGCTTCATCTACCCGTCCACCTCATCATCACCTGACATTATGAGGCAGAGAAAGTGTTCAAAAATCTACAACTAGGATGGATTTACTAGAGAGTTATCATGAGAAGAAAAGAGAAACGTAGTAAAGAAATATGCACTTAGCTGACAATATCTGAATCACTGCAGTTTACAGTTTCTTCTCAGTGAATGTTGTTGGCCAGGATCTCATGGCACAACAGTGGGTCTGCATTCCAACCATACTGGCCACTTTGTTTCATCTGGTTTTGCCTTTGCTCAAGAGGCTAAAAGTTTCTCTTGCTAATGAGGAGGGAAAATTTTGTCTATTTGCTACAGTACCAACTTTTGTTCAGTCTGAAACGTTTTAGGGCAATAACAAAACTACTTTGGGAATAACCCAAATTCTAATTGGAAGCTTCTTTTTTAAAAATATTTTATTTCTTATTTCTTTATTTTATGTGTATGCGTGTATTGCCTGCATGTAGGTAAGTACACCCGTGTTGTGCGATGCTAGTGGAAGACAAAAGAGGCCATCGGATCCCCTGGGACTGGAGTTACGGACAGCTGTTAGCTGCCATGTGGGTGCTGGGATTCGAACCTAGGTCTTCTGCAAGAACAGCCAGTGGTCTTAACCTCTGAGCCATCTCTCCAGCCCCAGGAAGCTTCTAATATAAAAATAATCATGCTCACTGTGAAGTTCTTCTGCAGTCATGTATTATTATACACTTTTCCCAGTTAAGAATCAGGCTATACATGGGTTGTGATGCCATCTTTATCCTGAGCTTGATCAGTCTGACTGTGCTAGCTCACATCTGACTTACATCTGATGGATAAGTATATGAGACAGACAGAGAGAGAGAGAGAGAGAGAGAGAGAGAGAGAGAGAGATTTGACTTTCCCAGGATGAGTTATCAAAACCTGTAAGCTCCATATTCGGCATATTTGAAAGTAGTCATGTGTTGAGAATAAAAAAATGAGCTATTTTTCAGAAAAACAAGAGAAGGCCCAGGGTCTAGGCAAAGGACATCAAAAGTGTGTTTCTCAAATCTCAAATCCAAGTGAATAGTGAATCTCGTTCATATCTAAAGTATTTGCCACCCCCTGAAAACCAAATTTAGTAACTCTCTAAATTTTCTATTACATAAAATGGTCTCAATTACCAAATCTAATAATTTCATGAAATATCAAAAAAAGATGCCAAATGGAATTACACACTCACACACCTATTTCCTCCCCACTGCCCCGCCATCCTCTTTCTCTTCTCTCTCTACATCCCATTCTCTCCTCACCCTTAATATGTCCCCTTTCTGCAAAATAGAAACATCACAGGAGAAAAAGATCCTGAGACATTAGTTTCATTCATACTTAATGAATCTAGGGACTCTGAGAAGGGCCACACTTTTCGTCAAATTAAAAATGAGTGGTTTGGAAGGGCTTATTTGATAGGAAAGATTTTATTAGGTGGTGAGGACTGAGAGTGGGAATCTAAGCGGTGACATTTTATATGCAGACATAATGAGTATGAGGGACTGTGGCTGGGGTTGTCACCAGAGAACAGCTCCATTTTGAGCTCATAGTTATTGGTTGTAAGGCTAGCACTGAAATGCTCCTTATTAGTACCAGGAAGGTCAACATAAATCAGTTTAGTTTATAGTTGATCCAAGGTTGCTAGTATGCACATAGGTCAGAGGAAAGGGAACTGGCTTTCAGATAAGCAGGTTGAAGACCTGAATGGTTTATGGGTCTGTGTCGGCAGAAGTACAGTGAGGCAGAACAGGCCAGTGAGCTCAGCAAGGAAGAAAGTGGGAAGAACAGCCACAGCTTCGAGGTCCCAAAGATCAGCCTTTGGAAGCTATATGGCAGCAGCCAACAGAAGCCAGCAGAAGCACACAGAGCTTCCCAAGTTTTCAGCCATGCTCTCTGTTACAAAGCTCAGCACCATGCTTCCCACTAAGAAAAAGCACTCAGTGCATGCAGCTCTATCATGGCAAAGCAAGGGAGCAAAAGCAGGTTTGTGGACGAGTCTCAGGCACAATCCCTTCAGATGGTACTGCACACAAACCCAGCATTATCATCTTGCTGCAGGCAGTGAATCAAGTGTCAAATTTTGCCCAAATGAGAATCATAGTCCCCAGACTCCTTATATCTTTCTGACTATACCTAATGCTCATTAAGCCACAGTCCCAATGAATACTCTATTACATGAAGACAAGATTGTAAAGTTATACCTTAACAACATGGAAATAAAACAAAAATGGGAAAGAAAGGGGAAACAAATGGCCTGCATATACATAGAAGCACTTGCGTACACAAGCCAAGAAAGCATTGAAAGCCATAAAGCATCTAGCATCTGCAATTGGTCAAAGTAATCTACAGCTGCTTTCCTCTTCCCCATAGACAGACATTCTGTATTCATTTCAGTTTCAGAACTTCTACTGGTGTACTGTTCTTGATACGACAGTCTCCCAACCCTTACTCCCAGGTTGTCTACATCTTCAACTACCCAGAATTGCTTTAATTGCTGGAGTTTCACATGGAGAGCTATCCATAGAACTACTAAGGGGTTGTTTCAGAGAATCCCCTGGGTTCCAGGTACATTTTCCCCTGTCTATTTCTGTAACTAAATACCTGAAAGAAGTCAAAAGAAAAGAAAGGCGGGGCTGGAGAGATGGCTCAGTAGTTCAAATTTCTTGCAGAGGACCTGGATACAGTTCCCAGTACCCACATGGTGACTAACAACCCTTCATAACTACAATCCTAGAGTATCCTGTGCCCTCCTTTAGCCTTCACTGACGTTGCTTGAATGGGTGCATTTACATACATGCAGGTAAATCACTCATAAACATAAAGTAAAAGAAAGAAAGGATTATTTAGGCTCAGGGTTTCAGAAGTTTCAATCTGTGACAGTTGGACACGTCACTTGGGGCCAGTGGTGTCACAATACATCATGGAAGGATTTTTAAAATTTTTACTTTATTATTTTTCTTTTATGTGAGTGTGTATTGCCTGCATGTATGTAAGTGCACCAGTGTTGTGCTATGCCCATGGAGGACAGAAGAGGACGTCCGATGCCCTGGAACTGGAGTTATGGACACTTGTTAGCTGCCATGTGGGTGATGAGAATTGAACTTGAGTCTTCTGTAATAACACCTAGTGATCTTAACTGCGAAGCTATCTCTCTAGTCTGGGAAGAATTACTTATCAAATAATTTTATCCTGTTCACCTCACGGTGACTGGGATGTAAAGAGTAAGATAGGAGGTAGCTAGGGTTCCACATATCCCTTAAAGGGTTTGTCCCTAAAGGCCTGGCTTCCTTCCTTTAGGTCTCACCTTCCACTGGTTTCCACCACCTTAGAAAGCAAATAATCAGGTGATCTGGAAGCCGGAATTCTTTACTCTCTAGTCTTGTCACTAAAGTGTAAACTTGGAATTTATTTTAGCCATTCTGTTTCAGTTTCCTTGGATAAATGCTACTTTGAAAGGTATGTAGACTTCTTAAAACCCAGATATAAGCCAGGCATCATGGTGCATGTCTTTTGTCCCAGCAGAAGGCAGAGACCAGCAAATCTCTGTGAATTTGAGTCCAGCCTGGTCTACATAGTGAGTTCCAAGCCAGTCAGGGCTACATTGTTTCAGGAAAAAAAAAGAGATAAAAATAAAACCTACTAGATATAAGCCTGGAATCATAGTTATTTGTGTTAAAATTTTGTAATGAATATTATTCTTATTTCCATTACCATCATGCTATGCTGAATTTTAAGAAGTCTGAGGACAGTGGCAAAATACACCAGGATGGTTTTCCTCTTGTATAGAAAGAGCTCTCGTGGGAGGCAATTCGGAGTTGATGAAGCCACTTGAGAAAACCCACGTCTTGATGATGCCCTCCCACCCCCACCCCCATGCTTGTAGTCAGCATCTCTTTCCCTTTATGTTCTTTAGTGTCATACATTCATCTGTATTAGGAATAAAAGAGAAAGCAAAGGACAAAAACAAGGAGGCAGAAACTGAACACTGGACTATTGCTTTCCTGCGGAGCTGTGGCCTTCTACTCCAGACACTGGTCTGGAAAACCAACGTGATACCCCAACTTGTAAGATATAGATGCAGAAGAAATTTCTGTGCAAACTGTGAAAAGAAAAAGACAATTATTTAAAGTCACATTATGTTTCTAGTCCAGAGACTGAATTCTCTCTCTCTCTCTCTCTCTCTCTCTCTCTCTCTCTCTCTCTCATCTCTCAGCAAACATCCTTATTTAATTATCAAAATTATTTTTATCCATTTGAAATGAATATAGGCTAAAACAAGAATAAACTTGCAAGTGGGTGTGGCAGCACATGCTTTAATCCCAGCATCGAGGAGGCAGAGGCAGGTAGATCTCTGTGAGATGAAAGCCAGCCTGGTCTACATAGCGAATTCCAAGATAACTAGAGCTACAGAGTGAGAACTTGTCTCAAAAATAAATAAACAAACAAACAAACAAACAAACAAATAAATAAATACAAACTTTTGCAGATTCAAAAAAAATTTTTAGAATCTAATGTAAAACGGACTCTAAGTACTACAGCTAGACTGATGAACAAATCATGAAAGGTCCTACATTTATGGAGCATAGGTACAGACTCCTGATACGCAGTTAACTGATCTTTCTCAGTGTGGCCTTATGAGAACATTAAGTAGTACTGTCTCATGAATAAGCTGCATGTAGTAGACTGACTGATCTCCTATCTGTCTACATGATACTGGTTTGTTCCATCTTTGGGAAACTGGAGGAAGTGGTAACAGGAATATGTTTCTGAGATTATAAAGCTACATCAGAGGCATATACCGTTAAGGTGATCAATCCCAAATGCAATGGCAGAGAGTGCTAAAAGAAAGCAGTAAGATGCTGTGTTAAAATGATTAGTGGAGGAGGGAAGACAACTTCAAATCTATACCCAGCTGAAACACACCTGCAAAGGCAAAAGGAAATAAGACTCCAAGATAAAAGTGGAGGATTCATTTTTAGATTTATTTTTTTTGCAAAAAGTAGTAAAGGGTGTTTTTCAAGCTGAGATAAAAAGGCATTAGGCAGTAACCTAAGTGTTCATGAAGGTATAAAAAGCACTGGTGATGGTAACAATGTATTGATGCAATGTGAGATAAATGGTTTTGGATTGCAAGTCATGCTGTGCTGTGGCCTTTGTAACCCCACCATATGGTTCTAAAATAAGTGTCTGCTCATAAGATCTAATGCCAGCACTTGCCAGGTTGGTCAAGTCAGATTAAATCACATGGTATGGAACTTCTCGCCAATACCTAAAACCTATAAAAGTCAGAAAAGTCTCTTTTTCCCTGGGATCTGAAATCCTCCAGGACACTCACCAGGCTGTGCACCATGCTTTCTCTCCTGTTCTACTTTGGGCTGTCTCTCTTAATAAAATTCCTCATCAGGGTTTTGAAGGGAATGTTCCCTTTCTTCAAGGCTCCATCCTGCTCCAGTGTGATGCTGTATCTCTAATGCCATCATAATTACCCCTCACTTTAATGCCTACTCACACCCCCTAAAGGAGTGAGACTACCTATTCTAGTAGGGCTCTTTCTGAAGGGTTCTCTCACATCAGCTGTTTTTATGAACCGTTGTAGCACCTGTTACTGAAGATGCCACATGATTTTTTTTCCAGGATATGAAAAAATAAACCTGGGATCCATCTGGAAGAGTCCACCTTATTACTCGGCTTTCATAATGCCAGAAAGTGCTACACAAGCTGCTGAAGGATAATTGTCACCACAATCCTACTTGGCCGTGGGATCTGAGCGCTACACTATCAACATGGCAGGCTAAAAGTATGTGCTGATGCAATAACGCCACCACACTAACAACTTTCTGCTTGGATTTAAAGCCTACTCAATATGATGAAATGTTCATGTGCTACGACTGTAAGCCAGGGAAAAGGCTTTCAACTATAGAGTGTAGGGGGAAGTAACTGTTAAAGTTTTCTTGGACAGATGTAGTGTGCATGACAAACTTCCTTCCAAACATGGTGATGAGGCCCATGGAATACTGCTGTTGTCCCCCTTGATTGTGAAAAAATAACTAAGAACATTCTACTGTTCCACACTCAGTAGTGTCAGTCTAACAGGTATAGCATGTAGAAATTTTAACACAGTTGTAGATTCTTCTGGGACTTTTAGCTTACAGTAAACTGTTAAAGTTTTCTTGGACGGATGTAGTGTGCATGACAAACTTCCTTCCAAAGGTGGTGATGAGGCCCATGGAATACTGCTGTTGTCCCCCTTGATTGTGAAGAAATAACTAAGAACATTCTACTGATCCACACTCAGTAGTGTCAGTCTAACAGCATAGGTATACATTGTAGAAATTTTAACACAGTTGTAGATTCTTCTGGGACTTTTAGCTTACAGTTAGTGTCTCTGTTGGTCAAACATCACATTTCATGTGCAGGTATCCTGTCCAATGCTGGTATAAAGGTCATTTCTAAGATCTTATATAGCTGAGACTTAGTAGTCAAGAAAGCAGATCTTTGGAAGATACTCCTGGATGCTAAGAATCTAGTTACCTAGTTACCATCATGATCAAGTCTGGCTTTTTTTTTAAATCATCTGTATCTGACAGAATATTTACATGAGGCATTTTAAAATTAAAATAACTAACATACTGGGTCCCAAAGAAGTGACAATAATAGATGAAGGAGTCAGGTGTTTTAATTCATACTAGAAGAATTTGTTTAGAATTTAGGTATTGTCATCTATAGTAAAACAGAATTAAAGTTAGAAGAGCAGTAATCTACCTGGTTGGGCTGAAGTAATTCATTCTCCTAGTATAAATTAACCCTGTAGACATAAAGGCTGGATAAGTAATGTAGGAGGCTTGGGTAAATAGTTTCAGCAAAACATGATTGAAAAATGACACAATTGCATTTCAGGCTACAGTCTAACCAAAATTGATATCAGCATCATGTTTGTCATTTAGGAATATGCCAAGCAAAATTTCAGATATCATTTAAATTAAGAAGCATTTAAGGGGGCTGGAGAGATGGCTCAACAGTTAAGAACATTCACTTTTCTTGCACAAGACCCAGGTTTGAATCCCAGCACCCACATGGCAGCTAACAACCATCTGTAACTCTAATTCCAAGGGATCCCGCAGCCCCTTCTGTCCTCCATGAGCATTGCACAACATGGGTGCATTTACCTACATGCAGGCAATTCACACATACACATAAAATAAAAATAATAAAGTATTTTTTTAAAAGGAAGCATTTAAGAAAGAAGAGTAACCCCCTTTTTTTAAATGTAGGGAGCCTTGTCTTAATTAATGAAATAATTTGGTCATCTTTGATTCTTATGAGCTTACTGTGAAAGAGGTCATAAATAATTAGTTACAGTTCTTTAATCATAAACTTAGAGGATTTAAGGTCATAGGCACAGTAGATCCAAGTATTTGTCTAGTAAAATGTTTTGTAATTGCTAGAAAAAGTTTTATAATTATTATATAATTTGATAAGAATGTTTTAGGTAGGAAATATTGTTTAAATATAATTTTTTTTTACTGTTAAAGTAGTGGCTATCCAAAACATTGAGTTTTATCCAATGGGAAAACATATGAAGATCCATCTCTTAGAGTGAGTTTTATAAAAATTCTACCCCAAACAGATCAATATTTATAAAAATCAGTAAGTTCTATAGACAGTCAGATATAGGGATAGCTCATATAAAAATGTTTTAAATAATTTCTAACCAGTTTCCCAAATAGCTATCTCAACTAAATATAATCCTTTAAGCCACTCTTTGTAAATATTACCATGATCAAATCAAAATAACTTTAATGACCAAAGATATTAACAAGGCTTGAGTGGCTTATTGGAATCTTTTGTAATGTGGTTAACATATAAAATCTTTCTTATCTAAAATACAATTTTATAGTTATATCCATTTTACCATGACTCATTTATTTATTGGTTCCCTTTTATTTTACTTTTTCTTAATTTCATGGGACATAGCAACATAAACTTTTAAATTTATCAACATGCTAAAAGTATCAAATCCAAATTATATGCAAGATATAATATAAGAAATCATGATTACTAAATTATATGTTGTTAAATTAGAAGACTTTTGTCTATTATAAGTTTATAAATAAGTGTTTTTATTTCTTGAATTTTTGAAAATTTTCTTTACCCTTTTCTATCTCACAGAGGTCTGAGGGTCTGAGATTATTTTGCCAAGAACTGCAAAAATAGCTTCTAAAGACCTTGGACAATAAACTCTCTTGTTAAGGAGAAAGGCAGAGGAGCTTTGCATGTTAATCTAATTTCAGTTTTGAACACAAATAGGTTTCCTTATAAAACCTAACTATATGAAAAAAATTGTTACTGTTTCTGGAATACCAAGAAGAGAAGATATGATTTAGGAAATATAAAAATATATCCTTTTTCTGGTTGTAGGCAGATAACATCTGTTTGCCATTTTTATGAACATTATAAGTTGTCTATAAAATCCTTTGTTAGTGAAAAGAATTTCTATTTGACCTTATCAACAGAAGACTATATTTATATTTTATCTGCTATTTTTCTTGATTTGTTTTTATAGTCTTGAAATTTTTTTTGTAAAATATATATCATATGACAGGAATGTTGTCATCCCAAATACATTATCAAAGGGAAATTTTGTTAGTGTTAATTTAAAAATGCTACATGTATACATATTCAAGCATACACATATATATACATGTACACTCTAAGAGAAAAATGAAGAAATTCGGATTGCTCAGCGGTTAAGAGCACTGACTGCTCTTGCAGAGGACCCAGGGTCAATTCCTAGCACCCACATGATGGCTATGAACTGTCCTTAACTCCAGTTACAGGGGAATCCGAAGCCCTCTTCCTACTTCTGAGGCATTGCATAACACGGTGCGCTCACATATATGCAGGCAATACACTTGCACACATAAAATAAAAATAATAAATAAAATATTAAAAAGAATGAAGAAATTCATGAATTTAGGAGTAGCCACACAACTTGTCATTTATGTCTTTTCTTTTGGCAAAAATTGGCAAATAAAGGGATAGAGGATACACAAACAACTGGCAGCTTACGTTGCCCAAAGAACAACACAAATAATCAAGTCATAGACTTTTAACAAAAAATTCAGATTTTAACATGCTACATCTTTAGGAACACATGTGATATGTCCCTGGAAAATGGCAGCACACTGAAACAACATGTAGTAGTTTTGAATCCTTAGTCTGAAGATTTTGGAAGGAAAGTCAGCTTCTTAGTGTGTTTACATCTTTATCTGCCCTTCCTTTTTTTTTTGGCTTTCTTTTTATTTTATGCATATGTATGTATTGTGTACATGTTTCCTAGTGCACCTATGTTATACAGTGCCCACAGAGGACAGAAGTGGGTGTCGGATGCCCTGGAACTGGAGTTATGGACAGTTGTTAGCTGCCATGTGGGTGCTGGGATTCAAACCGGAGTCTTCTGCAAAAGCAGCTCTTAAGCACTGAGCCATCTCTCCAGCCCCTGCAGTTCCTTTCTTAGAGATGCCAGGATGAAAGTGTGGAAGGGGAGTGGGTTGGCTGGGGAGCAGAATGCACTTTAGATGATAATCATGCCTTTGAGCAGTACACACACTGACCATGAATCAGTCACAGTAGAAGGAAAAGAGAACTCGCACTTGGGGATCTTGCAGTGTCTGAGATCTTAAAGTTCAGGCAACATTTTGATTTGTCACCATAAAGTAGTTGTGCTGGCCGGAGGGGGCAAAGGGGGCCAGAGAAAACAATGGGAATTTACAATTTGTTGTTGTTGGGGACAATCAGATGAAGAGTGGGAGGAGGAAGGGAGAGGTTGTTAGAAAGTGAAAGAATTTTTACAGAGAAGGAAAGTAGCTCACCACCTTGAAAACACTGAAGGGAACCTTGTAGATTTTGGAGGTTGGGGAGGGGGCAGGAATACAAGAGGGAGAGAGGCCAGAGAACAAGGTAAGCTAGATTTGAGTGTGGACACATGTGGAGGGGTGTGGGAGGGCTGTAAATGTATCAACCACAGAAAGAGGGAAAGACAGACCCAACTACCTCTAAGGACCTTACTTTTCCATTTAAGATTACAAGAACCAGGGCTGGTAAATCAGCAGCATCCTTAGGAAGCTGTCTGGTTGGTCAGGGCAAAGCACAAAATAGTCTGCCATTAGGGAGGACGCTCAGCAGACCTGGGAATCACAGAGAGCACCTAAACAAGGAAGAAGGGAGCAGGAGGAATCTGGAGGCAGACAGAGAAGAATGGGCCTAGATTAAATGTTCCAAACTAAGGAGGGGCAGAGAGACCCAAGGCTGACAAAGGAAAATTGCCTGAGACAGAACCAAAGCCTGAGTGGGAGGTTCAGGGCCCATGCTCGACATACTTGGAGACCCCACCAGGGTCCTACGAGACCAATGGATGTGAGGAAAGAAGAATAACAGCATGTGGGGGTGAGGGAAGTTAGTGCTGGCTTAATTTTCTGTTACCCAGGATTGATTCCAAACATAGAAGAAAAGAATAGCAGATTGATTTGGGAAAGAAACTGGCAAGAAATTACCCTTCGGAATGTTCTTTATTAGAAGAGTCTTAAAACCTTGGGTGGGGGCATTACCAGGTCATGATAGTAGCCTTTAGGTGTGAGACCAATTAGAGTAATACAAAGTCATAACGAGAGAGAGAGAGAGCAGGCCTTCAGGTCCAGAGATGAACTGCATTTACAGAAACAGCTATTATGTATGGCAGGACGGGGGGATCGAAGGAGAAAAATAAGCCCTTCAGTTCGTGAGGGGAGGAAAAAAAAGAAATTCCTTACTTTTATAGATTTTCAAAGGGTGGTGGGAAGCTCTACATCATGTGACTTTGACCTATTTTATGTGTCAAGGAGCCAGGTACTGGGTAAGTCCAGAAATTTATCTTGCAGTTGCAAGGGGGTTAGCCAACGCCTGCTTTTCCCACTGAGAGATTTGTGCAGTGTCAAGGTAGTGACTGTCAGTTATTTCTAGAGGATAGAGTGCACGGGGTTAAGGGCTAGGGGTGGGGGTATGGTAGGTGGGGGGCTGTCTGGTCATGTCCCACTCACTTGGAGAGGCAGAGGCGGTAGAGGGTTCTTACCATTTACTTTAGGTAGAAAATGAATAGTGGTGGCCACAGTCTTCAGTCTTGCAGACTATTTTGTGCTTTGCCCTGACCAATCAGATAGCTCCTAAGGATGCTAATTGACCAGCCCTGGTCCTTGTAATCTCAAAGGGGAAAGGTCTCTCATGAGGCTTCTGGGGCTCACCTGGTCAACAGCTCATAAGAAGGAAACCCCTCCTTAGCATTGTGATCCTAATGTAACAACTATATGACTTTGGAGAGTGCCTTTTCTCACTCCTATAGGGTACTTTAAAAAAAAAATGATTGTTTTTACTGTTTTTGCTGATGCTTTTCAAATCTATAAAACACTCCTTTAGCAAAATATTTTTCAGAGAGTGGGCAGATCTTGAAGGCCCACCATTCTCCATTCCAAGCAAATGTTAGTTGATCTCAGGAATCTAATAAGATACTAAAGAAAAAAAGAATTAGCAAGAT
The DNA here is from genome assembly GCF_000622305.1 of Nannospalax galili. Lineage (NCBI taxonomy): Eukaryota > Metazoa > Chordata > Mammalia > Rodentia > Spalacidae > Nannospalax > Nannospalax galili. The sequence goes on from NW_008352375.1 coordinate 133,348, forward strand.
CCAATACAACGTGAAAAGAATCCATCATTTGAATCAGTTGATGGTCTCCTTAGAACTGTGTGAAACTGATGGCTGTATCCCAGGTCTAAGGGGAGCAGAGCCTTGCTTGTGACTGCCACTTGTACCTGACAATTGCAGGCTCAGACCCACAGTCACTTGTATTGCCTCTCCTTCAGCTGAGAGAACCTCAGGTGCGCAGCCTCTAGGCTGGTTCCACCCCAGCATACTTTTTCTTTGCTAGAAAGAAATGTGCACTATAGGGATTGCTCTGGGCCCCAGGCGTGGGGTGCGCGGGTATCTTGAGGTCCCCGCCACACTGGCGAGTCGTGGCGCGAGTCTGGCTCTGGCCACGCCTCTCTGGGAGCGGCGGCGGGGGCTTTTCAGCCGCTTTGGGTCCTGCGTCTCTGTCCACCGCTCTGGTGCTGAAAGTTCCTCTGCTGCTGGAGCGTTGTCCAGCCAAATCCCGCCCTTAATTCACCTGTGTACTTTCCTCAGGAAGCGAGGTCCACTGGCCATTGGACCACGCGGGAAGAGTACGAGGACGGCAAAAGCTAGGAATGTCTGCAAGTCGGTAACGGAGGAGTGAGCCCCCCGGAGAGGCTAGGTCGCCGGTAGTAAGACACAAGACTCAAGACTCGGCTTAGTCTGTGTTACAGCTTTATTAAGTGTCTCTGCTCTCAGTGATTCAGCAGCTCTGCAACCCAGCTCTCTGCAACCCAGCTCTCTGATATTGAGAGAAAGACTGGGATATTTATACCATGGGGGTAGTGGTAAAAGCTTTTGATGTTAGATACTTTGTGAGGCATTCTATTTACATATGGAAGTGGATTTCTGCCATGCCGCCAGACTGCTGACTACCTGAAAAATCACACAGGAAAGCATGGTATCCCTAGAGCCAGAGGCCATGTTTATGCTACAGCATTTGTGGCAGGCACTTCAAAAGGAGTCAGGAAGGGCACCCTGCTATGAAAGGAGCCCCAGCACATAATCCCGAGCTGCATGAGCTGTCCGGACGTGAAGGGGCTTCTACTTTGCATAACAGAGGTCCCCAACATCTGCCCCTCTTTTGATTTAAATATGAAGAAGTGCCATGCCAGCACTAAGGGTCAACTCATTTCATCTCGGGAGAATCCAAAGTTTGATAACTGACCATAACCTGTTTCCTGTAGTGATTTTTAGCAAATGGCAGTAACTGTCAGCAAAGAAATCTTAAAAAACAGTGAGCAAGCATAATACACAGTATCACCAGAGAGCAATAAGGGATAGGAGCCATGCAAACAAGGGATTGCTAAGCCAATAGATTACAAAGTTTTGAGAGTGTTAACATTGGTTTCAACAACATTTGATTCATTTACAAAGAAACAGTATCTTTCCCAATATCATGTAGTCCCCATGTTCAACAGCTATCAAGTCCAATGTTCATTTATTGTGAAGCACAGTTCTGGTGAGAGAGTTCATTTGCTGTTGGAGAAACTTCAGGTTGTCAGTTACTGATGTCACAGCTTGTCGCAGTCCGTCACCATAGCAACGCCTCCAGCATAGAGTGTAAGTTCTGTCTCTGCCAGCGGGAGGAGGAAGATCTTCTCTCTGCTAGCAGCTGTGTAGGAGAAAAAGCTTCTCACACCTGAAACGTAATAGTTAGCCAGGTGTTTGAATCCACTTAGATAAAAGTCAGTGAAATCTTTTTCTCTTCCTGGGTAGAGAAGGGTGGTAGCTGGTACTGTTGTCAGAAAAAATCTATTACTGGATGCACAAAAGAAACAGGCATTGGGGTATGTGGGAAGAAAGTTAAACTTGTTTCAGGACATAGTATCTGGTCCTCTGTCTTTCCTGTAAAATGACATTGTAAATTAGCACAGACTTGGCTGCAGCTGTAAGCTGTTGAGAGATATGAAAGTTAGCTGTGGGGTACCTAGAGAATACATCTGAGAAGAATTTTGTTATTACTTCAGCGATTGTCCCATGGATCTGATTTTTTCCTAGAAAAATAAAATCTCTAGAACATGGTATTAGGGAGAGTGGGGGCTGTCTGAAGTATTGCTGCTAAGCAGGGTAAAGACAGCGATTAGAATGACAGAAAAGGAGCATCCAGGGGACATCTGTGGTGTGCAGTTTCCACTGGGTCATGGATCTCTCTCCACGTGATCCGGTGTGGCTTTGGATGGTGTCTCTGCCTCTTTCTTTTCTTTGTCTCTGTCAGGGACATGTGAGCCATTTTCTTCATGGGTGGGGAGGTGTCTGACATTTCAAGCTAGAATCCAAATAGGCTTTGGTTTGTCCTGTGCGAAAACACAAGCAAATCCTC
>NW_008352375.1:136026-136562 GCF_000622305.1 Nannospalax galili
TGAAAGCATATGATTTATCAGCTTTTTTGAACTTTCACCAGTCTGAGCAGTAGCCCAGAGGAAGTGAGAGTAGGTGTCTATAGTTACAAATACATATTTCTGTCTGCCGAATTGGGGGACATGAGTTACATCAATTTGCAAGACGGCATTAGATCTTAGTCCTCTAGGGTTGACACCCATTTGTTGTATAGCTGGAGTATTCATAATTGATGCACAAGAAGAGCAGGTTCTAACAATGCGTTTAAGCTGCTTGAGAGGAATGTGGGGAAATCTGAGATGGAGCCCTTGTAAATTAATATGAGTGGCATGGTGGAGGTCTTGGGCATCTGTTATGCGGGCAGGGAAAGTTCCAGCGGTGGCCACTTTATCTGCTATGGCATTTCCTTCAGTAAGAGGTCCTGGGAAAGAGGAGTGGGACCTGATATGCTGGACAAATAATGGAGCCACTCTCTTTTGTAATAGTGTGGAAATTTTAATTAGCAGAGGTGAGATGGGGTTACCATCTATTTTAATAAAGGAACGACCTAGCCATGGAA
>NW_008352375.1:136933-147465 GCF_000622305.1 Nannospalax galili
TGATGCTTTAAGAGCCATTGTACATCTGATAATGAGAAGGGGATAATGAGGGCATCCGGTTCCTTTCCTATGATTTGCATAATTCTATCTCTCCCTTGTCGAACCATGGAGGCAAGGGTGTCCACTTCTGTAAGGAAGCTAGGAGCGCCACCTACTGGCGTGTGAAGCCATTCTAGTACTCCGTGTGGCTGATGAATCGCTCCTACCATGGTGGGGGAGGAATTAAATATTAAGAGTTGGACAGGTAGCTTGGGGTCATATCTGGCTAGTGATGCCTTTTGGAAGTGGCTATTAATAATTGGAGAGCCCTTTTTGCACCTGGGTTTAGATACCATCTAGAGGCTGGGTTTTTGTCTCCCTTTAAGAGATCAAAGAGTGGCTGTAATTGACTTGTGGGGATGGAAAGCCATGGCCTTAGCCAATTAATATTACCTAGAAAACTTTGAAGTGAGTTAAGTGTGAGTGGATGGGGGACTTCTAGGACAGGTTTGAGGGGCCTAACAGCAGTGGGTGTTATTTCAGTCCCCAGAAAGGTAATGGGGGGGACAGATTGTATTTTATTTGTTGTTATTACAAAACCTTTTGCCTCTAGGGTGTTTATCATAGCATCTTTTAGGTCTTCTAGAGAGGAATATTCATCTTGCCAGACTAAGAAGTCATCCATGTAATGATAAACATGTAGCCCATTTTTGAAGAGGGGTGCCAGTGCATTAGCAACAGCCTCCTGGCATATCGTAGGACTATTTGCCATGCCTTGTGGCAGAACTTGCCATTCATATCGATCAGCTGGACCAGAATTGTTAATCTTTGGAACTGAGAAGGCAAAATGTTGGCAAGCATTATTGTGTAAATGGATGGAGAAAAAGCAGTCTTTTATATCTAGGACTAACAGGGGAGTATTAAGGGGGATGGCAGAGACCATGGGTAGGCCTCTTTGGGGTGATCCCCATTTTTCATGGTTTTATTTATGGCTCTGAGGTCCTGCAATAGTCTCCATGCCCTGTCTTTTTCTTTATTACAAAGACTGGGATGTTCCATGGTCTCCTGGAGGGCCTAATGTGACCCAGCTGTAGCTGTTCTTTCACAAGTTGTTGTAAAATGAGTAATTTCTCCCTGGGTAATGGCCACTGTTCCACCCAGACTGGTTCCTTGGTGATCCAATCAAGACATGGAGTATGGTAATCAACAGTGGCCCTTAGAATTGGGAGTCCTGTTGTTTTAGGGACCTCATCTGATCATCTATTTTAAGGCATTTCTCTTTAGACCCACTAGTAAGAATTACATTGAGGTCTTCCAAGATATCTCGTCCTAGGAGGTTTGTAGCAATATCTGCAATTAGGGGTCTTATTGTTCCAACCTCTCCATCAGGGTCCTCCCATTTATAGAAATTTTTAGTGATGAATGCTTGGGAGGCCCCCCTACTCCTATTAGTTGGGGTCCTGGTATTAATTCCCAGTGTGGAGGAACCTCAGATTGCTTTAAGATGGTTCTATCAGCCCCAGTAAAAAGGAGTCATTTGAAAGTTTTATTGTCTATTTTTATGGTTAATTTTGGATGGGCATTTTCTGTAATACTGGTTACCCATAATATTTGTGGCTTCCCTCTTGTTAGCAGGGCTGAGGGCTGCCCCAGAAAGAGTTTAAAGTTGGCAGAGGTTTGCCATCTCTGTCATTTTCAGATTTACAATACTTTTTCCAGTGAAAGCCCTTTTTACAGCGAGGACAGAGGGTTTTAGGGGGTCGAGTGGCAGCTGAGTCATTCTGGGGGCAATTTTTTATCCAGTGTCCAGTTTCTCCACATTTAAAGCATTTTGAGTTGGACTGGGTTGTGGCTACAAGGGCTTGGGCAAGGGAGGAGGCCTGGTACGTGATTGCTTTGGCTGCAGGGTCTGTTATTTCTCTATCTAAGCTTGCTTGTACTCTTAGTATAAAATCTGGAAGAGACTCAGTTGGCTTCTGCTTCTAAAAGGTTAATGCAGAAGTTTCTCCAGGCCCATGGGACAATGGTGTTAAGCGATCCCAAGCTTGCAGGGCACATAAGCGAATCTGCTCTATACATCCAGCAGGGATTGCAGCTTGCTGAATTCCTGTGGAGAAATTGCCCTGACCAAAAGCTGGTCATAATTCCAATCTATAAATCCAGGTGGTGGATCCTGTCCTGGTTGGGGTCTGAGTTGCTGATTATGAGTTTCATTTCTTTTAGCTTGCATTAGGCATTCATCTCTAAATAAGGCTTCCCATTGTACAAATAATGGACTGGGGAGGGTAGATCTACAAATGTCTCTCCAATCTTGGGGAAGCAGGTTAGTATTAAATGTTTATAATATAGATTTAGTCCAAGGAGCATGAATGCCATCCTCCCGCACACCTTGGTGCAATTCCTTAAGTTCAGCAGCTGGGAGTGGGTACCAGGCTAGGGGGCATTGTCTGGTTATTTGCAAATTAACAGGAAAAGCCTCTATCGGTGGATTTTGAGGGTCCTGAGACCACTGAGGCTGGAAATTTTGAGGCTGGCAGCTTTCACTGTCTCTAAGGTTACACAGCTTCTCTGAGGCTGGGCGTGTCTCCATAGAGGGTGGAGGTAGCCGAGGTGGAGGGGGAGGAGGAGATTTTACCTGAGAATCTTTGGGAGCTTTTGAAATTTGGGCGTTAGTATCTGGGCTTGTTGAATCAGCAAGAGAGGGGTGAGGATTAATTTTACTGATGGGTGGATTTGGTCTGGCTTTTGTTGAATCTGCTACTGGACAGTCTGTAGGGTCTTTTTTATCACTTACAACCTCTCTTTTATTATTCTTTATCATCTAAAACCTCTCTTTTATTATTTTCTGGCATCTGTAAGTTATCTTCAATTTTAGGTGGGTTTTTTAAGCACTGTTGGATGGCTGCCATTATTGGGGAAAAGGAAAGAGGAAAATCATACTTTTCTTGGGCTTCTTTCTTATAAGCCAAATGTGCAAGAAAGTTCCACACCTCAGGATCAGATATGTCTGCTGATAAGATCCAGGATGCAAATCAATACACCTCATTCCAAAATTTTAAGCTTTCCTCTTTTGAAATTTTTAATCCTCTATATTTAAGTAGATTTTTAAGACAACGAATCTGGCGCTTTTTCTGGCGTGATACTGAGTTCCCCATTGTAAAGGGAAGATGTTTTTACAGAAATCGGACACTAGAGGGCTGAAGCGCCTTTGCAGAAAAAAAGTTGTAGTTTTAAATCTTTTGTCTGAGAGCTGCTTTTGAGCTGCAGGCTGCTTGGCAGGTGCTAGCTAATTTGAATTTTCACTGAACTGGTTTTAGCTGTGGCTTGAACGCTTGCGAACCGGTTTCAGCTGTTGCTTGAACGCTTGGGGGCAGGGTAGAGGAATCTGCCTGACTCTAAAGCTTAGAACTTTAGGGATTTTTCCTAGCAGTGTTCAGATAGAAAAGTGGGATGAAGTGATGGTTCACAAAGGGACGTGCCTGAAATTAAAATTTCAGGGGATCACAGTGGTTTCCAGTCACAAGACCTGCCCGCAAATTTGAGAGGCTGGTGGCCACCCTAATGTTTTTTAATTGGCTGATGCGTCACCAGGTTTGATATTAAAGAGATGTCTAGATAGAGGTCTTTGTCCACACCTGTATAGGTAGTCAGGGTCCCCTTGGGGGTCAGAGAGACCTTCAGTTAACACCAGGGGGTAGCCCTTGCCAGGAAACCTCAGTTGTCTCTCTGGCCCTAGCGGTCCCTCGCGAGTACTTCTAGACCGGAAAAGAAAAGGAGGAAATTTAGAAGAGATGAAGAGATTAGATTACCCTCCTGAGTGGGAGGGATACTTACGGATCTAGCTTTTCTGTGGGCACCAGCTCCTAGCTGGCACGAGGTTCAGAGGCTCTCACGTTGTGGCACGAGGTTCAGAGGCTCCCATGTTGTGGCACAAGGTTCAGAGGCTCCCACATTGTGGTGCCAGATATAGGGATCGCTCTGGGACCCAGGCGTGGGGTGCGCGGGTATCTCGAGGTCCCCGCCTCACCTGGCGAGTCGCGGAGCGAGTCTGGCTCTGGCCATGCCTCTCTGGGAGCGGCGGCTGGTGTCCCGTGGGCTTTTCAGTCGCTTCGGGTCCTGCATCTCTGTCCATCGCTCTGGTGCTGAAAGTTCCTCTGCTGCTGGAGCATTGTCCAGCCAAATCCCGCCCTTAATTCACCTGTGTACTTTCCTCAGGAAGCGAGGTCCACTGGCCATTGGACCACGCAGGAAGTGTACGAGGACGGCGAAAGCTAGGAATGTCCGCAAGTCGGTAATGGAGGAGTGCGCCCCCCAGAGAGGCTAGGTCACCGGTAGTAAGACACAAGACTCAAGACTCGGCTTAGTCTGGTTACAGCTTTATTAAGTGTCTCTGCTCTCAGTGATTCAGCAGCTCTGCGACCCAGCTCTCTGTTAAGAGAAAACTAGGATACTTATACCATGGGGGTAGTGGTAAAAGCTTTGGCTGTTAGATGCTTAAAGCTTTGGCTGATAGATACTTTGTGAGGCATTCTATTTGCATATGGAAGTGGGTTTCTGCCATGCCACCAGACTGCAGACTACCTGAAAAATTACACAGGAAAAGCATGGTATCTTTCAGAGCCAGAGGCCATGTTTATGTGAGCATTTGTGGCGGGCACTTCAAAAGGAGAGTCAGGAAAGATGCCAGGAAGGCACCCTGCTATGAAAGGAGCCCCAGCACATAACCTGAGCTGCATGAGCTGTCTGGACATGAAGGGGCTTCTACTTTGCATAACAGAGGTCCCCAACAGTGCACATTATACTGGCATGACTTCCCGCCCCAGGATAAGTGTGGTCTTTTTCATTTGCATTGTTTTATGCTTCTATGAAGAAATTCCTTACTTTTATAGGTTTTCAAAGGGTGGTGGGAAGCTCTACACCATATGACTTAGTCTGGCCTGTTCTCTGGGATTTAAAACCTACAAGAAACACAATAACACATCATTTATCTGTCAGCCTGCCTCCCCGGCTTTGGAAGCTCCAGGTTAACACAAATGTTGACAGCTCCACTCTCTGCTTTACCCATCTTCATCAACTCTAGATTGCTTTACCACTTTGCATACCCAATTTACATGCTGGTCTACGTCACCCAGATCTGTCACTGCCTCTGTTACCTCTAGGGGAGGGAATCTAAAAAAACATCGAACTATATTGTATGAAAGTTATAGAATGGACATTTTTAAGTCTTCAGTCAACTTTTTTTTAAAAAAGAAAAAACTTTCCTTGGAAAAAAAAAACGTCTTTCCCAATACACGTAATCCAAAGACAGAATGCTCTTGGACAGTCATGTTTTCCTGCATTGTACCACTATTAATTCACCCACCTTGATGAATGACAGACTCAGACTTTTTCTGGGGAGATGCTGCACACACATCTACTTACCCAGATAGGGGATCCATGACAGACTAAAGTAACAAAAGTGCTAAAATCAAGTAGGTGAATCACAGAATTTTTATTGGGGTTCTAGCAGGAATGAGGGGTTACTTACCAGAGCAGGGGTGACTCAAAAGCAGCCGTATCAGTGGAAAGTTCACCCTGACACAGGCTCCCAGAAGCTCAATGCTGGAGCTCCCTGGAGTTCTCTGCTGCTCTGATGGTGAGTGTTTATCCCTAACATTTCTTACTGCTTCTATAAAGCTGGCTAGGGGCCTTGGAGAATCTTCCAAGCCTCCACTTTCTCAGGCATATGACCTTTCTTCAGGTCTCCATTCTCATGAGCCTCTCCCGCCCTCCTGGAGAAAATGTTTCAACTAAGAGGACACTACTGTGTAACAAATCTGGATTCAGTGTCATACAAATGTTTGGATTCAAGGAGGGGCTTTTCACCACAGGTTTAATAAGTATTGTTTTTTTGCTGCCCCCACCCCACAGTTAAAAAAAAAAAAAAAAACAGGGCAAGCCAGAACCTCCATCTCATCTTCTCTTTTGTACAATTTACCAACCAAATTAGAGGCTGATGCAGGGATGCCTGTTACAGCCCTCTCCCATTTTTATTCTTCATGTACCCAAGTCAGTTATCAACAAACAGTCCTGTTGGCCTCCGTGACATGTCTTATTAGACCGTGCAGCTGTCACTCAGCCTCCACAGCAGCCTGCAGACACTCTCATCCCTTGCATCCTACACTCAGGGATTGGAAAATCTGCTCTGACCCTTCGGCCATTCTCAGAGCACCTCCATTCTAACATGGTGGATCCCAGTCATCAAGCAAGCCTGTCATTCCATACCACATAAAGAGGAGGGCCACCCTGGGATTTCCCCGACAGACATTCCTCCTTCCAATGGGTCAGCCATAGTTACATGTCTCACTACCCACATTCAGACCCATGCAACTGCCACCATGGCAAGAAGGCAGATACCACACACCATAGGAAGAAGGACCATATCCAGGTTTCCCTAATGGATGTTGTACCCTTATTAATGGGGATAAAATATATAACCATGCATTTAATGTCACCTTGTATGTATCTAACACTGCCTTATGACTAATACACTTTAAAACATAGTACTCACCTTGTAGACCAATAGTGAGATGAATATGATTCTCTATTTACTGTACTCATAAATATTTCCTAGTTTAGAATTGTAAAAGATTATACTTCTCTTTCAATGTTAAACTTTGAAATGAATTATTTCAAACTCAGAAAAGCATCTCCTGTATTTGCAGTTAGACTTTTCATGGACTGTAATTGGATCATAAGCATCTGAACTTGTCCTTTTCATGGTATGTTTACTTGAGTATTGTATCTACACTTTCCAAACAAGCAAAGAGTGTGCATCACTAGGAGCTCCATCCACTTGGTTCAAGGATGAAATCTGAGTCATAGCTGCATGGAAATGGCACTCAGCCTTTGGTATCTACTGTGTGTGAGCAAATAAGAATATAATTAAATAATCAGTCTGGGAGTAGAAGAGTTAAATCCAAAAGTAAGAATGACTGTCAAGTTAGTAGCCTACCTGGGCAAATTTTATCCCAAACTGCTCAAGTCCTGGAGGGAAGCACAGCTACACACCATTCAGCAGCAATGTTATTTGTGCAGGGATTTAGAAAATCCTCCCCAGAGGTAGCCGTCTTCACTTCAGGAATAGCCCTCAGAAGGGAATAAATCCAATGTGCTCCCTTGCGGACTGTTCTTCCTGCTCCTGGACTTCTAAACCTCTCTATCCCCTTCAAGGAATTCTCTGTTGTTATCCCTTAGGCTATGATTAAGAATCCATTATGCTGGTTGAATATATGTATATCCAATTCTGTACTGAGAAGTCCACATTCTTGAAATTGTGACCCTGTAAAATTAACAGCTTGGCATTCTGATGTGGGAATGTTCATACAACAGTCACTGAAGCAAGATGCTCAATGATTTCTCACCTCACATTTCAGAGTCCTTATGTCAAGGGCCATACAGTTTCCACTCATGCACCTGAGCCACTCCCTAATGCCGAAGATCTCAGCTGCAGAGCAGAGACCATGCATGGAAAAGGGACACAGCCCTCTTTCTTCCTTTGGTCTTCTTTCTTTGGGATGCATCCTTGGAAAATTTTTATTTACAACTTTTTATTTGGAAAACCTACCTTAGATCAAAGCTTGAGATCAAAGCTCTTTGGCTCACAGAGCCCATCCCTTTGCCCTTTGCTCCTGCTCATGATGTATATTTTCCTTTGTCTTTCAGATAAACATTAGCTGGAACCTGACCAGAGGTCAAATGAGAGCTAGCAATGGTGACAAAATCAAAAGAAAAGAGGACCTTTTGTTCAGTGATCCTAATGTCAGCTCACAAATATCCAGGACCACATTGCTACATAGAAAGTTATATGTAACTTTTCTTCAGTGTGACAGATATCTCTTCAGGTATGCTTTATGAATTTGCACTTGGTAGCCTGGCATTCTTTTTAGTGAGTAGGTAAGTGTTCTAAAAGGGCATACAAAAACCTGAAGCACACAGAATCTAATAGCACACAAGTTCATTAGTCATCCATGCCATGGAAAGTTACAAGTTATTCTATATTATGGGTTCTGCAAGATTCAAGTGTATTTAGAATTAGGTAACATTTAACCATTTTATGAAAATATACTTAAGTATGATATGAAATAAATAGTTCCAGAATCTGATCAAAGGATACGGTTGTGTTCTAGCTTAAGTATTAGCAGATAGTTGCACATAGGCAAAAAAGGATACAGTGGAGGTTCAGCCCTGTAAGAGCTAAGCTCACAGAAGGCAATGACAGCCAGGCTTGAGCATCCCACTGTAAATGCAGGAAGCCTCAAGTTCCCAGTACAGCCAGAGTTTCTGATATATAAGCTTCAATACCAAGAAGTTGTTTTTCAAACTTTAATTTGGCATTTTGAGTATAGAGAGAGACCTCAGTGGCTAAGAGAATTTCTTGTTCTTCAACAGGATCCATGGTCCATACTCAGCACCCACATTGTGCTGAGGAAAACAGCCCAAGGATATCTACCATGCTGTGGCCTTCTGTGGATACACACACACATATGGCATAAAATCCCATATGCAAAAACATATACACCTAATTTTTAAATGAAAATACAAAAAAAATCTTTAAAATCAAAATGACAATAAAGTTAATATCTAGAAATTTATAAATAGGTACAAATGTTTTATGTGATTCAAATATTTTTAGTAAATTCAGTCCAACAGAAAACAAAATTGAACATCCAAGCAAACCACAACATTTGGCTAAGATTTACAATTCATAGTTGAAATTATACAAAGATTATGTAGAACTTCAAAATTTAAGATTGTATAGTGCTTAACCTTTAACTTACATTTTAGGAAATATAAGGAGTTTTATATATTTCAAGACTTAAAATACTGTGGAAATTTTTTTTTCTGCAGAATATATTTTTACTGAATTTTGGTACATCCCATACAATACATCTTAATCATACTAGACCTCCTCCTCTCTTTGTACAGATATAACCTTGTCACTGGATTTCATGCATTCCACCATATATGTTAAGGTCTATCAAGTCCAGTTTGTGTCCTCAAATGTTCCTAAGTGTAAGTTCATCCTCAGAAGTCTGATCAGCCTGCCTAGCCTCCCTTACAAAATACCAACTCTCCCTCATCCAACAATGATCAACTGTCAGTGGTTCCTCAGCTAAGACTGAGGCTTCTTACCCATTTCCCCAGTTCTATGCTGGGTTTTTGTCTGGTTTGAGTCTGCAAATGTCTTGTGAATGCTGTTACCATTACTTTAAGTTCATATGAGCATGTTCCCAGAGCCTGGAAAGCTGTTTCCACATGGTCATCTTCCACCCCTGGCTTTTACAGTCTCACCGTTTACTTCCTCAGTGGTCCCTGAGCCCTAGGTAGAAGAGTTTTAATACAGGAATCCTATCCAGGGACAGTCACTCTGTAGTCTCTTATTCTCTACATTTTTGGCAATTTGGGCTCTCTATTAACCAACATCTTTTGCATAAGGAAGTTTTGTTGGTGAGAGTTGAGAAATGCATTGGTATTCTCTCTGCCCGTGGTTCCACTATGCTCCATGAGCCTTAGGTGCAGAGGCTCCACTGTGGATTTGTCAACTAGGGCTGGATATCTCAGACACTTATTCTCTGTTTGACCAGTTGCAAAACTCTGTAAGTCTTCACCTGTCCAATAAGAAGCTTCTTTGAGTAGTGGCAAGTGGTATACTTGTCTGTAAACATAAGGACAACTGTTTAGCAAAAATATGGAATGCTTCACAAATTTGCATGTTATACTGGCCCAGGGGCCATGCCAACTTAATTTTCTCTGTGTCGCTCCAATTTTATTATATGTGCCACTGAAGCCAGTCCAATAGTTAAAAAAAAAAATTATCATTCAGAAAATTGATACTTTTAAATATAAAATTTTGTTCATTAAATGCAGTCAAATGATAAGCTTATAAACATAATGAAGGCCTCAGTTAATGTGGCTGTTGAAAATTGCTAAATTTAGATTTAGATTAGATTTATGATCAGATTTCAAAGCTGAACTTTAATGCTTAAAGAAATATATTCTTAAAATTATAACTTTAAAAGGTTGAGTATTAATTCAAGGACACAAAAAGATTTCACTGCATTGTCTTTTCTTTTTGCCACAGACCCAGTTAACAATGGCTGTCTTCTCAGATCACTGACTCTGGTGGGACCATGTGCACCAGCATACCAGGACCATCACTGTGTGTCAGGAGAGCTTCCTGCTGCTGATGTGAGACTAGCACCCTGCCTTCTCATGTCAGTCTAGCTGGTCCCCTGATGTTATCTGTCATCATCCAGGCACTGATTCTCCATGGCAGATTTCCACTCCACAGCTGGTGTCCTGAAGCTCATGTTGAGTTCTCAGAGTATGGTAAGCAGCACTGGCTCAGCCTCCTGAGACTACTGTCTGCCTCTAAAAGATAAAGTGATGCTTTGTGATCCTGTACTCATTCATTCAGAAATTTCACAATGTGGGCATATTGTTTATAGCATTTATTTTTATCTGTATTATGCAGAGTTTTCTAGAGGAGCAGAACTGATAGACTGAATATA
>NW_008352375.1:147503-167999 GCF_000622305.1 Nannospalax galili
TGTATATGTATATATATATGCATATGATTTTATTTATTGAATGTATTCAAGCAGATTACTTCAAAATAGTCACAAATGCTGAATTATACTTGAGAAGTTGAGAATCCAGTAGTTGTTCAGTCCCCAGGACTGACTGTCTTAGCAGTTCCAATCTGTGCTGAAAACTTGGAGGGATCCGGTAAAGGGCTGTTAGTCCTTAGTCGAGGATGGAAACCTGGAAGTGCCAATTCTGGTGTCACCAAAGGAGACAGCAGCAGCAGTGACAGGAAACATTAAATCCATAGCATGTGGGAAGGCCTTGCAATTTGCCCAGCTTTTATACCCTTAGCTCCTCCCCTGCAAGTGGCTATGGTCAACCAATTGGCTGGAAGAGGGAAGGGGAGTGGCTTCTTTGTAGAGCTTGGGAATGAGGCAGGTCCGTGGCTTGTCATCACAGGGTCAGAGGAACATCTTCTGGGTCACACTCTCCACCCCTTCCTCTGGCTCTCACAAGCTTTCCGCTCACCTCTTCCACAAATATCCCTGAGCCTCAGAGGGGGTGGGGCGACCTTTCTCCCATTGTAATAGGGCACTGGACTCGTCAAGTCTCTGCACCCTCTGTTTGTCATGGGCTGATGGTTCAATTTAGTGGGGATTCCACCTACTATAAAAACACAAAGAGCAAGAAGCAAGAACATGTAAACAGTAACTGCAATAATAGCTCCTGGGCATAAACACAAATGCTTGGATGGTACTTTAGTAGGGGCATCACATCCATCTAACAATACAATTGCAGTGGCTTCTCCACTGGGGCCTATAACCGCTCCTGCCACAGGGGGTTGGCCTGGTCTCCAATACCAGATGTGTATTCCATCCCTAGAAGCCGGCATTAGGTCCAATTGATAATTGGCTGATTGTACATACACTAGACGAGCCACTATTGCACCAGAGGAATATCTTGCTTTGCATGTTGATAGTGCAGCAGTGGGGTCCTTTGGTGAACAGGATAATGGGGGACAATTCTACCCCAGCCATCTGCATAGTGCCTTCTGGCACTATGAAAGCCACCCATCAAGTGGCAGGGAGTTTCCAGCTTAATCCAAACTTGATTTCTCCCTCTCCCATGCTCACATCATGTGGAGTCTTCAGCAATAGGGTCTTACCATCCACTTCAGGTGTCCAACCAACATTATTGGGAACTGTCTTTATAGTTTTAGGGACCCCTGGGGTCCCTTTGGCCAACTGCTCATAGGGAGGCAAACTTATGGCTTCTGGAAGGGCCTTTTTCCACTCCTGTAGTATTCCTTCTGGGATTAAAGCTTTTGACTGTTCCTTTAGCAACCTGTTTTTTCTTTCAACTAACCCTGCTCCTGTAGGATGATACAGAAAGTGGAAATACTATTGAACCTGATCCTCAGCCCAAGCTTGCATACCTGTGAAATGAGTGCCTCTGTCACTATTGATTCGCCTCAGATACCCATACATGACACTGAGTCCAGTAAGCCCTTTAATAGTAGCTTTGTCCGTCACTCTCTTGCAAGGAAAGGCCTGTGTAAGGCCTGTGGCAGTGTCCACACAAATGAGAGAATATTTACACACCTCACTGACTGGCAGGGGCCCTATGTAATCTATTTGCCAGTCTCTCAGGGGAACCTACCTTGTGCACGTGTCCCATCATGGCATCCATCTTCCAGGGCCATAACCGGGAAAACGCCTCACAGGCCTGGACAGACTGTTGGATGTCATCATATTTTACCAGAATGTCATCTGCTTTGGCTATTCTCCATCCCATGTTGGCTCCTCTGTGGCCCGACTTGATATGAATCCAGCGAACTGCTTCTAGGGGAACCTGAAGGCAGATATCCCTCACCTTGATGAGGGCATCTGCTTCCTGATTCCCGGGGGGACTCATCAGGTGGTGGGCAGCCACATGATAAACTACCGGGGGCACTAGCTCCTCTGCATTTTATTATATATGTCCTTCCACACTTGTCCCCATAGGGGCTGTCCCATCACCTGCCAGTTTTCTTTTTCCCACTGAACCATCCATAAGGTTAAACCCATGAACACACCCCAACTGTCAGCACAAATTGTAACTGACCAAGGCTCCCTCATTATTACTATCCATACAGCTCTCAATTCAGCCCATTGACTGCTTTCTCCTTCTCCCCTCTCTAACCATATAGTGTCAGTGTTCATCTGTATTGCCACTGCTACACATTCTTGTCTGGCACCCCTACTAGTGCTGTCAGTATACCAGGCATCAGCCAGAATTGCAGGGGCCCTTTCTAGCACTTGGTTAGGTCTTGCTGGAGGGTCAACTATAGGAGGTGAAGGGAGAGGCTCTGTGCCTTGAAATGACAGCAGTCCTAGTACTGCCTGCATGGCAATGGTGATTGGGCTTGCTGACACCACCCCTTGCTGTTGCAAATATTCATGCCATCTTTGCAGCATTTGGTTTTGGGCCACCCGTGACATGGCTTGGCTACCAGGCCCTCCACCCATCCTTTTATGGGATATGTGGTTTTTACAGTAATTGGGGTGGGGCCCATAATGGACTCTACCTGTTGCAATGCTTTGTACACAGCCAGCAGTTGCTGTTCTAAAGCTGTGTACCAGGACTCCACCCCTTTCCATGATTGGGACCAGAACCCAATTCAGACTGTCTGTTCGGGTTGTTGCTGCCCCAAGCCCTACCCATAACCTTCAGGGCTCCTGGTGATTTCCGAGTTGAAGGGACACCGAGGTATTTGGGCACACAGCTTCTTAACTTGCCCAACCAGTATCTTGGCCTGTTCAAAAGCCTTTTGGGCCTTTACATCCCAATCCCACACAACACCTGAGCAAGGTGAGTTATAAAAATTTGCCAATACCCGAGAAGTTCCCAAAATATCTGCAACTGCTTAGCATTTATTGGTATGGGGTGTTCTAAGATTTTCTCAACTGCCACATTGGGTATCATGAAAGTTCTGTCTGACCATAGAACTCCTAAGAATTTTACCACTGTGCCAGTCCCTTGTACATTCTGTGGGTTAATTTCCCATCCTCGCTCCTTCAGGTTCACTTGCACATTCCCCAAATGAGCTTCCAAATCTGTAAGGCACTCAGAAGTTAGCATTATGTCATCTATGTAGTGGAACCTCCTTACAGAAAGAGGGCAGGGTAACAAGGCCAGATCCTGGGCCATCAATCCATGACAAACCATGGGGCTGTGTCAGTAACCTTGAGGATGTACTCTGAAAGTCCATTGTCATCCATTCCACATGAATGCAAATTGATCTTAGGATTCAGCTGCTAGGGGAATACTAAAGAATGCATTAGCAAGGTCCACTGGAGCATGGAAGGACCCCATTTCCTGTACCAGCTGATGAGTTAGCAGTGCAATGTAGGGCACTGTTGCATGAATGGGAGGCACCATCTTGTTTAACTCCCGGTAATCTACAGTCATTCTCCTAGAGCCATCTGGCTTCCTGATAGGCCAGACAAGGCTATTGAAAGGGCTCTGGGCTGGGCAGATAACTTCTACTTGCTCAAGTTCCTGGATGGTTTCAGTAATTACATCTCAACCCCCAGGCAGCTGGTACTTTAATATTCACCACCCTCCATGGGGTGGGAAATTTGGCTCCCATCTTGTCCACCCCTGAGTAATCACCTTTACTCTTCACACCCTCAGCAGAAACTGTCCCACAGTAGTATGTAGGGTGTGACCCAGCAGGGCATCCACCCCTAAAATGTTCTCTTTTATTAGGATAAACACCTTGTATTCTTGAGGGGGGGGTAATTGCCCACTCCCAAAATGAGTCCAATCTGCTTTACTTATATGGTTTTATCCCCATACTCATCCAATGCTATCCACTGGCCCTGATGTTTTTGGGGATTGCCATGAGTTAATGTACACTCTGCCCCAGTATCCACTAGGGCCCATGTGTTTTGTATATTAGTGGGGGACCAATAAATCCTCAGTTTGACATGTGGCCTCTAATATCCAGTATGGCCCTCACTTGTGGGCAACTTTGGCCACCGCTTCAAGGCGGTGGTGGGGGGGTCCCATCCAATGAGAGTGTCTTCTTCTCGAGCATGGGGTGCTGTTGGGGTTACCCGCACCTCCTGGTCCCCCGTTTCTCTTACTTCTGTGGTGAATTTCTGGTTAGGTCTTAAAGCCCTCATCAACACAGCATTTGGCTGCCCATCTATCTTGTCCCTAGCAACTCCTGCTCTACACAGATCCACCCACATCTGTGCTTGGGAGACATGGAAGGTCCCCTTTGCTGAGTTCCAACTCTTTTCCCTTGTTTCTGCTCACTTCACCTTTTGAACCTTGTTTACATGTTGGTCTAAATCATTTAAATCCTCCAGAGCCTCGCCAGCCTCGTAAAGCTCATGCCCGACCATGGGGCTTAGCACTGCCACCAAAGCTCCAAACCAGTCTCATGGGCCTTGTTGAATCAGTTTCTTTCTTAAGTCTCCTGTACACACAGTCTTGTCTGGGCCTGTGAACTGGACATCAAATACAGCTTCCCTCATACCCAGTTCCCTCAACAAAGCCTGTCCTTCCTCAATGGTTTTCCAGTCATTCATGGGAGTCCATTCATGGGACTCTCAGCTGGAGATACCCATGTATCCTGAATGGCTCATATGAGCCAATCCATCATGGACTGCTTTACCTCATGTTGTCTTAAGTCGTGAAGTCTTTGTCTCAAAGACGGATAAGTGGTTATGTTGCTTAACTTCTCTGCTTCTGTAGAATTTAAAATGATTCCATCTGCCTCATAAGCAAGGTGGCCACAGGCTCTTTCATAGATTGTTTAAATGTCTTTCCCAATTCCAATAGTCCTGGTGCTGAGTGTTCTCTAGTTACCATGGTATCCTGCACTGGGCTATTGTTAAGACCTCCTCCATCTGCATGTTGGACCATGGATTTTCCCTTTCTTTAAATTCGAAGTCAGGCCCGAGGAGCATCTCCCAATATCTCTAGGTCACTTCCTTCTTCCTCACTGCCTGACTTTGCCCAGGTGTTCCAGGTTTTAAGATCCCAGGATAGGCCTTTTATTATCATTCTGATCTGGGTTTTTTTTCCCTTTTGACCTTCTAGACATGAAAAATAGCATGCCTATACCTCCATCTCCTTTTCTCTCTTATCTAATTTACAGGCAAGGTCAGAGGCCAGTACCGAAGAGGCCATCCTCATATCCCTCTCCCATTCTAATTCCTCTCTAACACCTTCAGTTTCCCTTCTGGCCAAGGCCTCCACTGGGGACAGATTTCTTATTATCAATAGCAGTGGCCAAGCAACCTCTGTAACTGCTTTTTGGCATTTCTGTCCCTGGTGTGCTACTCCCAGAGATTGTAGAATCTCTTTCAGAACTTCTGCTGCTTTCAGGGCCTCTCCATACTCACATGGTGGCCCCCACCAGTAAAGCAGGTGTGTCACCCCATACCATCTACAAGATGGCTGCCACCCTGGGATCTCTCCCATCGACCTCGACTGTTTAGAAGGCCTCACCCTAGTTACATATCTCACTGTCCACTGCATTAACCATGCACTGCAGCCACCCCACCAATCCTATGGGAATGGCCCACAAGGTTAACATTACCTCAGCCCACACTCTCCCCTCACCCCACTTTACTTTGGTTGTTGGTCTCTTTCCCCATATCAGGGACATCATCAACACTCTTACAAAACTCATTCTCAGCTTTGTCGTATCCTGCCAAGCTATGCCAATTGTAAGTCAAATTCACAGTTGGGACATGCACCTGGCATCCAATTCCCTTCTCCCAAGGTCCTTGTGACAGCCTGAGGAAAAACATTCTTTAATCCCTGGTTTGAAAAATCTTATCAATTTTATTGGACTTGTTAACTGAGCTTGGGGTGTGGGTTTACTCACAGACAAGTGGGCACCCCCCCCATTCACAGCTGATGTGAAAATCCACATCCAGACATAAATCCTGTGGCTCCAGACAGCCTTACAAAATGGCAAGGGGCCAGCCTCATTTTCACAGCTTTTATACCCTTAGCCCCTCCACTGCAAGTGGCTAAGGTCAACGGATTGGCTGGAAGAGGGAAGGCTTCTTTGCATAGCATGGGAAGGAGGCAGGTCCATGGCCTGTCATCACAGGGTCACATATGTGCTCAACATCTTTAATTGGCTTCATCAGGACAGCAATAACTGTCAGTGAAAATCACTTCTCTGTACTAAACACTTAAAAAGGAGAAAACATAAACAATTTCAAAGTTAAGGAAAAAGCTACAGAGCTAAATTATAATAGAGACTCTTTTCTTCACACAGAAGGGAACAGAGTAGGCAGGCCAGGATACCTCAGGTGAAGACAGCAACTCCAACATTATTTGTCAGCTTGCCATCCAAACAATCTCAGGTCCATCTGAGTGTCATAGCTTGAGGAAGGATCACTGCCTGGCAAGCCTCTCACTGCTCTGACCATACACTCCTTTCTCTCACAGTGGCTGTGAAGTGAGGATTTTCACTGTCACTTATATTTTATGGTAATGTACCAGAGAATTTGTCAATGCCTTGATGATTTCACCATATAGATACATTTTGACCAGTGCTCCATACTTAATAAATCCTCTACACACAATTTCCTATGTAACTACAGTGGTTATCTGTTTGTCAAGTTAATGCAGAATAATAAGGAATGTGACTGTGCAATACATCTTATTCACTGTGAGGAAATTACTCAATGACTGCATAGTGTGTCGTTTAATGTCCTGATTAACTTGACCAAAAATTGTGTAATACACACTATGTAAATGTTAATCACTCATAGTGGCTGCTCTTTTCTGATGGCTCCACCTGATAGATACTAGAAACCAGATATTATGGAGCCCTATGCATATTGTTTTTCTTGTATATTCACCATAAGGCCATGGGTCCTGGAGTTAATCTACCCTTTCACTTTGTGGCCTACACATCGAGCCCTTAGGCTTGGGAACATTACTATGTAATTACTTGAGCACAAGCACTGTGATTACTGAAGTCTATTTGCTGAGATAGCTGCTATCCAGAGGGTACACGGTACAGGCACATTGTACAAAGAAGATTTTTGTCCCAGATAGGATAAGAAGCATTAACTGAGATTTCATCATTCAGAACAATATGCAACCTAAAATTCACAAATTGTTTATTTTTTAATGTTCCATTTACAGGGCTGAAGAGATGATGTTGCAGTTAAGAGCACTGGCTGCTTTTTCAGAAGACCTGGGTTCAGTTCCCAGTGCCCACATGGCAACTAACAGCCACCTGTAACTACAGTTCCAAGGGATCCAACACCCTTCTTCTGGTTTCTCTGGGCATTGCCTGGCACAGGTTCACTTACATTCATGCAGGCAAAACATTCATACACATAAAATAATGTTCCATTTAGCATTTGGGACAATGTTTGACTGTGAGTAACTGAAAGTGCAGAAACCAAAGCCGCGGTAGGAGGGGCTGCTGTGGACTCACTGGAAAGGGACTTACAGTAGCAATGAGCACTGTCTCATGGAACACAGTGTTATGTTCTGAATTTCCCTGACATGGGCACCCCTTATGATGCCACCACTGGCCTGCCATTATTAAACACTTTTTATAGAACTATGTTACATCCCAGAAAAGTCCAGTGGATTGTGAAGAAAAAGAAGTACAGATTAGGAGACTGGCAAAATTTGCAAGGGAGACCTGAGTCTGATTATTGCTACAATTTCAAAAATACTTAACAGAGGAGGAAATGTACCTGCCAACCCAAGAACAGGGGATAATTTTTCTGCTTATATGCTTAGTAATACTAAGTCAAGGCCTTTCTTAGTGCCTTTCTTTCTAAGAAGATGTTATTTATATGATGAGTTGCTTTTATCAGGAATTGCAGAAATCATTACAGCAAATAAAGGCATAATTACCACCGATTTCTGAGGCCCTGCTGCATGAATAGACTCTTGAGAAAAACAAAGATTAGTAGGACATAACTGCAGACTCTGTGTAGATTCCAACGTGTAAGAAATCCTGGGACGAGTACACACACAGTCACCACACTGGCACCGGTGGAAAGAGCCACCTTGAGGCTAGATTGTGAGGAACTGCAGGCTCTCAGTTCTTTAAAGTAAGGATTATTTTTTATTATTATTTATTTTTGGTCTTTTTGAGACAGGGTCTCCCTGTGGCCCCAGCTGCCCTGGAACTCACTATATAGACCAGGCTGGCCTTGAACTCACAGAGATCTGCCTGCCTCTGCCTCCTGAGTGCTGGGATTAAAGGTGTACACCACCATGCCTGGCTCATGTTGCGACATGGGAGTGCTTACTGTGTCCATGAGTTTACAACTGGCTATCCTGCATGTTCTGCAACAGAGGCAATGTGAATTCTGCAATGGAAGAGTGAGCATTTTGAGGAGCTCAGGTGCTGCGATGTGAAAGAAGAACATCCTTGATAAGATACTTTGGTGCAGGCTTGGTCCCTGGAGTGTCTCAAGAGGAAAATAGGAAAGCCTTGCTTATGACACTGAAATGGTTAAAAAATGTAGAAGGAAGACCACAAGAGTTAGGAAAGCAGGAAGAACACTGAGATAGAGTGAAAATTATCAGATTAAAATGTGTTGTTTTGTTACCTCAATCATAAATAGAGCCAAAAGATTATGGAAGAAAGAAACTTGTGTGCATGTCTGAAAATAGTCTCTGCCAGAATCAGAGCACTGTACAATGGCCATGTCAGCCTTCTGTGAGGACATCTGCTAGGTTGCTCTTTGTTTGATCTTAGACTGGCATCACCGTTGTTATTGATCCTTGTAATAAAGCTATTGTTTCCAAAATAAATGATGTCCTTCCTTTTTTGGTGCCCATGGCAACTTTCATTTACCCCATCCTCTTTGAATGTAGGTGTGTGCTTCATGGCATCCATATTTCCAGTATAATCTTCAAATTCCCAACTTAATGTCTTAGAAATTGTCTCTCTTGTTGATCTTTAAGCAGGAAATATTATGAGAGCACTTGGTTATCAAGTTATTTCCTTACCAAATTTGAACTTATGAATTTTCACCGATATTAACAAGATTGTATTTGAACCTTGTGATCATATTTGCAGTTCTTCAGCTTGTTTTGTGCTGCGCTTCTCGTGTGCAAATTTGTACTCTTGTATACAAACGTGTTACAGCATTGCTTGTTTTTAGGCTTGCTATCTAATATGAATAACTTCCCCCATAGCTAAGTAACTACTACCGTATCAACAGTGATGCATTTTAAGGTCCAGTGAGTGGATGAGATAGCAGAGGCTGTGGATGGACAAGCTTGTTCTTTGCTGTCTCTTGTTCTTTAAAACATTTTGGTCATAGGCCTTTCCAATTTCTAATCACTAACCTAGTCAATGATTCAAACAAATAGAAACTCTTCTCTTATGAGTAACTCTTGATGTGAAGGTCCGGTCTCTAAATTGCCTAAGCTCAGGTGGCACATCTACAATGCAACTCTATAGCTAAGATTCATGGAACACAAAACAAATGGTAAAGAGGATACTAATAAATATCCCAATTCTCATTAATGAAGCTCCCTCATTTGACAGAAGCCCAGGAACACAAAAGGTCACAAATGGCCAAAATATAGAATCTGCAGAATGCTGATCTTGGACAGGACTTCTGTGTTAAATTTCACACACACAGGACTCAGGGACCACTGCAGAAGAGGGGCCATAAAGATTGTAAGATCCAGGGAGGAGGTACATAACCATGTGGAAATAGAGTCCTACAAGCTCCTGGGACTTTGCTCATATGAACCTACAACAATGGTGTCAGCCTTCACAAGACCCATGCAAACCCAAGCAGACAAAAACCCAGCACAAAACTTAGGAAATGGACAGCAGACCCCAATCTTAGCTGAAGAAATACTGACAACTGATTACTGCTGGTTGAGGAAGAGCTGATTTTCCTAAAGCTAGGGACTCTAGATAAGCTGACTAGACCTCAATAAATGGACTTGCACTGAGGAACATCTGGGGACACTAACTTGACACAATAGGCCTTAACACAAATGACAGAATGTATGAATTCCAGTGGGAGGATTACGGGAGGGTGCCAGTGGGGAAGGGGGTATAAAGATGATTAAGACTGATTGAGATGGTCTGTATGAAATACACAAAAATTCAATAAAAATATTGAAAAACCTAAAGCACAATCACACTGACTATACTAGAATTATACAGTGTCATGTCCATCAGTACTACAACCTTGTTCCTCTACACCCCATGTCCCTATCAAACACTGTGCCTGGAGCTGCCATATTCCTAGTAACACCATCCTCTGGAACCTCTGCTAAAGAGCCTGCCTGGGTCAGTGCATAGTTAACTTTTGTTTTATAAGCAGAATAGGCACACTCTAAAATAACAATAAAAAGTATATTAGATACATAGACAGGTGTCATAGTATTTATTGCCATTGTCAATATCACATAGTGTTCCTAACTGTATTGCTATACTTTCATGATGGGTAGCTTTACTGTAAACATGAGAGTCATGTCTTGTGCCAAGACCTCACAATGCCTATGTTATCAAGGCATTCAGACATGCCCAGTCCTATTATGATGTTATGGGAACCACTATAATACTGTCTGGGTGTTGAGCAAAATGCCTTATGACCGTATTTAAGAATTGGTGTCACATCTATATAAAACTTCTGCCTCTTAAGGCTCAGGGATCATTGTGTAAGAAGGAGTGGAAAGATTGTAAGAGTCAGAAGAGGTGGATAACTACAAGGCAACAGAGTTTTCCAGACAGCTGGTCAGTTACCCATACGAACTTAAAGCAATGGTGACAGGATGTACAAGTCCCACACAAGCTCAAACCAGACAAAACCCTAGCAAAGACATGAAGAAGTGGGTAAGAAATCCCAACCCAACCTAAGGAACAGTTGGCAACAGATGGCTGCTGTGAGTCTTGGAAGTTTAACCAGGCTCCAATGGATGGACCCACACTGAAGGACATTTGAAGTTGGGGACCCCTGCTGTTTAGGGTAGCAGTATCCTCATGTCCGGATAGCCACAAGCTGGCTCGGCACAAATGAGGTGACTCCCCTTCTCAGCAGGGCGCCTTCTGCTCTCCTCCCTGACTTACTTTTGAAGTGCCCGTCACAAGATACATGCCCTCCGGCACAGGAGCTACCAGGTTTTAATCAGGCGTTGTCTGATAGCCTGATAGAAGCCCATTGCCCTATGTAAATGAAGCATTCCAGGAGTACCTATCAGCTAAGGCTTCTTCTACTGTCTCCACACTATAAATAGTCCTAGTTTTACCCCAATAAAGCTGGAGCTGGAGCTGAATCACTGAGATCTGAGCTGAGTCACTTGTCTGAAGCTGTAACACTAAATCCTGTGATCCAGTCTCCCCGGGGGGGCTATCCTTCCGTCACTGACTCATGAAGACCCTACTTTTGCCATTTCTCATACCTCCCCTCATGACCTGGTGGCCAACAGGTCTCAAACTTAGAGGGAGAGTGCATGGTGAAAATTGAAACGGAACCCGACCGGGCAGCTGACAGCGGTCCTAGAGCCACCAGCTCCGGTAGCAGAGACCCATGTCACCCCAAGATTCCCGCACGCCCATAATTGGGGACACAAATTAGACTCTATAAGCCTTATATATTTAAAGTATATAATAAAATACATTAAATTGAGTGAGGGGCAGTGCACATGAATGGAAGAGGAGAGCTAAACACCATCAAACTGCAAAAATTCAGTCTTTGATATCGAAAGGAATGAAATCTCATAATGTTACACTATTTTTTAGAGTTCTCAAGTATGTGTACATTAGTGTAAACACAAAAAGATCGAGAGATTAAATTACTGTCATTAGAATCATTGTGGTATTCATTGTCCTTATTAACTACTTCAAAGAACTTTGAAGAATGTACCTAAAAATGGACACTGGTCAGATAAGACCTAGTCAGGAGTTCACATACATATATGTTCAGAAGGAGCACTGAGACCTCTATGGAAAACATGGTTTTATTTTGCTGTTGTTTTATTTTGTTTTGTTTTGTTTTTGACACAGAGTATGTGTCAGAAACTATACCAGCTATTACATTACTCCAGAGACACGTAGATTTGCAAAGTCTCTGTGGGATTGTGGGAGAGTTTTAAAAGCATTGTGTTGTGTGTGTGTGTGTGTGTGTGTGTGTGTGTGTGTGTGATAGAAAGAGAACCCACATTTAGGTTGAATGTTTGAAAATAATTGGAGTTGTGCCAGTAGAACTCTGCACAACAGAGAATTCAACAGTTTTCTGATTCATCATTTGTGTAGGGACAGTCTAACAGCAGCTGGTCAGCAACCAAGATAACAGAAGGGTAGAACTGTCACTGCTTGCTTGAGAAATGAAAGAGAGCTAGAGAGTGTATGAATGCTCATGGAGGCACAGCTACCTTCTAAGGGGAAATATGCAGTTTACGTATCATATGATGGAACACAAAGACAGAAGCAAAGCTTTCTAAGGGACTGCATTTCCTTTTCTATTGCTGGGTAATAAACCAGCACATCCTGAGCAATGTTCTCAGTACACATTTTCTGTCTCATAGATGCTGTAGGCACAGGCCTGGTTCATGATGGGTGATGTGTTTCAGTACCCCACAGTTGAAATCAAGTTTCCTGGTGCCTGATTCTCATCTGGAGTCACAACTAAAGTAGGATACACTCTCAAAACCCCTCTAGTTCATTGTAGTTTATCTCAGTGACTGACTTGACGACCCAGGGACACCACACCACCTGTTATTCTCCATGTATCTGATTTCAAAGCAACTTGGTATCTGCTAGGGACTCACTTCACTAGTCCAGACCCACCTAGACAGCATCCTTTGACAAACTCAGGGTCAAAAGAGTAGTGATTTGATCTTGTTATATCCCATCTTAATCATGGCCCCACTCACAGGCATAGGGAAATGTGCTACACTGTGCATATGATGGACCACAATCTCACAGGCATCCTGCACTTCTGCTTCTCATGAAAAGGAAGAAGAGACATCACGGGAATCAGAAGTTCCAGGCATGGACAAGGCTTCTTTAATAACTTTATGCAAGAATACAATACCCAAATTCACAAGGAAATGGCATGATACCCAAAGAATAGAAAAACTGAAAGAAATTAATGTAGACTTTTGTGTTCAGTATAAATCAGGTCTTAAGGATGTTCTCAAATGAAAAGGCATCTTCTATCCCATGAAAATGGGGACTATTTGTGATATACCAAGAGCCACATGGCTTAATAAGCTACTTCTTGTTAACAGCCTGAAAAATGGTGTTTATGTATTGTGTTCATTCAGTTCTATCAGTCATTTTCAATGGGGCTCTCATAGTTGAGAACAGCTTTTGTCAGTAATACCAGACATTGTTTGGAGTTTTCACTGAAAATTATGGTGACAGCATAATATAGATGGAAATTAAATCAAGGAGGTTAAGACTTTCTTCCCAAATATTTTCTTTGTGGGGGCAGCTGTAATCAGGGTGATGCTGTGTAGTTAAGGGCACCAGAGGCAGAGAATCCTGCCTCAGTGGGCATGGAATCTCATAGCTGGATTTCTTTATACTCTTTTGGCTGGTGGTGGTGGTGGTGTACTTTTGTCTTGTAGTTCTCATTTTAAGACTCACTTGGTAGCTAAGATTGGTCTTGAATCTGCTGTGCAGCCCAAAATTGACTGGAACTTGTGAATGCTGCTTCTTCTGCCTCCGCAGCTAAAATGACACATTCCCATTCCTGCTTGAAGGCACTGTGCTGCGGGACAAAGCATGCTAAGCTTGCTGGGGGTTCTCAGAATGTAGTGAGCTCTGGGCTCCCGGGGCTGACAGATTTGTTTCCCTCTCCATTCTTCCCTTTGTTAGCTGTTTCTCCACCTCATTTCCTCAGTGACCAAGTAAGGGTCTTATACATAGGATCCCTTTCTATGAAGATAAAGCATGGATGACAGACACGCTGCTGGATATCAGACATCTTCACCACCCATGTTCACTGATGCCATGTTAAGAAAATAAAGTACATTATGGCTTTTTAAAAAAATTCAATAATTTTTTTGGATTTTTTTTTATTCAATTGAGTTTTTGCAATTTTCATACAATATAATCTTATGGTATTTAGACCCCTCCCCCATTTGTATCTCCCCTCTTGTCCTCACCCAATTTAATGTACTGTATTGTATATATCTAGTAAGGCCTATAGAGTCTAATTTATGACCCCAAATATCCTTTCGCCCGTGTCTATTCACTGGAGTCTGGTTTACCTACCAAGAGTCCCATCCTTGAAAGAGATGGTCACTCCCCTTCCCAGAAATCATCTGTTGCCACAATTTCCTTAGGTTGGGTTGGGGTTTCTCATCTACTTTCTGACATTTATACTGGGACTTTGTCCGGTTTGAGCTTGCATGGGACTTTCGCATGCTGTCACCATTGCTGTGAGTTCATATGAGCGACTGATCAACCGTCTGGAAAATTTTTCCTTGTGGTCTTATACCACCTCTGACTCTTAAAATCTCTCTGCCCCCTCCACAAATGATCCCTGAACCTCGGGAGGGAGAAGTATGATATAGGTATCCTATTCGGGGATAAACACTCTGTAGTCTCTTGTTCTCTGTACATTGGCAAGTTGTGGGTTTTTGTGCCAATTACAATCTGCTCCATAGGGAAAATGCTGGTAAGAGTTGAGAGATACATTAATCTATGAGTATAACAATAATTCATTTGGATTCTAAACTACTTAATATTAGTTTAATACAATAACTAAATAACTAGAAAACTGATATTGGGCTCTCCCTTATGTCCTGTGACCTGTCTAATCTGAGGTCCCTAAGCCTGATATTAATGTCAGGTACATGTTCCACCCTTTGAAGGAGACCTTATATTCAATTAAACAGTGGTTGATAACTCCAGTAATATTCCTGTTGGTGGGCCTATCTTGCCAGGCCACTTATTGTTGTAGTTCACAGAATTTACAGCTGGGTAAGGTTGATGATTATGTCTCCCTCCAGTAACATGCATGGCATCTTCCAGCACCATAAACACTGGCTAGTAGAGATGAGGTTCTGAAGTCAGCACCAGCTTGATTTCTCCTTGTTTGTGCTACAGCTTATGAATGTAGTTTCCTCAGTAATACTGTTTTACCATCAAGTTCTTATGGATAACCAAGAATGGGGTAATGGCCATTTATTGTTTGAGGGTCTGTGGGACCCCTGGTCGACAGTTTCTAGAGAGGGAGCCCATTACTGATATAAGCTTTTTTTCTTTCCATTAGCCTATAATATCTAGAAATAGCTATAGCCCCTCTTATAGGGTAACTCCTTTTAATCTCTGTATAATGTAAATGTAAGTGCTTTAATAAACTTCTATAATGACAGATTTCTACATGGCTCTATCTGAATGTCTTTAGTGTTATTTATACACCCTCCTTTGTTCTGTTCTCCTATTCCCTACCCAATTTAGCCCTTCCTATTCTAATGTTCCCCTTTGAATTATGGTAATGCTTTGATTAATTGTCCTTTACCTATTATATATTGTTTTGCCTGATATGATAGCTGATTTTTCTTTGATCTTCATCCTTTGTCCTAAATTGTTTCTACTTGTGAAGAAATGTTCTGATTATGTTTAAAAACAAACAAGAGAAATTGTGTGTGTGTGTGTGTGTGTGTGTGTGTGTGTGTAGGTGTATACACTTTTGTGTGTGTGTTGGTGTGTTCTCTGATGCAAATATATGTGTCAGTACCTGTGCTTGTGTGTGCACACATGAAGGTAGAAGGCAAGCTAAGGGTCATTCTAGGGTGTTATTCCTCAAGTATTTTTCACTTTTATGTTTTTTATTCAAGGCCTTTCATTGGCCTGGTATTCACCGTGAAGGTGGGCTGTCTGGCCATTGAGCTTCAGGTTTCCATCTGCTTCTGCCTCTCCAGTGCTGGGATTACAAATGTCATCATGCCTGGTCTCTTTTCTAAATGTGGGAGTTCGGGGGTTCCAACTCAGCTTCTTATTCATGCAAGGCAAGTTCTTTAATGGCTGAGCCATCTCCCCAATTTTCTTTCTTCAGCATCTACTGTTTCAGCCAATTATTGGGGGGGGGTGAAATTAATGTTTGTTAGCAAACATTTTCATTGCTGATTTGAAATCAATGTAATTTGCTCTTCTTATCCAAAGATCCCCAGTTTATAGTGCCTATCTTTTTAGCTTGTAGGACTCTGCTTTTGTTTTATTGAGGCCAACTTCTTGACTTGGGGATTCCACATACCTTTCTTCCAAGGTTTTGCAAAGTAGGGAAAAAGATTGCGCAGTGGTTTAAATGAAGGTTCCCCATAAAAGCAGAGTATTTGAACACTTTGCCCATTTGATGGCACTCTTTGAAGAGGTTTAAGAGCCACAGCCTTGTTGAAGGAAGCACAGCACTGTGGACAGGCAACCAGAGCTCATAGACACATCCCACTTCCAGTTTCTTTCTGTGCATCCTGTGCATGCTTAAAGATAGGAACTTTCAGGTTTTTGTTCCAACTGCCTCCTGCCATGCTTCCCCTACCCATGATGGACTCTTATTCCTCTTGATCCATAAACTAAACAAACTCTTTCTTCTACAAGTTGCCTTGGACATGGTGTTTATCAGTAAAGTTGGTACCAGGAATGGGGCATTACTGTGAAGAACCTGACCATGGTTTGGGAAGGAATTTGAAAGTCTACGGAAGTTTGTACTGGAAAAGGGGTGGGATGCTGGGAAAGTCTACGGAAGAATTTGAAAGTCTATCGAAGTTTGTACTGGAAAAGTTCAATGGACATTCTAGGAGAGCCCTGACTCAAGATGTCAAAGGGGGAGACAGAAACAAGGACTTAAACAGCAACTGGGATATCCTGGCTATGAATCAGGCTGCCATCTTCCCAAGACCTAAAAACTTGACTGAGGCTAAAATTAATGTAATGGACTAATTTCTTTGGTACAGGAAATTTCAAGACATCCTAATGCTGAATCTGTGATGTGGTTATTAATGGTACGTACTGGGCAAATTTGTAATGAAAAAGATCAATTGGGATAGAAAGAAGTACAAAATGTACAATTCAGAGTAAAAACAGCACAATTAAGCTTAATAATGTGACATCCAAGGCATGTACTGGAAGAGAGACTCTCTTTGATATGGAGATTAGAACCACTAAGGAGATATTTTTGAACAACAGAAAGCTTGCAACTTGTAGAAAGAAACCCAAGAAACTTTCTCCTCTGAGAAAACCACACTATACAGTACCTGCTGATAATTAAGATGGGTCCATCCTTACCTGGCAGCCAAACCTGGCAATTTACTTCATGTGGTGCTGGCTTTCAAGGCATGAAAGATGTGAAAAGCCTACCATCTCATTAATGCACTTAAGGTGAATAACTTAAGGTGACCCCACCTTCTTATGGGTGGTCCTGCAGCCATGAAATTGATTCTGGAAAACTAGAATGTTGAGTCTCCACCCAGATAAGAGATTTCATTCTCTTGATCAGGAATATTCTCTTAAAGGTCTTTTCTTGCTATCGGAGCAGGATTAGTTCTATGAAATGCAGGCTGTTATATACACACCTTATATAAGGTATTTGAAACAAGAGAACTTCTACACAGAGAAACTTCTGCCCCTCCCCTAGGCTCTCAGAAAGCCACTTTTTTAACTTATAAGTGTTGTGCTTAGCTTGAGAGGCTAGGGTCCTGGGAAGCCACAGGCTTTCAGGTTCTTGTCTCCTGAATTCAAAGACAAATTCATGGACCACAGAGGGTGAGCTTTAGAAAGGAATATTCATTATATGGAGCTTAGGATAGAGAAGCAGAGCTCCTGTACAGCAGGACAGGTCCCCAGGAATGGGATACCACTGAGGCTCATCCCCCAGGAGTTAAGGATTTATTGAAGGGAGGACGGGAGAGAGAGAAGAGCTGGTCAGTCCAGTTCTCATTGCAGGTATCTAGGTCCCTTGAAGTCCTGGTCACATCCTCAGCATGTCTTCCAGGAACAGAGTATTACTTCCCTATTGTAGGAGTCCTGGTTACATCCTCAGATAAGAAAAAACTAGAACCCTTCCAGGCCTTCCCAGCCTCTAGCTATGGTAGAACCAGAGATATTTTTGGATTAGATAGTTCTGGCATCTATGGTCTCAGGTAGGAGCAAGTTCAATGGCAGATACAAGGACTTTCCAGCTCTCGGTTGGAAGAGAAACTGGTCATTTTTATTTTGGTGTATTTTCTTACCCTAAACTGCCTAACCAGTTTCTACCTCCTGTTCTTATCAGACGGAATGAACTTCTAAACAAAGAATGTACTCTAATGAGCCTTGAATGAGCGGGACTCCCACAAAACCCTATTCCTTTCTCTTTCAAAATCAGAGATCCCCAAGTTCCAATTTTCCCTGGCCAGATTTAAATAAAAATGTCTCTGTAACAGGAAATATAGATAGCCAGGCTTCCCAAGATTAGCCTGTCTTGGTCAGATTAGATCACTTGTTTCCTGCTTCTTTTTTCATCTGTTTTTTTTTTTTTTTTTTTTTTTTTTTTTTTTTTTTTCATAAGGATGCTAACTATTACATGGGATTAAATGGTAGCCTCCCAGGAACAGGTAGAGAGAGGATAAGAACTTTCTCTCTTTTTCTCAAAATTCTAAATAAATTCATTTTCCTTTATCAATTTCTGTTTTCTAATTTCTTCTAGAATATATGAAAGGAGGCTTTATGGAACCAAGTGTCTGATGAGAGTAATTTTTCAGATGTTGCATTTCTTTGGATGTTGCAATATTGACATATACATAATGATATATCTGAGGGATAAGATCTAAGTCAAAATAGAATAAACTTGAAATCCAGCTAAATCTGTCCTCAATCCCCAAGTGTTGGGATTGAGGGTACGTACTACCATGCCCAGTTGTAATTTAAATATTTTATTGTAGAATCTCATACAATAAATTTAGTAATTAAAAAATAGTATGTGGTACTTACTTGTAAAGGATCGCAGAGGTCCAGAAATGCTGAAAATAGCCGAGGTGCCCTGTGTACCCTCCATCTACCTTTCCTTCTGGCTAACATTTTTATAGCTATCACAGAATGTAAGCATTAAAACTCCAGCTTCACTAGAGACTTCATTTGAGTGTCACTGTCTGGGTTCTCCCCAGGAAGGCTGCATCCTGTTCTCAGGTTACAAATTAATGCAGTGGTTCCATGTCTTCTAGTGGGGAGCATTCTTCCACCTTCCTTTCACCTCATTCATTTTCTTTCTGCGGGTAGAAATTACAGCAAATGACACAAACTTGTATTTGCACAGTTGTCACCTCTGCCTTTTCTTCCTTTGAGTTCACAAGGCAGAAATTCAGGGATTTTTGTCCAACTGTTGAGAAGGTTGGGAAGAGATTACTTCCAAAGTCATTCAGACTGTTGCAACAATCTGTGGACTTGGTTTTTAGGCAGACTATTGGTAGAGACCATCCTTTACCCAACTTCCAGTGGCCCCTTTCTGGTCCTCCTCATGGTGTCTCAACTCAGAGTCATAGGGCAGATCAAATCCTCTTGCCTAGCAGTCACTCTGACCTTTCTACCTGGATTTTCATAGCTCAGTATAACTCCAGAGATGCTCTGTTCTTCTAAGGGTTCATGTGGTTAATTCAGACCCACAAGCATAATCCAGAATAACCTCACCATTTAGGGTATCGTCAGAATTTTACATCTACAAAGTTTCTTATTCCATGTATCCTATCATATCTAAAGAGTGGAAGATGAGTGTATGGGGTGAGGGAATAGCTTCCCAGTTTATCATTAATTAACTTGAGACTTCTGAGAACTACTCATCAATTATTTCAGAAAATATCCTTCAGTCTGTGTTTTCTGATACTCTCACGTCACTAATAAAGTTAGTTAAGGTTCACTGTTCTTGGGAAATCTGCCAGAGTTAAATGTGGAATATGCTCATTACACACTCTCTGTAGCTCACAGTGTTAGGGTTTGAGAATAGAGAATAATTCCCACAGATACCCAAAAAGATTATACAAAAAGTTTATTCAAGAATTTAAAGTTAAAAAAAAAAAAGAAGACCACAACCAAATGGCAACTAGCCGGGCACAAACTTCATGAGCCAAAGATGGAGTCTGGCCCCGATGGTAGGGGCTGTCTTCAGGGCACTGGAATGTGCTAATATCTTTTAGAGCCAGAAGTTTTTGTTCATACCTTATATGGCTTTTACATGTACAATATGCCTGAGCTTGTCTGGGCTTGTCTAAAGAAGCTAACCAAAATGGAGTCAGAGCATTCTGGCTCTTCAACAACACAGATTTCACCAGCTACATGAGGGGTACATACTGTGGTCCCTAAGTGTACAAGAGCCACTTCTTCCCTTGGAATTCATAAATTTATTAAAGGAGATACTATGAGATTATAAATATCTTATTTCTGCTTAAGTTGATTGCTTTAATTTCCTTTACTCCATCCATATTTGTTAATTTGGATTTTTTGGAAGAATCCATTTATTTACTTATTAGTTCAAATATTTAAGCATGGACTCTTGCTGTTCATGTACTCTATGGATTTT
>NW_008352375.1:168482-189645 GCF_000622305.1 Nannospalax galili
CTTCACCCAATCACATCTTAGGGATTTAAGGTTGTTTTTCTTTGTGTTTTAATATTTTATTTACTATTTTTATTTTATGTTTATGAGTTTATGGGGGCTGGAGAGATGGCTCAGCAGTTAAGAATGCTGGTTGTTCTTGCAGAAGACTGGGGTTCAAATCCGGGCACCCACCTGGCAGCTAACAACTGTCCTTAACTCCAGTCCCAGGGGATTCAACAGCCTCTTTTGTCCTCCACAGGCATTGCATGACAGGGGTGCACTTACCTACACTCAGGCAAAACTTTTTTCTTTTGGTCTTTTTGAGACAGGGTCTCCCTGTAGCCCCAGCTGTCCTGGAACTCACAATGTAGACCAGGCTTGCCTTGAACTCACATAGATCCACGTGCCTCTGCCTCTAGCGTGCTGGGATTAAAGGCGTGCGCCACCAAGCCCAGCTTAAAAAAAAAAAAAAAAAAGGTTTTTTTTTTTTTTTTTTTTAATTCAGGTAACTGCAAATAGGAAACTAGAGGGGGAGCCCCAGGCTAGGACAAACATCCCCCTAAGAACAAGGGGAGAACGTGGCATCTATGCCCTTTCCCATCAAGATGGGCTCCCTTCTCTGCTGCAGCATCAGGACAGGGCCCCACCTTCTCTGGGGCGGTAACCCAGCCCGCTGTGCCCCAGCACCCTTCCCCTGGTGTACCTGGTGTATCTTCCAGGAGGAGAATGCAGGGGATGTGACGAGGATGAACGTTTGGCGCTGGTGGCAGTAGCAATGGTGGGTGTCTAAGAATGAACACTGAACCGAAAACAAAGAAACACAACTGTCCAGAGGTAATCTGCGAACAGACAAAAAGATGTCCCAGGACTTTGGGGGGCGGAAAGACGGGGAGGGGCAGGGCTAGCTCTTTATTAGTGCTCCACTGGAGGAAAGGAAACAGCCTAGAGTGGAAGCAGGGAGGTGAGGGAGCCGCCCCACCCCCACCCCCAGCCCGCCAGGGGCTCACTCGGTTCCTGACTCCATCAGTCTCTGAGCTAGATACCAGATCCCAAGGAAGGGCAAAGTGGGTACAGTTCCTACACCTGCCCTACTTCCTATAGCCTAAGGTGCTCGCCCCACTTAGTGTAGGAACTAGGTAAGGTGGGGTAGAAGTGGCCGACAGCACCACTGGTGACAGTTTGCTTGGGGGCTTCCTGGAATCTAAGCATCCCTGCACAGGCTGCACCTGCTACTGCCCTCAGTTCGGCCATAGGGCTTGTGAGAATGTGATGGGGCTGGGGTCCCTTAAGGCCAGGGAGTGCTGAAGTTCCCAGTACTCTACACCAGGGAACAGGAGAGAGTGCGGGATCACTGCTCCTTCTCCAAGACTCCTGCGAGATGCCCTCCTGGTCCTCCTCCCGGTTTTGGGGTCTGCCTCTGGGTTTCTTCCCTGGAGTTCTGGTTGTTTTCCACCTTGCTGGCACCCTTGCTTTGCTCCCCTTTGTTAGGCCCGGAGGTCTCTTTGGTGTTGGCACATCGCCTGGCTCCTTCGGAGGCTTCTTGAACGGCCCCGGCCACTCTTCTCTTGCTTGGAGTTCAGGCTGGCTGGGCGTCCGAGCTGGACTAGCTCTTCTTGCTTCGCTGTGGAGTGTGGAGGAGTGAAGACTGGCTTGCAAGCTAGGTTGCCCGGCTGCGGTGCGCGCTCTAACTGCAGAGCTACGGTTCTGGGCGCTGGGGTCGCCTTATCCGCAGCCATAGCCACTGGCAGCTTTTGCGGAGCCTCGCCCAGGGCCAGAAATAGCCCAGGCTCGGTGTCTGGGTTAGAAATCAACAAACGTATTTTTATAAAGAAAGACATGCCGTCCTCGATTACTCACTAGAAACGTCTACCCTCAAATAGTCATTTAATTTGTTGAATTCAAAGTTACAAAATTAAAATTTCACTTGTTTGCAAATCTTTTTGTGGCTGCATGTTCCCAGGTAGGTGAGTCCTGGCCCTCGACCATGTCTTTCTACAAGGCCCCTTCTCAGCTTCCTCAAAGCCAGTGTGGCACAACTTGCTTCCTCCTGCCTCAGACTGCTATACCCACTTTTCTGGGTCGTCCTCTTTTTATGTATAACATTAGATGCTTTTGTCCAGTTGCTCTCTGGAGCATATCTGATTTCCTCGGGAGTTTTCTGTGGAACAGTTCTAGTGCCACAGCACCAAAAATCCACACAAGTATGATTTCCATTTAGATCCCAAATCCAAAGTCTGTGTTCTAGAGGCCAGAACAACCCGATGCCCTATACACATCAGCCAGCATTGTTTCTATCCAAATCTATCACCTTCCCCCAATACCATTTCCAGCATTTATTCTAGTCTTGATCGAAATTAGAAAAGACAAATAATTTCTCAACACTCTTTTTCCTTTTTAAATGTCAGATTTTTTTCTTCATTCTCAACATTTTGTTATTAGATTTCCCCAGCTCCTCAAAGATAGACCTCTGACTTCTTTACATACCTTTTTTAAGTTCCTTCAGTACTTTGCAATGGCATTCTTGAAGGCTTATGTAAAATACCTGAGCTTTCTTTCTTAAAAAAAGAAAAAATAGAATGAACATAGAGGTTTAGCATTTTCTTGAAATAACAGCCACAAGGACCATTCATCTAAGCTTGAAATTTATACTCATCATCAAAAAATCTTATTCTTTAGCAAACAGAATGTACCACAGAGATCCATAAGTGGTCAAAATGTAAAGAATAAGTGACTGCAGGGTGCCCATCCCCAATCGGTGTATTAACAATGTAACAGCTATACCTACGACTCCAGGAATATAGTGGAAGAGGGGACAAAAAGACTGTAATAACCAGAAGACCAGGACACCTGCCAGAAAGTGTCTTCTGGGTATGACAGGGACACTGCACCTATGAAACCTCAATGATATGGGTTCTTAAACAAGATCTGCATAATGACAACACCAGTCAACATGCCAACATGGGTGAAGAAAACTTCAGAAGGACCCATGCCTAGATTAAGCCACAGGAAAGCAATGTCTACGGACAGAGGGACAATCAGTATTGCTCAGGGATGAGCTCCCTGATAGGTTATTCAATCACAAGTGGTCATCTTAAACAAATGTACATATGAGCAACACTAAAAGAACCATATATGTATGCATATGCATGTATCAATGATAATTATAGAAATGAATTTGAGAGGGAATGAGTCAGTGGGGTGGGGAAAGGAGGGATGCAAATGATGTAAATATATTCTGTGTATAAAACTCTCAAAAAATATAAAATATTAAATAAAAAGTGTGAAATTTAATGGTTTTGAATATCCACAGAATCGTGTAACCATCATAATCACTACATAAGTTTATGATACTTTCATCAACATGGAAAGAAGCTGTGTATTCATTAATATTCATTACTAGTCATTCATACCCACTGTTGGTAGACAGTAATCAACTTTATGTTCCTAAATATCAACTTTCATAGCCAATTTGTGTGATGGAGTCACACAGTATGTGGTCCTTTCTGACTGGCTTCCTTCATGTACTGAAAGGCACCATGGTTGGTCCAAGCTGTAGCAGATTTCTATCTAACATTTCTTTGCATTGCTAAGAACTTTCATATTATAAATCTAAATATGTCACATTCTGTTCAGTCTGTGGTTCAAGGATATATGAACTCTTTCCAACATTTAGATATTATAATTTTTATATGAACACTTCTGCTAAAGTTTTTGGTATATGTGTAAATATGCTTCCACATTTACATAAATATTTAGGAGTGGAGTTGCTGAGTTGCTGGGTAATAGGTTATCTAAAGTTCTCCAAACTGGTTGCACAGCTTACTGCTCTTAACTTCACTTTAGGATTCTTCAAATGTTTCCGTCCCTGGTGCTGTTCCTATAATCCATCTTCTCTTTAATACAGGTATCTCAGCGGGTGTGAACTGGTGTTTTGTTGTGGTTTCTATTTTTAGTTCTCTAATGGCCTTTGATGGTATTTTAAAAAATATTTGTTGTCCATTTTATATATTCCATAAAGAAATATCTTTTCTAGTCCATATTTCATTTTAAATGGGGTTACTACCTTTTAATCATTTCTATTTTGGGTGTTGCAGTCCCTTAGGAGACATGATTTATGTTTTTCTACTTTCTTGATGGCCTCATCTGTAGTCAGAATTGTTCATATGGATGTATTGCAAATTGTCTATTTTTGTTGCTGGCTTCAAATATCACATTTAAGAAATGATGGAATAATTTTATATCATAAAAATTGCTATTAGGTATGCATTTAACAGATTCATATATTTCAAAATTAGTTTATGATGTAGCTATTTTGATATGATATTTTTGTCTAAATTCATGTTTTACAGTTAGATACACAGTTGTCATAGAATTATTTATTCAAATGAGTGTTCTTTCTCTATTGAGTTATTTTGGTACCCACAAAATGCTAAATAATGCTTACTTTAATATCTTAAAGTCTGAAATTGGAAAAAAATCTTCAACCTTGTCCTGAAGAGTCAGCTTGCCAATTGGACAAAAAAAAAGATTAGCAGTGGAGATTATATTAAATCTTAGAACTCTTTTTTATTTATGATTTTTATTTTATGTATATGACTCCATTGCCTTCATGTTTGTAAATGAAACCATGGTGTGCAATGTCTGCAGAGGTCAGATTGTTGGCCTTAATTTCGGAGTGACTGAATCCAATTTAAAAATGCTACTGGTTTTTGTAGACTGATTTTGTAATGGTGATCATTTCTGGAAGTTTTCTGGTGGAATATTGGGAATCCCTTAGGCATAGTATCATATGATATGCAATTAAGGATAGTTTGATTTCTTCTTTTCCCCATTAATTCCTTCACTTGCTTTGTTTCTCTGTCTAGAGTTTCAATCACTATTTTGAAAGCCTGTATGGATAGCAGACAGCCTTGTCTTATTGCTGATCTTAATGAAAAATTTAAAAATTTTTCTCCTTTTAGAATAATGTTGGGTATGGGTTTGTTGCTTTATAGCCTCAATTATGTTGAGGTATGTTCCCTCCAGTCCAATTTCCTCTAGGACTTTTATTATGAATGCATGTTGCATTTTGTCAAAGTCTTTTTTTATATCTATTGAGATGATTATGTGATTTTTTTGTCTTTGTCTATTTATATGATTTATTGAATTTATTGACATGTATAGTGATCCATCCTTGTATCTTTAGAATAAAGTCAACTTGGTCATAGTGAATGATCTTTCTGATTTGTGTCTGTATGTGGTTTGCAAGTATTTTGTTAAGAATTTTTCCATCTACATTCATTAGGGCTATGGGCCTATAATTTTCTTGTATCTTTTTCTGGTTGTTGGTATTAGAGCAATAGTGGCTTCACAGGAGTTTTGGAGTTCTTCTCTTTCTATCTTTTTGAATATTTTAAGTAGCATTGGTTGTAGATCTACTTTGAAGGTTCTCCTGTGACTCTATCTGGGCCTGGCCACATTTTAGTCAAGAGGCTTCTATTTCTGTTTCCCTTTCCTTATTTGTTGTGTGTCTAATCAAGCTGTTTATGTATTCTTTGTTTAGCTTTTGTGGTTTCCACGAACCTAGAAATTCTTTTTGTTTCTTTTGGGTTTTTAAATTTATTAGAGGATAGGTTTTAATATAATACCTTATAATATTCTGGATCTTTGTTGTGTCTATTGTAATGTTTCCCCTTTTGTCTCTGATTTATTTTATTTTGATTTGTCCTTTCTTTTGGTTAACCAGAGTAAGGATCTGTCTGTCTTGGATATCTTTTTAAAGAACCAGCTCTTAGAGCCACTGATTCTTTGTAATTGTTTGTGTCTGTTTCATTGATTTCTGCTCTGAGTTTTGTTGTTTCTTCTCTTCTGCTGACTTTGGCTTTGGTGTATTCTTGCCTTTTGTTTATTTGTGATAATTTTCTCTTAAAGCTTTCATGTAGCAGAGGGCTAGGAACACAAATGGTCAAAAATGGCCAAAGAGCAAAGATCAAGAGTGTGCTAAATAACGGTCCTTGGACAGGACCCCTTTATTCAACTTCATCTACCCAAGGCTCAGGGATCATCACGGAAGAAATAGTGGAGAGACTATAAGAAATAATGGAGAGACTATAAGAGCCAGGGAGGATGTACATGACCATATGGAGACAGAGTCCTACAAGCTCCTGGGAACCTGCTCCTATGATCCTGTGGCACAGGTGTCAGCATACACAAAGTCGCATGCAAACTCAGGCAGACAGTAACCCAGCATAGAACTGGGAAAATGAACAGTGGGCCCCAATCTTATCTAAAGGAATGTTGGCAACTAGTTGCTGCTAGATGAGGAAGAGCTGCTCTTCCTAAAACAAAGAACTCTAAATAGGCTGACTAGACTCAGCTGATGGACTTGCACTGGGGAATGGCTGGGGGCACTGACAATGCAGTGGGCAGTAATGGGGGGGTCTATCAGAGAGTGCTGGTGGGAATGGAAGTACAAAGATGATCAAGATTGAGATGGTCTGTGTGAAATGCACAAAAATCAATAAAAAAAGAGGGAGATGGATCTCTTGGAACTAAAGTTACGGCCCATTGTTAGCTGACATGTGGATGCTAGGACTTGAACTTGGGTGCTCGCAAGAGTGCTCTAACCACTGAGCCATATCTCCAGCCCTGAATTGTCTATCATTTCATTCAGTCATATATTTGCATACTTGTATTATCTTGAGCTTCAGTCATAAGTTTATCTCTATCCTTTTTTATTTCTTTGAGTTGTTTGTGTGTTCTTTAAATTTGTTGAATTCTTTGATCACATTCATGATACCCAACACTGCTATAAGTACATGTCAAAACCACAATGAGATGCTACCTCACTCCAATGAAAATAATTCCTTGCTGTTTTAGATTTATTTTTTTTAATTGTGTATATATTAGTATGAGTATGTGCATGTGAGTGCAGGTGCCCATAAATATCAAAGGTGTTGATTGCCCTGGAGCTGAAGTGAAAGTTCTTTGTTAATTACCTGATGTGGGTGCTGAGCAGTGAATTCAAGTTCTCTGGAACAGTGTGGGCTCTTATCTGCTGAGCCATCTTTCTTGTCCCCATGATAATAGAATATTACTAGAAATACAAAAATAATCTATGCTAGCTATGATGTAGAAAAGTGGAGCTCTCATAGACTGTTGGTGGGAATGTAAATTAGCATATCCATTATGAATCCTCATAAAAATTCTTCAAAATTTAAAGCTAGATTTACCATATTAATATAACTAGTATATATTCAAAGTAAATGAAATCAATCTGTCAAAAAACCCTTCATTCCAGTACTTATTATAGCATAACTTAGAATATTCAAGTTATTGACTCAACCTTAATGTCCAACAACAAACAGGCAAAGAAAACAGGGTATGTGTATCCAATGATACAGAATTCAGTCATCAAAAATGCAAGAAATTCTGTCATTTTTAACAACAAAGTTGGATCTGAAGGACATCATGTGACTTGAATCAAATATGGCATAGAAAGGCTAAGAATGCACACCATCATTTTATGTGGAAAGAATTGATCTAATAGAAATAGAGAACAGTGAAGCACACTTGCCACTTTGCCAAGTGATTTTTTTTCTGTGTCAATTAAGAGGAAGACGCCTTTGTGTTTCTTTCTTTTTACATCTTTATTCCATTAATATAGTGGTTAATGGTAGGAACTAATTTATATATTTGGCATCATTTACTATTTCCTGTGTGACATGTGAACTAGCTTTGACAGGTAGATTATATGGAGATGAGCAGAGGTTGAAATACTTAGGGAGTTGTGGAGTTAGAACATTACGATATGTCTTAAATGATTAAAGATGATCTTTTTGGAGAATCAACTATAGTGGCCATATTTCATGGTGCTTTTGGGAGACTTCCAAGAACATATAGATTTTTGTTCTTGATTCTATTTGCATTTTGAAATAAGGAAAAAGGCTGTCAAGGGCATAAACACAAAGAACTTGATTTCCATCCACCTCCATTTTTATATATTTCAAAGTGTGAACACATGGCTCCTATACATAAGCCAGGGTGAAACACAGGATCAGAGATCAGATGCGCACAGCTATTGCTGGCCTGTTATGGCTTATCTTTGTCCTTAAAAAAGCTGTGGCACTTATAATTTTCCTAGTCATTTGAATTGACTTAGTGCTTATTACTCTTCCTGTTGGTGAGGGATTCTCACATTATGTTCAAAGTGATTTCTTATCTATACTAAAAATGTCAAACTTGATTGACAAATATGACATTTTTCCTCAATATTTTTATAATTACACATCTTAATTGGCCTGGAATCAAGAACAGTTCACTGGCAGACTACACCATTATGCTTACATTGTTCAATAGTTATGTGCTTTGAAACCTTACATAGAATCTTTAAAATAAAATTATGAAATAGAAAAAGTATATTTTGTATCTTGCTTTATATATACTAAGCATTTATTTTTGCATATGAAGTGTCTTTTAGATCTTTTATCTTTGAAATTTATATTATACTTTATTAGTACTTAATTATACAATTTTATTCAAATAAAAATTGTCCTTCCTTCATATACTATTAAAAATTGAGTGTTACTAATTGTAGAAATAAAGGCATCAGTAAAAATTTTTTATTGTATGAATCCTTGAGATTAAATTTTGTTTTTGCTATGCAACTATGAGAATAAAGGTGCAGGTTAATTCCCAGTTCTGACGTTTAAATTGATTTTGTTAAAATGCCTATGTTAGATTAAGCAAGTATAAATTGGAAAGGGAAATACATGTTTTAACTTCAGAGGCTTACAGAAATATTTACTAATGAATATTTGGGGAATT
Source organism: Nannospalax galili (assembly GCF_000622305.1). Lineage (NCBI taxonomy): Eukaryota > Metazoa > Chordata > Mammalia > Rodentia > Spalacidae > Nannospalax > Nannospalax galili. The sequence continues at coordinate 177,267 of NW_008352375.1, forward strand.
GTGATACTTATTTCTGCTCCTAGTGATCATTTGAATTATTTTTGCTTGCCTATAAACCCTCATGATATCTCACTAGCCTCTCTTATTTTCTACAGAGAAGGCCATTCATAAAAGAAAAAGTAGATGTCTACAGATTTTGGGGTGAACACTTGAAGTTTGGGTGAAGAAAAACACAAATCATAAGATGTGAGTTTCGGTAAAGGCAATAAACCCTAACATGTTGTGCCAGTAGCTTTTCCTGGCAGAGTTGGATTAGATTTACGAGGCTCTCCTTGGGATGGCTGTGCGCATGCAGCTCAGTCATATGTAGTATTGGTGTATACATAATGGTTATCATTTCTCCATTACAGTGTTACCTTTGTATCAAAATTCTCCGGGGTGTAAACAAATGACAAAACCTTGAGAATGACTTCTCTGTATTTCCCTTTGACATACATGGGATTTGATAGCCTGCATATGACAGCGGTAGCAGGCAAGGCCCATCCAACCTTCCAGAAAAAGTCACAATTCTCCTTTACTAAAGGACAAACATGGTCAGATCATGTTCACATAGTCTTCCAATGCCAAGCAGAGTGTGGTCTCACCCCCTCTTCAGTACCAAAAGCCAAATAATTCAGATTTCTGCCTTTGCCTGACCTTAAAGAATCCATGACAAAACAGTATCAGCAAATGTGAAAATGTGTGTAGGAACAGTGCTTTTACATTGCCTTAACAGTAAGTGCCAGTACTCCCTCCCCAGAAAACCTAGGATGCCTTGCCAAGCAGCAGAAGGCAGTACTGCACAGCCCAGCAAAGAGGGCCCACGCTGGGGAGCCAGGACTCTGACCTTGTTCAGCACCAATGAAAAGACCATCTCTACCCTCAGGATCACCAGAAGCTACATGGAAATAACAAGGTATTCTTACCTTGTTCAAAATGGTATCTGCAGAACACAGCTACCATCAATTAAAATAGCATCCAAGGTCTCGTAACATATAAATACCAGTAACAATACAAAATCAGTTTTTAGTATTTACAGAATCTCATGCCCAGAAAGCTCCAATTAGAATGAGAAAAGACAAAGAATAGACATTGGCACTGAGATGCAAGTTTGGAATTCTCTGACAATAATTTTAGAATTGCCGTATTTTAACTTTTTTTTCATTTATTATTTTTATTTTAGGCATATCCGTGTATTGCATGCATGTGGGTAAGTGCACCCATGTTGCACAATGCCCATGGAGGTCAGAAGAGGCTGTCAGATCTCCTGGGTCTGGAGTACCTGACAGTTGTAAGCTGCCATGTGGATGCTGGAATTCAAACCTGGATCTTTTGCAAAAACAACCAGTGTTCTTAACTGCTGAGCAATCTCTCCACCCCATATTTTTAAAATTTATTTATTATCACATTACACGTATGAGTGTTTTGCCTGCGTGTATAAGTGCATCACATGCATGCAATGCACACAAAGACCAGAAGAGTGTGTCAGAACTTTCAGAACTGAGTTACCAAGGGTTGTTAGCTACCATGTGGGTGTTGACAACCAAACCCAGTTCCTCTGTGAGATCAGTTACTCTTCTTAAGCATTAAGCTATGTCTTCAGCCTCCAGAACAGTTATTATAGATACAATTCAGAAAGAAATAAAAGAGCAAGTGTGAAACAAGTGAAAAAAACATCAACTCCAAATAAGTAAATAAAAGGTATAACCAGGGATACAGACTGTATTCAAGAAAGGAATGAGAGGCACATTTGGAAAATAAAAGACAATTAGTGAAGAAAAATGATAGTAGGAGAGAGAGGTTCAAGCTTAAGACAGAAATGTATAAATCACTGATTTTGAAGAACAAAACATGTACAGACTGAAAATAGTGAGCTCCGGGGACATATGAGATTTCAGTAACGTATATTCTTTGTCTCCTTATATTTTGTAAAGTCACCAGTATGTTTCTGTATTTAAGTATATGACTATCTCAAACATAAATCACATTTTATAAAACTATTTTCTATACATAAAAATGAACCTAAAATTTGGGAAAATGATACATCTGAACTTGACTATCAAAAGATGCTTAGCTTTACTCATGCTAAAACAAAGTAAAAGAGGCTTCATAGAAGATACCATTTCTTACAATCCTGCAGTGATACTACATGGACATTACAATTACCTGAAAAAAAAAAGCCTGACTCTTATATTTAGTATCTAAGAGTGAACTCATTCCTCCCAGATAGCTCTGGGGACTCTCTGTCTAGAGAACTAGAACTTTGCTGTTGGAACATTGTCTGGAACCCTCTTTCAGGAACTGTGTCCTTGAGTGTATCCCTAACCACTATTTTTGTAACCACTTTATGGCTAGCATGCAAATCCAAATGGCCCCTAAAGATGGTCAAGTCCTAACTCCTTAAACCTATGAAAATTTACCTTATGTGACAAAATAAAACATAATAATGTAATTAAAAGGCTTGAGATAGGAGGTTGTTCAAGATTTCAGTTTATGCCTGGTAACAACAATGAGGGTCCCTGCAACAGAAAGAGGCTGATGAGCCTTGGGAGAGGAACTTACACAATTGAAAAAGAAGGTTAAGGGCCAGACTTGCCTCTAGGACCTTCCAGAGGAAATACAGTTTTGCCCACAGAACCCCTTGATGTCAGTCCAATAACATCCATTTTGGACTTTCATTTTCCAAATTTTAAGGTGGTAATGCGTAGTGTTTAAATAACGCCCATGCTAGCTTTTATAACAACAGGAATTTAACACAGATGCATAGAAGAAACCCTCAGAATGCCTGTACGGTTATTAGTGATGGGCCTGACTCCTCACTCCCATCAACTCAACATCAGCAGTGTGAGTACCCCACCATCAGCTTCACATCCTGGAGTTCCTTGTGATACTGTATCTGCATGGAACATGGCACACCAAGCCCATCATCTAAGAAGTTCACCTTTCTGATGTCAGCACAGGTCCTCTCAACCTGTTAATAAACCTATCTTCATCAGTTCTTTACCTTTGACCTTTGCTATCAGGTTTCATCTCAGTACTTGCAAAACCATACTGACAGAACTTAATATTCTGTGACATAAAAGCAAAAGGCAGAATTATTTCAGGAGAAGAAGGGAAAATCAAGAGGAGTTCCCTTGGTTTCACCCCTAGCATCAAGAAAATAAAGTAAAACCTTTAAATACATTTGTTCCGGTTATAGTAAGCAAGTGTAGCCACACTAAGCAGAATGTCAGTTTGATTGACATTTGACAGTAATGTTATTTTTTCTTATTAAATGAAAAGCAAACAGTATGACTATATAAAGCATCTACTTGTCAGAATTGTTATTCTTCTAGTGGTCTGCTGGCCAGTGCTCAGTAAGGCTGGAAGGTCATGGACTATTTGCCACTGACATGTGCGCCATGCCATGGTATCCTACCACTGACATGTGTGCCTTGGACCTGACCACAGGTATGTGTGCCATGGTTTCCCACCATGGGCATGTGTGTCATGGAATCCCACCACAGACATGTGTCATGTGATCCTACCACCCTACAGTGGACATGTGTACCACAGGATCCCACCATGAACATGGGTCCCATGGGTTCCATGGGACCTCACCATGGACATGCATGCCTTGGGACCCCACCATGAACATGTATGCCATGGAAACCCACCATGGATATAGATTCCATGGGATCCCACCATGGACATGTGTGTCTTGGGATCCCACTAGCCAGAGGGCACAGCCACAGAACAGACATGAGAGCTGGATCAGAGGGGACAAAGCAAGAGTTACATGGGGACCTACACAGTAGCCACAGAGGAGTAAGAAAGTGGGCACCATTTAGTAAAGTCACAAAGAAGGAGGGGTTCATTAGATTCAGGCTGGAATAAATGGGCTTCCTGAAATGGAGTTGGGGATTAAGTTCAGTAGCTCACTGTACTGGAGTATTAGTGCACAAAACTTTTAAATCAGAGGTGTTTTAGAAGATAATCATGTTTATATCTTTAAACACACCCAAACATGACTGCAACGTTTTTAAAAGTATTTCCATGATGGTTCTGGGGATCCTTTTTTTGTTATTAAAGCCACTAATCAAGGTCTTTAGAAGATAACCCTGTCCTTATTTCCCAGGACTACAACTAAGGTTTAACCACAGAATACTCAAGTCTGACATAGAATAGCATAGTATGTTCCAGAACAGTAAGCAAACAACTGTGGTGGAATCAAAGTGTGGGGAGAAGGTAGTGAGCTGGCAGATTTCAGGTTGAGGAGCTCTGGAGAGGCCATGTTGTGAGGAGGAGGTTTCAGTGAAGCTTAGACTACAGAAGATGAAGAGGCAAGTTTGGGTAGGAGAAGAGTAAATTAGGAACTTAACATTCTACGTCTGAGGTCACTGTCAGACACCAGAAGAAGAAACAAAGAAAAGTCATGGATTTGACATATGTATATGCCATATTTATGGATGAAGCCCAGCTTTTCCTCCATCAAACACTAGAAACAAAATAGAGAAAAAAATTAAAATGAGGGCAATCTTGTTATAACTCTTCATTTTAATTACACTCCAAAGAAGAGGGTATATAAGGACAGGCTCACTGACACAGGGAGGTGGTATGAGTTTTTGAAGAATTAGGAAAATGAACAGCTCTGGCTCCTAACACCATTCTCTTAGCAGATGCTGGGACACTTCATAGCAGATGCAGAAACTGGACCAGATGCACAGGGCAAAAGGTTGGTAATTAAGAGCAGGTCTTTGTAATTACTTTTTCCTCTTGTGAAAAGAAAAGAATAATTAAGCATCCAAGTCAAAGCAGATACCCACAAAGGCTCCTCATTGTAAAGGAGAATCCTAGAGTAATTGGTCCTTTAACTCTTCACGATCTAAGGGAATTATTTTTCCTCTCAAGTATTCAGTGTTGTGTGAAATAATTGCTTCAGGCCTGAGGCAATTGTGTAGGTTGGTTTTAAAACCTGCAGCAGCAAATGCTTACTAAATAGTTGCCAGCTATAGGTACCAGCTAAGCTTTTGTGTTAGTGTGACTAAGTCCCTGACCTCAGTAGTTCACAGTCTATTGTAATGTGGTTATTCTGAGAGCCAGTGTAGAATGCTCAGTAGTGGATGTTTAAATGAATATTTCATTTTGTTTTGGATTTCTCTTTTTATTCTTCAGACAAGGGCCGTTTGAATTATACATTTTGGCCATTAAAAGAACTCATCTTTGTCATCTGGTGATATAAAAGGACCTGGAGATCAACCAGTTATATGATAGTGTTGAGGAAAGGTGTTGTCAAAATAGAGAACATGGTGTAGAAAGGCCATCTAGCTAGAAAGGAGGCTGGCCTTTTGAAAAAAATAAAACTGTCAGTGTAGCAAAAGCTAAGTGCATTAGCTAGGAATCCAGTGTGATTCCCCTGCAGAAGCCATTTTGCAGTGTTCTATATAGTACCATTTATGAAGAAGTGGACTTGATTTCTTATCCCTTAGTCTAGCTTCATTTATTTTATTTACTTACTTATTTTACTTACTTTGGGCAAAGAAACTCATCTTTTGTAAGATTCCCAAGTCTAGACTTGTACAGTTCTGTGTTCCCTAGTTATGAGAAGTCTTGCAGTGATGCTAAACACGAAGGCCAGGTGGAGGCACCCTGCACAGCTCTTGCCAGCAGCCTGCTAGTCTCCAGGGGAGCAGCAATACAGGAGTGGGCCTGGCCAAGTCCTGGTGAGTGGGCCAGAGAACAGAGATTCTTCTACTACATACACTCAGTTTTCAAAAAGTGCCATTGTAAGTTAAATTTACTGCTTGGAGGCCCAAGTGGTATCCAAGCCCCTCCTCCCATAGTCCTTGCAACAACTTGAAAAAATAATTCTCCAAACCCTAGTTTGAAGAGTCTTAATGAGTTTGTTGGAGTTGCTAACTGAGCTTGGGGTGTGGGTTTACTTACAGACAAGCCCCCCCCCCCGCGCCTCAATTCACAGTTGTGTTCGAAAGTCCACACCCAGACATAAATCCTGTAGTTCTGGACAGCCTTACAAAATGGTGAGAGACCACCCTAGTGGTTTTCCCAGCTTTTATATCCTTAGCCCCTCCCCTGCAAATGGCTATAGTCAACTGATTGGCTGGAAGAAGGAAGGGGTGTGGCTTCTTTGCAAAGCATGGGAAGGAGGCTGGTCCATGGCTTGTCATCACAGGGTCAGAGGAACATCCATGTCACAGCCATGTTCCCCTCTACTGCGTTCCAAGGTAGCTAATTGGTTGAGGTCCAGTAGCTACAGCCAGGAATCAGAGAATGCTGACCACTGCTGGACATATGAAACAGATTAGAAATTGGTAAACTTGAAACCTAAAGACAACTGGGTGCTTGGGAATATGTTTATGTTTTAGTAAGAGCGTTCAGATAATTGTAAAAGGGCTTAGAAAAGAATAAGAATAAAAGCAGTAGTACCTCCAGATATAATGCTTAACTGTTCATTAGACAGGCCTTAACTAAGTCAAGTCGACTGAAAAATTAACCCTCACAGGATCAGGTAGCAGTGAAATATTGAACAGAACAAGAAGACATAACAGTTATAGATACATATGCCCCTACAGCTAGATCTCACATCTACACTTCCATGTGTACCTTACAGTGGCATTTTCATATACATGAAGGACAAACTGAAGACTTGAAAGAAAGATTCTACAGCAATGCTCAAAAATGTCAATACCATACTTTTAATACTGGAGTAAATCAACAGACTGATAATAAGTAAGGAAGCAGGACACACAACCATCACAAAATGCAACCCAAAATGTCAACACAGTGTTTACTTCACTGAGCAGGAAGCACTTTTCGGGATAGAGTGTAAGTGAGGCCCAACATCTCAGCTGACATAGATAGGACATATCTATTATTCAAAGTGTCTTCACCTGGCATGACATAATAATAGATATTTTTTAAAAAACTGAAGACAGATTACAAATATTTGGAAAATAACATACTCAAATAATCAATGAATCAAAAAATCAGTGGAAATTGAAAAATATTTAGAGATGAGTGAAAATAAAAACATCATATACCAAGCATACACAAAACTGTAAGACATGGGTAAAACAACGTTAAGGAGAAAAAAAATTTAATGATTTATTTAATAACCATATAATTAGAAGAATCATTTCATTACAACAGCATTGACATATTCAATAACAATTTCCAGAGCCAAGATGAATCTCTTTCAAAATTGGCTGTAAATTTTTAGGTTTACAGTTCAATTAACACGGTTATACAATATTGTACTCTGTATAAACCCTATAAGACATAAAATTAAATGAGGTTTTAAACTTTAAAAAAGATCTCCATTTCATTATTAAGATACAGTTTCATACAGAAAAATTCATTTTTAATACAATTGACACTAAGATGTACATGCATTTCTAATCTCTATATATCTGATTATTACTAGTCACAGGGGGTATTTTCTGAGCTCCTTGGCATCTAAGCATGGATATAAAGTCATCAGGTAGATTTCAATGGTAATGTTTTTCACATCTATTAATTATTAGGAGCAAATTTTTATGCTTTGAAGAATGTTTTTATACACCCACTTCCTGGATAGCACCCTCCCATAGCCTCCCTCCCCCAACTAGAGCCCTTATATTCTGATATCCCTGCTACTATCTACTGTGTTGTCAGCACCCCCTACCCTTCCCCACTACTTGCCCTTCTGGTGAATCGTCCTCACTACTTGCCCTTCTGGTGAATGTAGTCAGACTACCTAGAGGTCTTTGTTTTAGGAGGATCAGCTGTTCCTCATATAGTGGTAATCAGTTGTCTGTATTACTTTGGATAAGATTGGGTTCTGCTGTTCATTTTCCCAGTTCTATGCTGGGTTACTATCTGGGAGTCCCTTTGGCCACCCTGGCCAGCAACTCAAAAGAAGGTATCACTTGTCTGGCATCGTTGCTTATTATGTAGCCTTTAGCTATACATATGGACTCTTATGAAATTGTGTTGGCCCATTTAATCTTTGATTATACTTTCCTATTGGGTGTTTAAGGCCATACAGTTGGTCCAGATAAACCAATTTATTTTTACTCTTAAGGTCATTTGAGGATCTGTTCCTCGGGGGTCACAAGGACTTGGGAGGAGCTCCTGGCTCCTTTCTTTTACCAGTTCCACCTATGTGAAGATAATTCAGACCATGGTTGGCTTTGCTTGGAAGCATGGAGAAAATGATTCCTCTGTGTTGACCCTCCTTTTCACAGACTGGACACTGGTTCAAGTCCATCTGGTGGGATCTCCTCTGCGTCCTTGATCAAGAGGACAGGTAACCCACCACCATTATAGGACATTTTGAGAGATGTTCATAGTCCCCTGGAACTAGACTACCTAGGAGGTCAAGGAGCAAAAAGTGTCCTTTATGTCCCTCTAACCAAATTATTATAGACCTCAAAGTATGTCTGTTAAACACCCAAGAAGGTTAGTTCCACCAGTCCAGTATTTTTAATTACTGTGTGTCATGTAGATAAATCATGGGCAAAGGCCAGTTGTTCTCAGATAAACCTTACCTAGACATATATTTCTTGATCTGCTGTGTTTAATTTGTCAGTATGTTGTAGGAGTAATATGGTTCTCTCTGGTTTTCAAAACTAGCTAGGCATTATTTATCTCTCACATTGTCTCACCCCTCCATCATGATTTTCCCACTTAAGGTGCCCCCATTTCCCCCCTTTCTCCCTTAATAATACCCTTATCATATGGTCCTACCTCTCTTGAGCTCCTTCTTTCCCTTTATCCCCTAGGTTCCTTGTATACCTTCCCACCGCCTTAAACTAACACAATTTTTATCCATATCTCCCTTATTAAGGCTTGTTTCCTTCTGTTCTTCTCTTTCAGATTATTTCTTTTCCTTTACCTCCCCATTTCCTTTCCATTATCATGGTTCCTGTAGTTATGCCTGGTTGCATACTCATTTAGCAGTGTTTGTTTCTAGGATCCACATATGAGGGAGAACATATGTCGATTTTTTTTCTGAGTCTGTGTTACTTCACTTAGTATAACAGTTTCTATTTCCATCCATTTACCTACAAATTTCATGATTTCATCTCTCTTTACTGCTGAGTAAAACCGCATAGTATAAATGAACCATATTTTCATTATCCACTCATCAACTGAGGGACACTTAGGTTGCTTCCATCTCTTAGCTATTGTGAAAAGAGCAGCAACAAACATGGATATACAAGTGTCTCTGCAACAGTATGAGTTCTTTGGGTATATTCCAAGGAGTGGTATAACTGGGTCAAATGTTAGGTTCATTTGTAGTTTTTTAAGAGTTCTCCACACTGCTTTCCATAGGGGTTGAACAAGTTTGGAGCCCCACCAACAGTGGATGAGTGTTCCCCTTTCCCCACATCCCCTCCACCATTTGGTATCATTTGTTTTCTTGATCTTAGCCAGTCTGACTGGGGTAAAGTGAAATCTTAAAGTGGTTTTAATTTGCATTTTCCTAATTATTGGTGCTGTTGAACATCTTTTAAGATGTTTCATAGCCACCTTTACTTCCTCTTTTGAGAACTCTCTGTTCAGCTCGTTAGTCCATCTTTTAAATGGGTTGCTTCTTGTCTTGGTTCTCGGTTTTTTGAGTTCGTTATAAATTCCGGTTATTAAACCTCTGTTGGATGTGTCCTTGGTGAAGATTATCTCCCATTCTGTGGGTTTTCTGCTCACTTCCTTGGTTGTCTCCTTTGATGTACAGAAGCTTTTTAGTTTAATGAGGTCCCATTTGTTAATTCTTGCCCTTTTTTCCTGAGCAATTGATGTTCGGTTTAGAAAATCCTTTCCTACACCTATATCTTGTAGGTTTTTCCCAAGTTTTCTTCTAACACTTTCAGATTTCAGGGCTTTACATTGAGGTCTTTGAGCCATTTGTGCAGGGTGAAAGATAGGGGTTTAGTTTCATTCTTCTACCAGTGGAGACCCAGTTTTGCCAGCACAATTTGCTGAACATGCTGCCTTTCTTCCTGTTAATGTTCTTGGCCCCTTTGTCAAATATCAGGTGGCTGAAATTGCATTTGCTCATATTTGGGTCTTCAATTTTGTTCTATTGTTCTATGGGTCTATTTTGTGCCAGTGTGATGTTGTCTTTATGACTATAGCTCTGTAATACAGCTTGAAATCTGGTATAGTAATCCTCCCAGCATTGCTCTTAGTGTTCAGTGTTGTTTTGGCTATCCGAGGTCTTTTGTGCTTCCATATGAATCTTAGGATAGATTTTTTCCAATCCTGTGAAAAATGTCATGGGGATTTTGATTGGCATTGCTTTGAATCTATATATGACTTTTAGTAGGATGGTCATTTTCACAATATTCTTCCAATGCATAGGCATGGGAAGTCCTTCCATCTACTGATGTCTTCCTCAATTTCTTTCTTTATAGATTTAACATTTTCATTGTACAGCTCTTTAATGTCTTTGGTCAGGTTTACTCTGAGATATTTTTTTTTTTTGCAGCTATTGTGAAAGGAGTGTTTCCATGTGCTCTTTCTCTGATTGCTTGTTATTGGTATATAGAAAGGCTACAGACTTTTTTTTTCATCTATTGTGAATGGGAGTGTTTAATGTACTCTTTCTCTGCTTCTAATTGGTATATAGAAAGGCTATAGACTTTTGTAGGTTAATTTTGTAACCTGCCACTTTACTGAACATGTTAATAATTTCTAGGAGTTTTCAGGTGTACTTTTTGGCATCCCTTAGATATAATATCATATCATCTGCAAAAAGGGATAATTTGATCTCTTCTTTTCCAATTATTACTCCTTTAATTTCCTTCTTTTGTCTTATTGCTCTTGCAAGAGTTTCAAGTACTATGTTAAAGAGAAGTTGGGATAGTGGACAGCCTTGTCTGGTTCCTGATATCAATGGGAATGCTTCCAGTTTTTCTCCATTTATAATGATGATGGCTGTGGGTTTGTTATATGTCTTTAATTATGTTGAGGTATGTATGTTCCCTCTAGTCCAGTTCCCTCTAGGACTTTGAACATAAATGCATGTTGAATTTTGTCAAGGGCCTTCTTTGCATCTATTGAGATGACCATGTTGTTCTTGTCTTTGAGGCCATTTATATGATTTATGACATTTATTGACTTACGTATATTGAACCATCATCACTGCATCTCTGGGAGAAAGCCGACCTGATCATGGTGGATGATCTTTTTGATGTATGTCTGTATGTGGTTTGCAAGTATCTTGTTGAAAATTTTTGCATCAATGTTCATTAAGGATACGGGTCTATACTTTTACTTTTTGGTTGTATCTTTACCTGGTTTTGGTATTAGAGTGATGCTGGCTTCATAGAAGAAATTTGGCAGTTCTCCCTCCATTTCTATTTTTTGAATAAATTAAGTAGTATTGGATGCAGATCTTCTTTAAATGTTTGATAGAATTCTGCTATAAATCCATCTGGTCCTGGCCTTTTTTAGTCAGGAGGTTTTGTACTACTGTTTCAATTTCTTTTTGTGTTATGAGTCTTTTTATGCTATTAATCTCTTCTTGGTTTAGTTTTGGTGGTTCCCATGCCTTTAGATATCTGTCCCTTTCTTTTAGGTTTTCAAATTTAGTTGCATATATTTAAAGTATTCCCTTATAATGTTCTGTATCCTTCTGATGTCTGTTGTAACGTTTTCCCTTTCATCTCTGATTTTGTTGATTTGAAGGTGCTCTTTCTTTCTTCTGGTTAACTGGGCTAAGGGTCTCTCAGTCTTGTTTATCTTTTCAAAGAACCAGGTCTTGGATTCATTGATTCTTTGTGTTGTTTTCTTTGATTCTAGTTCATTAATTTCTGCCCTGATTTTTGTTATTTTGTCTTTTCTGCTGGGGTTGGGTTTCATTTGTTGTTGCTATTCAAGTGTCTTGAGCTGTAATGTTAAGTCGTTTATTTGTGTTCTTTCTGATTTTTTAATGTAGGCACTTAACGCTATAAACTTCTCTCGAACGACTGCTTTCAACATTTCCCAGATGTTTTGTTGTGTTGTATTGTCCTTTTCATTTAGTTCCAGGAACACTTTCATTTCTTTCTTAATTTCTTCTTTGACCCATTCATCATTCAGGAGTGTGTTGTTTAATCTCATGTGTTCATGGAGTTACTAGGGTTTTGTCTAATGTTGATTTTAAGCTCTATTGCATTGTGGTCTGATAGAATGCATGGAATTATTTTAATCTTTTTGTATTTGTTGAGGCTTGTTTTGTGCCCCAGTATATGGTCAGTTTTGGAGAAGGTTTCCTGGGCTGCTGAGTGGAAAGTATGTCCTTTCATGCTTGGGTGGAATACTCGGTAGATGTGTGTTAGGTCTTTTTGATATATGGTATTGTTTAATTCAGATGTCTCTCTGTTAACTCTCTGCCCTGTTGACCTATCTAATGGAGACAGTGGGGTATTGAAGTCCC
>NW_008352375.1:189658-189960 GCF_000622305.1 Nannospalax galili
TTGGACATCAGAGTTTGGTGATTGTAATATCTTCTTGATTCATTTTTCCTTTGATCAAAATGAAGTGGCCCTCTTTGTCTCTTCTGATTAGTTTTAGTTTAAAGTCTATTTTGTCAGATATTAGAATTGCTATGCCTGCTTTTTTCTTAGTGTCATTTGCTTGGTATATTTTTTCCATTCGTTCATTTGAGATAGTGTCTGTCCTTGAAAGTAAGATGAGTTTATTGCAGACAACAAAAAGATGGGTTTTCTTTCTTAGTCCATTCACATAGTCTGTGTCTTTTGACTGGGGAGTTCAGTCC
>NW_008352375.1:190013-192293 GCF_000622305.1 Nannospalax galili
CTGCTTCTTTTTGTGAACTTTATGTGTCTTTGTGGTTTACTTTTTGGGCATGAAAAGCTGGTTCATCTAAGTTTCCAGGTCTCTCTTTTGATTTTATATTGGAATGGCAGGATTGCTTTTGTCTTCAGGAGTTCCCACAGAGGGTCAGATATTTTTAGGCTTTCTCCTAAGATCTGGATCCCTCCAGGAACGATTTTGGCCTCATTTTTTATGTCATGGAAGATTTTTTTTTCCCCTTCAACTATAATAGAAATTTGGGCTAGGTATAGTAATCTGGGTTGGCATCTGTTGTCATTTAAAACTGGGAATACTTTGGTCCAGGCTCTTTGGGCTTTTGTAGTTTGCACTGAAAAGTCAGCTGTAATCCTAATGGGTTCTCTTTTATATGTGACTTGTTGTTTCCCTTTTGTAGTCATCAGCATTGTCTGTTTTGTACGTGTAGTGTTTTTACTACGATATGCGGTGGAGAGTTTCTTTTCTGGTCCTGTCTGTTTGGTATTCTATATGCTTCTTGTATTTGTATGGGCATGTCTTTCTTTTATTCTGGGAATATTTTTTCCACAATTCTGCTCAAGATCTGGTCCATGCCATTATCTTGGGATTCTTTTCTTTCCTGTATGCCTATGATTAGTAAGTTTGGTCTTTTTATGGTGTCACACCATAAAATATGCAGGCATATTCCATTGTTGTGATTTCTTAAATTCACTGAATTCTTTTATCATGTTTATAATTGTTCTTTTGAGTTCCATGTCCTGCATTATCGTTAGGGGGTTCTCATTGTACTCCTCTAGAGTACTTTTGGTATTTGGTGGGGATATGTTATTTTGGTTTTATGTTATTATTTTATCTCTGTGATTTTGGCATGTGAATTTCTTTTGTAGTTTTTGATTCTTATGTGAGACTCAGGCCTTCAAGTTTAGGTCTCCTTCTTTTTGTGAACTTTATGTGTCTTTGTGGTTTACCTTTTGGGCATGAAAAGCTGGTTCATCTAAGCTTCTGGTTCTCTCTTTTGATTTTATATTGGAGTGGTCAGATTGCTTTTGGCTTCAGGAGTTCTCACAGAGGCCCAAGTCAGATGAGGATCAGATGTTCTCAGGCTTTCTCCTAAGTTCTGGATGAATTTGGAGGTTGGACTGGCCTTGGAGCCTGGATGAGGAAAGATGCTGGTCTAGGGCAGCTGGTGGCCCTGCCACCCAGAGATTCAAAGGCAGATGGAGCAGGAAGAGGCCCCAAGGACTCTTGGGGACTGCACTGAGGAGTTGGGTTGGTCTGGATACAAAGGATCAGGAAGAGGAAAGGCCAGCCCCTGTGTCCCAGAAAGAGGCTGGTGGGTGGTGCAGGACCAGGGAAGCAGAGGGAGCTGAGCGCAGGGCCAGGCCCACAAGCAGTGCTCCTGGGGCCCAGAGAAGGCACTATGTTGGTCTGGACCAAAAAGATCAGGAAGCAGTATTGGTTCCTCAGGTGTCTGGGGCCCTAAGACAAGAAATGGGACAGGACCAAATTAGGAGAGACCAGCTGGGGAGATGGGAGGGTGAATGGGGCTGGGGGAGTCAAGACCCAGAAGGCAAGATGGGCTTACCCTGCAGAGAGGCCTGCTGGTAGGAGAGAGGCTGCTGTGGGTTTTTCAGGCCCAGGGAAGCAGAGGGAGGTGAAGGAGAAAATTTTATTAGTGATGAAACTTACATTAAAATAAAAAGATCTGACTACTATCCTCAGGCCTCTTGGGGTAAGTCTATAGTGCAGCTCTCTGTGCCAGGACTCCCTAAGCCTCATTCACCCTTTCATCCGCCCCCTCGCTGTTCTATACTCCTAGTTGGGCCCTGCGCCATTCCTAGTCTCGGGGCCCCAGACACCTGGGGAAGCAATACTGCTTCCTGATCCTTCTCAGCCAGAGCAACTCAGTCTCTTTCTTGGGCTCCAGGAGCACCGCTTCTGGTCCTGGCCCTGCCCTCATCTCCCTCTACTTCCCTGGTCCTGCAACACCCGCCAGCCTCTTTCTGGGGCTGACAGCCTCTTTCTGGGGCTCCGAGGCTTACCTTTACTATCCCTGATCCTTTGCATCCAGTACAACCCAGCTACTCAACCCACTCCCTAGGAAATCTTCGGGCTTCTTCCCTCCCCATCTGCCTTTGCATACCTGCATGGCGTGGCCACGGCCAGGGTCTCAGGTCAGTGCCACCCAAGTCCCAAGTTCCAAAAGCATTCTTAGAAGATTCCAGACCTAAGGAGAAAGTCTGAAAACTTCTGATCCACATTGGAGTTGGGCCACCGCGGAACTCC
>NW_008352375.1:195807-196387 GCF_000622305.1 Nannospalax galili
CAAGATTTATCTGCAAGACACACAGTAATTAAAAATGCCAGAATGGTGGAACTAACCTTCTTGGATGTTTAACAGACATACCTTGAGATCTATACTAATTGGGTCGGAGGGATTCAAAGGACACTTTTTGCTCCTTGCCCTCCTGGGTCGATTAGTTCCCAGGGACTATGAGCATCGCACAAAATGTCCTGTAATGGTGGTGGGTCATCTGGCCTCTTGATCAAGGAAGCTGAGGAGACCCCACCAGATGGACTTGAGCCAGTGTCCAGTCTATAAAGAGGAGGGTCAACACGGAGGAATCATTTCCTCCATGCTTCCAAGAGGGGCCAACAATGGTCGAACAGGACCTTTGACTTATCCTCACATGGATGGAGCTGGTAAAAGAAAGGAGCCAGGGGCTCCTCCCAACCCCATGGGACCCCCGAGGAACAAATCCTCTAACTACCTCAAGACTAAAAACAAAACAGTTTATCTTGTCCAATTGCATATCCTTAAACACCCCAAAGGGAAGTATAACCAAAGATTAAAGGGGCCAATATAATTTCATAAGAGCATACATATATAACTAAAAGCTACTTGA
>NW_008352375.1:198103-229050 GCF_000622305.1 Nannospalax galili
TTTAAAAAAATAAAAAATTAAAAAAGAAAAAAAATAAAATAAAAAATAAAAAGATCTACTTCTGGATAAAATGACAAACTAGAACCATCCTCTGTGTGAACTGATAAAGTAGAGAGTTAGAATAAGAAAGTAGATTTAGTTCAAAAAAGAAAGAGTGGAAGAACTTTGGAACCTGGTGAGGGGAGTGACAGGATTCTAGACATGCAAGCACAAGAGGTCTTTCTTCAGGAAGGCGGTTCTACCATGTGCTAGGATCATCAGACAGCATGCTAAGAAACAGCCTGATCAGGAAAAGGCAGTTCTGTGATTTTGATTATTTAAGATGCTTGACATACAAAGAAAATGGTGCTGAGATCTATAAATAAAGGAGAAAAATGAGTTAATGTTGAATCTAGGCAGATTTAAAATCCTTGGAGATATGTAGAGGTATCATTTGCACAATGAAATTAATACATAACTGTACACTTAAAATGGTTCAAAAAGTATATTTTCTACATATTTTAACTCAATGAAAGTTGAAGGGAAAAAGGTCAACTGATATCCATTATTAAGAAAATACATCCAAATCTGTTGCAACAGACCACATACTGGGGCTCAAAACAAATCTCAACAAATACAAAAAAAAAAATTGAAATAATTCCATGAGTTCTATCAGATCATAATGCAATAAAGCTTAAATCAGCAGCAAAAGAACCTCTTGTAACTATGTTATATCATGGAGATTGAACAACACACTCCTGAGTGATAATGGATTAAAGAAGAAATCAAGAAAGAAATAAAAGTATTCCTGTAACTAAATGGAAATGATAAAACAGCAAAAGAAAAACCTCTGAGATACATCATTTAAAGCTGTCCTAACAAGGAAGTTTATGTCTCTAAATGCCTACATTAAAGAGGCAGAACAAGGAAAAATAAGTTAATGGCATAATTCAAGAATTTGGAAAAGCAAGAACAAAATAAACCCAAATTGAACAGATGAAAAAAGCAAAGACCAAAAGTCAGAGCAGAAATCAGTGAAAACTAAACAACAAAAACAGTACAAACAATCAATGAATCCAAAAACTTATTCTTTGATAAGATAAACAAGATAGACCCTTAGCCCAGCTAACCAAAAGAAAGGAAGAGCAAATTCAAACCAGCAAAATGAGAATCAAAAGGGGGAAACATCACAACAGACACCAAAATGTTACAGAACATTATAAAGGAATATTATAAAAACTTAGAAACTATTAAATGGGAAAATGTACAAATTTTTAAATCCAATGGATCCACCAAAATTAAACCAAGAAGACTTCAAAAGTTTAAATAGACCTGGAACAAA
Source organism: Nannospalax galili (assembly GCF_000622305.1). Lineage (NCBI taxonomy): Eukaryota > Metazoa > Chordata > Mammalia > Rodentia > Spalacidae > Nannospalax > Nannospalax galili. Next base: position 199,425 of record NW_008352375.1, read on the forward strand.
TAAGGAAATCAAAACAGAAATACCCTCCCAACTAAAGAAAGCCCTGGCCCAGATGAATTCACAGCAGAATTCTACCAGACCTTCAAAGATCTACAAGCAATATTATTTAAATTATTCAAACAGATAGAAATAGAGGGACAACTCCAAATTCATATGATGCCAGTGTTACACTAATACTACAACAATTTAAAGAGAAATCAAGCAACAAAAAAATGTGAACTATAGTCCCATATCCCTAATGAACATAGATGCAAAAATTCTCAACAAAATACTTGCTTATCACAAGCAGATGCAAATCAATACGATTGTCCACTATGATCAAGTTGGCTTTATTCCAGAGATGAAAGGATGGTTCAATATGCATAAGACAATAAACATAATAAATCATATAAACAAACAAAGACAAAAATCAAATGCTTATATTAATAGATGCAGAAAAGGCCTTTGACAAAATCCAACATGCATTCATGATAAGAGTCCTATAGGTAATTGTACTGGGGGGAACACCTCAACAATACTAAGGCTATATATGTCAAACCCACAGTGTACATCATTCTAAATGGAGAAAAACATGCATTCCCATTAGGATCAGGAACCCGACTGGGCTGTCTACTACCCTGACTCCTTTTCAATATATTGCTTCAAACTCTTCCTAGAGCAAAAAGACAAAAGAAAGAAATTAAGGAGTACTAACTGTAAAAGAAGAGGCCAAATTATCCCTATTTGCAGATGATATGATATTATACATTAGAGATACCAAAAATTCTACCAGAAAACATCTAGAAATGATCAACACCAGCAAAGTGGCAGATTACAAAATCAATATACTAAAATGAGTAACCTTTCTATATACCAATGGCAAGTAGTCATAGATAGAGTTCAGGAAACACTCCCATTCTCAGTATCCTCAAAAAATAAAATAAAACATTTAGGAATAAACCTAACCAAAGACATTAAAGATCTCTACAATGAAAAATTCAGATCTTTGAAGGAAAGGATTGTGGAAGACCCAAAGAAATTGAAAGATTGCCCATGCTCATGGATTGATAGAATTAATATTGTGAAAATGATCATCTTATCGAAAGCAATTTACAGATATATTGCAACCCCAATCAAAATCCCCATGACATTCTTCACAGAATCAGGAAAAATATCCTTTGAAAACAGAAAGAAACCAGATAGCCAAAACAATCCTGAACACAAGAGTTATGCTGGAGGTATGACCATACCAGATCTCAAACTGTTTTAAAGAGATATAGACTTATAAACAGCATATTATTGGCAAAAAAGAGACATGTAGCTCAATGGAACAAAATAGAGGACACAAACATGAGTTCACACAGTATTAACCTCATGATATTTGAAAAAAATGCCAAGAACACATAGTGGAAGAACAATAACCTTTTCAACAAATGGTACTGGCAAAGCTGAATCTTCAAGAGTAGAAGAATGAAAATAGACCCTTACCTATTACCCTGCACAAATGTCAACATCCAATGGATTAAGCATCTCAACCTGAAACCTGAAATACTGAAGCTGTTAGGAAAAAAAAAACATAGACAGTATCCTTCAATATATAGGTGCAGGAAAGGACTTTCTAAATCAGACATCAATAGCTCAGGAATTAAGATCAACATTGACAAGTGGAACGTCATTAAACTAAAAAGTTTCTGTAGAGCAAAGGAAACAACCAATGACATGAAAATTAAGTCCACAGAGTGGGAGAAAATCTTTGCCAGTGATACATCTGGCAGATGATTAATATCCAGAATATACAAAGAACTCAAAAAACAAAGAAACAAAAAAAAATGACCCATTTCAAAAGTGGGCTATGGGTCTGAACAGAAAGCTCTCAAAAGAAGAAGCAAAAATGTCTAAGAAACACCCTAAAAAGTGTTCAACATCCTGAGTAATTAGGAAGGTCCAAATCAAAACCACTTTAAGATTTCATCTAACCCTGTCAGAACAGCCAAGATGCAAAGAACAAATGACAGCAAATGTTGGCATGGATGTGGGGAAGGGGGACCCACATTCACTGCTGACAGGATTTCAAACCTGGGTAACCAATGTGGAAAGCAATGTGAAGAATTCTTTTAAAAAATTAAAACTAAATCTACCATATGATCTGGTTACACCACTCCTTGGTATATTCTCCAAAGATTTTAACTATTGCAGAGAGACTCACACAGCTATGCTTGTTGCTGCTCTTTTCACAATACCTAAGAAACGGAAACAACCTAAATATCCCTCAACTGATGAATGAATAATGAAAATGTGGTACATTTCCACTATGGAATTCCACTCAAAGGTAAAGAAAAATTGAAATGATGACATTTTCAGGTAAAGGAATGGAACTATAAATCGTTATACTAAGTGAAGCAACACAGACTCAAACAGGAAATGAATGTTCTCTTTCATTTGTGGATCTTAGCTCAAAATCTTTTGATGTGAATATATATCCTGTTGTAACCACAGGATCCAGGAAAATGGAATGGAACCATGGGAGTAAAGGAAAAGAAGGGTTTTGACATACAGAGATAGTAAGGGGCTGGTTTTGTTAAGGAAGAAATGGGAAAAATGAGAATATATTAATAGAGAATGGAGGAGGAAAGGTTATAGAGAGTGAGAGGAAAAATAAATAACAATTAAGTAGTATGAAAAACCGAGGGAAATGTATTAGTTCAAAAAGACAACCTAGAAATCCACATATAATGCATGTGTATGTGTATGCTTATAACTGAAAGAGGTGATATAAAGGGGGCAATGTTCAAAATATGGTACTTTAGCTGGGGAACAAGGGAGGATTATAAGGGGAGAGAGAGAAGAGACAAATAGTGCTTAGGTGGTGTTAAAAAACAGGGAAAATGTATTATTTTAGAAGCCTACTGAAAAATACACATAATGTGTGTGTATATGTCTCTGTGTGTATGTATGTGTGTGTGTGTGTGTGTGTGTGCGCGCGCGTGCGCGCGCATGTGTATATCTGAAGGCTGTGTACAAAGAAGCATAGTACCAGACAAGAGAAACCTCCCTTCAAGTTTCTGGTCAGAGTAATTCAAGGGACTCACTAAATAATACAAGATAGTGCCACAGTCCTTAATTGTCTTTCAGATCTCGAAGGTAAAACCTTTCAAAGATAAGCTGAAGAGAGAATGTGCTTAAGACACAGGACTTGGAGCAATGGTGCTGGAACTGACCTGAAAGTCTCCTCCCTGAAAACTAGGTCTCATGGTATCTGAGGATACTATGAAAGCTGCTAAGGGAGAAAATCAGTCAATAGTTCAACCCAGGCATATGCCTAAAAATAAACAATAACTGGCACAGCAAACTGTCTCTGTTTTGTGCATTAGTGGCACTTTTATTTGGGGAAAAATAAACAGCTATCTAATTGACTTAAAGTCTTTCTCAATGGGAGGAAAACCACGTGTGGTACTGTAAATATAGCCCAATATACATGGCTGAAAGGGTCATAGATCCTAGAGGAACCCTTCATATGTCACATCTCTAGACAAACGTAATTTCTTACTGTGTGCTGAGTATGTATCATTATATCTATAGACAAGTTTATCTCTCACCACTCATCAAGGAAGCTTCTTTTTACATCAGATAGAAACTATTACAGCATTCCACAACAGGTTAAGACAGTGAATAAGCCCTAAGTGACAAATCTACAATGCAACCTCTACACCTAAGGCTCAGGGAACATAGCAGAACAGGAGGCAGAGTGAACACTAATGCATCTCTCAACTTTTACCAGCAAGGCTTCCTCATGCTACAGATGGTCATCATCATAGACAGTCACAACTGGCCAATATACAGACAATATGAGATGAAAGAGTGCATATTCCTGGATAGGATTCCTATATTTAACCTCAGCCTCACAGGCTCAGGGACCTTTGTGGAAGAGGGTGCAGAAAGACTGTAAGAATCAGGGGTGGTGGATGACCACAGGAAACTGAGTTCTCCGGGCCACTTGGACCTTGCTTATGGGAGCTTACAGCAATAGTGACAGCATATACAAGACCCATGTAGACACAAACTCAACAAACAGCCAGCATAGAATTTGGGAAATTAGTAAGAAGTCACAACCTTAGCTGAGGAACACTTGACATTAGATCACTACTGAATGAGGGAGAGTTGATCTTCTTTAAGGAAATCATTCTAGGTAAGTTGACCAGGCTCCCGTGCATGAACTCACATTGAGGGACATCTGGGGACACAAACTTTACTCAATATGTCTTAATATATAAGCCAGAATGCATGAAATCCAAGGGAGAGGTATGACAGGGTCCATATAGAAGAAGGGGTCTAAATATGATAGTGTGTATTGTATGAAATGTACAAATATTTAGTAAAAGAAATTAGAAAAAACCCTCCTCCAAGATATAAGAATAAATTCCAAGTAAGGCATTAATATTAACATGCATGTTAAAATATAGGAAATCTGCATGTATTTAAGGTAGGTGTTATTAGCATAAGAACAAGCATATACATGTGGAAAATATCAATAAATTAGTCAATTTTAAAATAAATTGAATGGTTGGTAAAATCCTTGTTGCTAAAGCACACAGCATGAGTCTAATCCTGGGACCCTCATAGTGGAAGGAGAAATCCAAATCATGCAGTTGTCCTCTGATCTTGATATGTGCACCATGGAATATACATATTTACTCATCCATTTACACAGAAAAAATTCATACATAATAAATATAATAAAATGAATAATTTCTAACAGCAACCCAATTACTAATTTTTTACACTTATTTTAGTGTGTGTGTGCATGAGAAATAAAAAGAGAGCAAATCAGAATCCTGGAAAACATGATTCCTGTCTGTATGTTTGTATGTGCGTGTATGAATGTATTTGTATTTTTGTGTATATGTATTTGAGTGTATGTGTATACATATGTGTATTCATGTGTATGTGTATCCAACTTTGTGTAAAGATGTGTATGCATGCATGTGCCTGTATATACCTGTGCATATGTATGTGTATGAGTGCATGTGTGTGTATATGTGTATTTGGGTGTATGTGTGTGTATATGTGCCTCTGTGTGTGTGTGTGTGTTTGTGTATAAGTAGAAAGTGAAGTCTAGTGATGGAGTCAGTGAGCTTTTGTGCTGTATGCAGCAGAGTTGCTGAATTATTCATTCATGAACTATCACTGTCCACCCAAATAGCATGATTGCCTTCAAAATTGCCATTTTTCAGAGAACTTTTAGATGCTCACAAGTTCAAGGAACTCTGAACCAAAGACGCTTGCTGATATAGAAAACAGCCCAGTGCCGAGAAACTTTTTATCTGCTAAATGACTCTTCATTACTTGTAGTAGTGTGATGCCACATTATGGCAATGCCTGAACAAAAATAGCCTGTTAGCAGCCATTAAAACCAAGAGGAAGGCCTGATCTGTTCTGAGAGCTGTCTTCGAATTTCTCTTGGAACTGCGTTTTCAGAACTGTTATCTCACACAAAGACCTTACTTTCTCCTTGTTGAAGCAGTCATCCAGCATGACAGGGGAAGGAATGGGGAGTTTAGTCTGACTGCTATTGACCCAGAACAGTACACACAAGTACAAGCAGATGATACCAATCTAATCCCACATGGTGATTGCAACATAAACTCTATAACTTGTTGCTTTGCACATTGCTTCTCTCAGCAATGATATTTTCACAACATACATGCAGGCACATTATTCTGTGTCAGGGGCAAGGAAGGGTAATGAGACAGAAATAGGGAATATATTTTAACACTAAAGCTATGTGTTTATCTTAGCTTTAAAAAATTGATTGCAATAGGAGCCCAAGGCCTAGTAAAAACACTTGCATTGTTTTCCTAAAGGCTAGTTAGATTTAAGCAAGTTGATTACACTGTAGGAAAGCACATTGAATAGATAGTGTTACATGATCTCAAAACATAAGATTAATTTGGCTTATAGATTAGGACAGGAGGCATTCCCAGAAAAGTCATTCCCACAAGCTTCCGTCCAAAGGAAGAGGGTTCTTTGATGATAGGAGAGGAATTTTGCTGGTGGGCAAGAGGAATGCTCATGACATTCCTGAGGAAGGGACTGGGTTCACCCTAGAATACCATCCTGTTCAGTCTGTATCAGATAAATATGGTTCTGGCTGTGAGAATTTCACTGAACGATAACGGAATGGAAATCGTGTGATACAGATAGCATGGGTATCAGCATGGCATCCATTACGACTAGAATCTGCTTTGCCCTGTTCAATCCTTCGTTCTATTCTAGACGCCCCCCTCCCCCCAGCACCAGGTGTCTGCATGACTGGCTATTCAGGTATTTCAACTACAACAGAACACTTCTTATAAAACATGATTGTTCTGGATTTGAAGTAGTATTTTCCTGATGACATTTCTATCATTAAAAAAAAAAGCTGTGAACAGAGTTATAACTCGAACCTTCAGGAGGCTGAATCAGGAGGATCTCATGTTCAAGCTCTGCTTGGGCTACACAGAAAGATCCTTTCAAAGAGCACACTTATTTAGACATATTTATAAATTATATAGTTCTTAATAAAGATACACTCTCTTAGAAGAGTAGCTAGAATATATCAATTACTTTAATGAAATGTATAATGGTAGCTAATGTGAAAAGGTAAACAGAAAGCAAGCAATTAAAAGTAGATTCAGAAAAATGAGGATTGTTTCATTTCCAAGGCAGTGTTTACATAACTATACCAATGTACAATGTGGTCATTTTCAGTCACACATTCAGCTATTCCATTTCTAAGGTACATAGACTGAAGGTAATATTATTCAAGTAGGAGAAAAATTCATTATACAAAGAAGTCAAATTAAATATCTCCTGCAACTATGAATGCACAGAGAAGAAAACAAACAGAGTTCCAAAAGACAAGTGCCTTAGATTTTTTTTTCACTGATGCTAAAGGTTAATTTAGTAACTGATGTTTATGAAGGATAAATCTTTTATTTTCATTTAGAATATCCCTTTCTTGCATTTGCAATGACTATAAATATAAACCTCTATCTGATACTTTGGTCTCAGGCTTTCCTTCCTTTTTCCCTAGCATGCAACAACCAAATCCAGAGATGAAAAAGAAAATTTAGGTCCAACAATTCCAAGTTCTTTTTTTTTTTCTTCATCAAGCTAAATTTTTTGATCCAAATACATTTATTAATTTGATGTTTGGGGTGGTACAATTGGATCATTGGAGGATATAAAAATGAGTAATGAAACACTTTGGAAGGATGATATTTAGCTATAAAATCATGACAGATGGAAGTAGTAACATGTGCAGATGTGTTCACAGCACCTGCAACCGTGTTAATACATAAACATCACTAAACAAGACAGGCCCTCTGTCTGGCCTTCGATCCAGATTTCCCCATTCAAATCCGTAGCCAAGGGTTGGCTCCTCCTGGCATCTTTATAGTTGATTCAATGTGCTTTTTGTTGGTTGCTTTCCTTCAGCATTATCCAGATTGCCTGCTTGGAACTACACTGTGTGACAAGACTGTAAATTGTGGCAGCTTGCTGCCAATATATGAAGAACTTGTCAGAAAATCTTTATTGTGAATGTGCCAGTGTTTTACTTCCCAGTGTGTTCCTGGAATTATTTTCACTTCTTCACTTAAGGGAGGAATAAACTGACAGAGAAAGCAAAATACACAGCTGCAGTATCTCAGAGTTGATTCTGGAGTTTGAGGTCACTGTAGTGGAAATGAAAGGAATTGTCTTCATCAACAGTCAGAAATATTACATTAGCATTATCTATGCAAATATTGAATACTTACACAGCTCTGTGCATTTAATTGCTTTGGAGAGTTTGTGTGTGTGTGTGTGTGTGTGTGTGTGTGTGTGTGTGTGTGTGTGCATGTATGTGCCACAGAGCACATGTGGAGTACTGAACCTTATCTTCAACTTTGTTTGAGACACTGTCTTTCTCTTGGTATTTGGCTGCTGTGTACTCCAGGCTAGCTGGCACCTGACTTCAGAGGACAGTCTTGTCTCCGTCCCTCATCTGGTTACAGATGCATGCTACCTCATCCAGCTTTACAGCTTTACATGGGTTCTGGGAATCTAAGCTCAGCTCCTACATTTGTGCAGCAAACTTTTTACCCAGTGAGCCATCTTTCCAGCAGTAGCTTTGCATCTTTATAATACTGCAACACATTAACTCCAAAGTTCATTTCCTAGATTGTTTTTGGAAGCACAAATGCTAGAGGTTTCTGTTGGCTGCATCCCTCTAATCTAGGATTGGTGGGCCAAACTTGAGTCAAAGCTTTAGGTCAGTTATAGAGACTTTCCAACCACACACACCAGGCTTAGTCAACCTAATACATATACTTCTCAGGCTGATGCCAAGTGTGAACTGAGTCTTTGTTCCTGTTACATCAGGTTAAAATCCAATTGAACAAAGACCAAAGAAAAATAGGGCTGGAGAGCACACTTGATCTTCTGTATGGGGTGAACTACAAATACATGGCATGATTAAGGCATCGGAACAGTAATGCAACTGCCTCAAGTATGTTGCAGATGATGTGTAATTTGAAATAGTATATAATTCTACAGACACACACACACACACACACACACACACACGCACACACACAAACACAACACAGTTTTAGAAGATATGTTTTGGTTCAGCTCATTGCATCTCACTTTTAACAACAAACTTTGCCCAGATATTCACAGATATCTCTTGTGCAGACACTGAAAGCTACCATGATTCATAGAGTCTCCAGGTTCTCCCATGGGCACAACTTTGTAGCATCACCAGGTAAACTTCATAGACATCTTTCTTGAGGCATCTGTCCAAATCAGTTACCAGAACTGAAACCTTTAGTTCTCTCAGATTTTATGACTGCACAAGAAGGAAAGACATTCCTCTGAGAATTTGAAGGCACTCATCTTGCTCCAACAGCTGTTCAGTCTGTCTTCCACAACAGCTACATGTAGCTCATGTTTGCTTGTGCAATGCAGATTGTACTGACATGCATATTACATGCATGCTGTTAGAGAAAAGACGTTATGAAATTACTATAAACAGTTATCAATTATTGAATATTCTGGGAATATTTTAAATGCTTTAGTGCTAAGTGAACATTTCTAACTTATTAGGATCATATATGCCAAATCAACTTGCAGCTAGTATATATAACAATTTTGTAAGCTTAAAATTACTATCAATTACTTAAATTGTCGATTTTATCATTATAAATTATTTTCTTTTAAAAATTTTTAATGTTTTTAAAATATTCCTCTAAAATCCATTATACATTAGATATGTGAATCCAACAAAATAATGTCATGGTTTCTACAACTGAATGTATTTCTAATTCATCAATTATATGATATTTATTGGTAATAACAAATATTCAAAATTTCAATTAGTATATACAACAATTTTGCAAATTAAAATAACTATCAATTACTTAAACTACCTTTATGCCACTATAGAATTATTTCCTTTGAAAAAAATTTTAAATCTCTTTTTTACTCTTCCCTTAAAAATCCATTATTATTGGTAATAAGGAAATAGTAAAAATTGCAATTAGTTTAGGGAAAACATCATTTACCAAAAGAAATGCAAACGAGGAGTCAGTAGGATTAAGGAGTGGAGACACGTTCAACAGGTACAAAATTTAGAATGCAATCTATGAAAATTATTGTGGTATGTATTTCTGCATTAGATTAGTACAAAGACCAGTGTTTTAATTTTCTGTTAGACCCTAAAATTTTTTTCACAGACTTAGTATCAAAATGGAGCATCACTTTATTGTCCTGATGAAGGTCAAAAGTCTCTCCACCTTCCTACTCTGTCTGTAGGGACTTCTGAGTCTATATTGTGTCACGCAGGTCAGTTTTGTCACTCTGGAATTCTCCAATGTGGGCATGTTTACGGGTCTTAGGCACCATCCATATGCACCCACCTCATTCCTTCTCCAGTATGGAAGCTGTAGGAAAGAAAAGAAAAATAGGCAGGAATGATAAATGTGGTTTGATAGAATGTAGAAATAGCAGGAGAGCCATAAGCTCCCTTAAAGGTAGCCATAGGACATAAATTCCTCAAGGTGGCCAAATGGTCCAAATTGGTGGCTTGGCCTTTGTTCAAGCCTTATCAACTGGTCACTTCCCGGACTGACAGATACTCTTTATGGGGCTGACTTCTCTCCTTTAATGTCATAAGATAACTCACCTGCTCATCCTGAGTAAATAACCTTAGGAAGAAGGCCCTCAGTTACCCCAAGGACACTGGCCCAAATTCCTGCAACTGCATTCAGCATAGTTCCCATATAAGTCAAGATTGCTCTGCCTTTCTTTGCTGATGCCTGTTTCCCTGGATGGCAGAGACCCTTTGCTGTCTCCTGAATAAAGAAACATATTCCTTGCCTGTTGCATGTCTGGCTCTGGTTCTTATTTCTTAATGATATACTCCTTCCTTTTTCTGCTCTCTTAAATCTAACATGGTTAAAGGACGTTTCCAGAAATAACAGTAAGATAATAAGATAATTCTGGAAATTCTTGGAATAATAAAAGAAGCTGATTCAACATACAACAAAAGAAAAACAAATGAAAGACTTTATTAAATCTATCATCTTGGGAGATCAAGTCTAGTGTCCTCACCAGAGATCTCCTGACAGGCTACCCTGCTAAAGATAAAGGCAGATGATTTCTGTCAGGGTGGACTTTGAGTTTTGGAACTAGATTACACTGAGTAATTGAAAGTGACTGCTGAAAATTTATGGAAATTTTGCTGGGTGTAATTAAGCGGCAGGAAAGGGAGATTCAATATGCTGTGGAATAAATAATTAGGCTTATATAGTCAAAATAATTGATGAGGTAGATGGAGAGGCTGTAACCAGTCTGAAGGAAATTGTGATGCTTTTGCCTCAGGAAAGAAGGAAGCACTAGATCTCCATTTGCAATGCACCATGGAGGAAGGTAAGGGAACACAAAACTTCTGGTTTGCCAAAAGAGTCAGAAAAATGTGTATGAATGAGAGAGAGAGAGAGAGAGAGAGAGAGAGAGAGAGAGAGAAAGAGAGAAAGAGAGAGAGATACATTTCAGTGTCACTATGCCAACATTACAATTACACAAGCAAAACCTAACTTTTAAGTTTAGTTTTTAAGAATGGGACCAAATTTGGAGGACACTGTCTTCTGGAATTGTGACAATGAAACTCTGTTTCTAGAACTGTGAGTCCAGGCCCCACCAATGATTATAGTCAAAATATTTTCTCCGGCTTCAATTGGGGAAATACAGGCTTGGCTCCACCCTGATATGAACAGACCATCCTTTCTTTTCATTTGTAGTTCTTGAATATCTCATTCATCCGGGGTCAATTGTCCTTCCAAATCTCCACTACGTGCAGTGGAGATGACTAGGTTGCCTTTCAGCACTTCGATATGCTAATTCGAAAGCACATCCACCTTCATTCATTCATTCATTACTATCTTCTAGGGTAGAGTTCCAAATTGGGCTTGCCTTGGGAGCAAGATCAGGTGCTCAGGTCACAAGACATAAGAGCACATGGTTTTTCTGGGGTTAAATAAAAGTCATTAGTCCAGATTGTGTCCATCTATAAAAATCATTCCCATAGTGCTTGGTTACTTATCTGTCAAAGGAGGTCAGAAATCTGCCACAGAACCAATGTCACCATTGTGCTCCCAAGCACCTCTAGGGCAGAAACCGGAAGAAATTTGGCTCCTTTAAGAATTACGCATTGGTAACTTGTTTGTGTGAAGTTCTGGTGAAAAGGAGAAGAAATTATGAGTTTTAAGAGGTGTCTCTTTTCCCCTGGGTTTTGCAAACTAACATGTTTGAAAGGTGGCCATTATTACAGAGTAGTCAATAGCAGGGTGGTGCACACAGCTGCAAGGAAATGGAGTCTAAGCACCTCACCCTGCACAACAAGACCTGATGGGAACAGTCTACAACATCCCTATGACCTCCATCCACTCCACAACCCTTGAAAGTTCAACTTTCAGTGGTTGTATGAAGATAAAGAGGCAGGTAAAACTCACCTAGCACTCACGAATGCTGCATTTCATTCTTGTTTAAGGTTCGCTTACCATTTATCCTGTGCCTCCATGGCCCACCTCCTGGAATCAGTGTCCTGTGTCATCCTATCCACTGGAATATAGGCTGGACCTAGGTACTCACCTCAACTAAATACAAAGTGCCAGAAATCATGAGATGCCGTTGCTTCCATTGTTTTCAAAGGCTGTGTCTTTTGCCTTTGGATTCTCTCTATACACCTGGAGTCCCTCTCAAATATTTTGCCAAAGGAGAGCAGGCTGCCAGGATGAGAGCAGCCTGTAGTGAGGATCAGGATGGCAGGAACTGACAGCTATAAACAATAGCCAGTGAGGATACATACTTAGAAGCAGGCAAGCGCATGACTTTGGAAGCAGGTCTGTCAGTCCTTGTCTTGCCAACATCTTGTCTGGAGTCTTTACTTTCAACATTTCTTGATCAGTAAGTACCTAGATGAACATATTCTTCACTGATGGAAATTGGTAATCAATAAGACTCTTTTTTAAGCCTTTCTTTGGGTCATTGGTACTATAGAACTTGATAAGGAACTTAATACAGATGCTCAAATTGGACTGTGTTCCATAAATGTACATAGGAAATGTGATTATATAAATTGACTTTTGCATATAGACAGTACTAGAAACAAAAGTTGCATTTCTGAGCAGTCTAGAAAATAAGATTACTTTAATAAAATGATGACTAAACTGTTTGCATGAAACTTCATTACATGTTGCAATACCAAAGGTGAAATGTGCTTCACAATGTAGAGAGATTGTAAAATACTCAGATTGCTTGCAGAGCAATGGGGTTTTTTCACCCCTTTCCAGCTTCTTTCGTATATCCACATACAGTATTTTCTCCATTAATTTTTTTTAATATTTTACTTTTTATTTTTATTTTATGTGTGTGTATTGCCTGCGTGTAAGTAAGTGCACTTGTGTTGTGCAATGCCCCCAGAGGACTGAAGACACTGTCGGATCCCCTGGGACTAGAGTTACGGACAGTTGTTAGCTGCCATGTGGGTGCTGGGATTCTAACACAGATCTTCTTCAAGAACAACCAGTATTCATAACCGCTGAGCCATTTCTCCAGCCCCTCTCTCCATTCTTTAAAGTGAGCTGATGAAATGTTCTGGGTCTGCATTGGTTTTCATAGAAAGCTTATGTTTTGTGAATTTTTAAGAGATGTTACTTCTCTTTTGTAGAAATATTAAAAATCAATATCTAATACCTTATTGAAGTTAAAGAAAAAAGTTACTTAACATGGTCAGTATTTAGCTACATAACAAGAAACAAAGCCAAACAGGAGAATTATTCCTTGAGTTCTTGATTAGGGTACTCTAAGAGTCTCCCAAAATCACACAGGCTATTATTGCCACAGTCCTTGATTGCCTCCCAGAACTTGAAGATTAAGAACCTATTGCTGAAGACAGGACATTCTTCTGACATAGGATTTGGAGCAATGGAGCTGAAACTGGCTTGAAACTCACCTCCCCTGAAGGCTAGCTCTGAATGTGGCTTCTACACCTAAGGCTCACAGAACATAGAACAAGAGGTGAAGATGACACTAGAGCGTCTCTCAGTTCTCATCAATGAAACTCCCCGATGCAACAGAAGGCAGGAACGCAAAAGGTCACAAATGGCCAAAGTGTGGAGAGTAACAGTCTGAAGTGTGGATCCTTGAACAGGACACTTGTATTAAACTCCACTCACCCAGGACTCAGGGACAGTTGTGGAAGAAGGAGCAGAAAGATAGTAAGAGCCCAGGAGGAAGTGCATGACCATAAGGAAATCGAGTCCTACAAGCACCTTAGACTTTTCTCTTATAAACCTACAACAATGGTGTTAGCATGCACAAGACCTATGCAAACTCAAGCAGACAAATCCCCAGCACAGAACCATGGAAATGGGAAACTAGCCCCAATCTTAGTCAAATAATTATTGATAGTTGATCACTGTTGGGTAAGGAAGAGCTGTTCTTCTTAAAGGGAGGGACTCTAGATAGGCTACCTCAACCCCAGTGAATGAACTTGCACTGAGGGACGTCTGGGCACATTAATTTGACAGGATAGATAAGCCTTGGCACAAATGACAGAATGTATGAATTCTATCGGAGAGTGCCTATGGGGAAGTTGCTACAAAAAAATATTAATAATGAAGATGTTACGTATGAAATACACAAAAATTCAATTAAAATTTTACAAAAAAGAGTCAATATTTATTAATATATTAAATAATGTCAAAGAGATGGCAGGTAATTTTTAGCTATTTTACTTCACTTTAAATTTTGACTTGTTTCACATCTGTAACAGTGCAGATGATAAAATAATCTCTTTATATTATCTATCATCCATCTCTCTATATAATATCTATTAATTTATAGACTGATCCATCTATTCTTTCTTCAATTGTCAACATCTTTATATTTCTATCTATATGTCATCTGTCATCAATGCATATATCTCTCTAAACCTCCACCTACAGATTTATCTTTGATTTATGGTAAACAATTATCTCACATACTATGAATGCTGATAAATTAAAAACCTATAGTCTAAATTCCAATCCAAATGTAAAACATCATGTCTAACTGAAACAATCAGGTCATCTAAAAATCTCTTTTTTCAAAACACTTGTAGTATTGGATGAAGGTCAGCTATAGGGAGGGCCATACACACATACTTTCAAGTGCTGATATTGTACAGATTGCACTCATAAAACCACCTCAATTATGTTTAACAATAAATCCTGGAAGCCATTGGCTCAAGAAACTTAAATTTACCTACAAACCTCTCCATTAGAAGATTAGAATATAGAGATAATATACCTCTTTTTGCTGCTAAGAATGATTAATTTGATTTCAGTAAATCCATTTACCATCATTTTTCTGCACAATTCTACTTTTCACACATTACTATTGAATGTTTAATATTATCTGTGATAGAAAACCAGAGTAAGATTCATTAAGTAGAGATTCAAGGCAAGATACTTGTTTGTAGGTAATGTTGCATATAATAAACGTGTCTCTTTGTCATTTCAAGTTTCTGCTTCCTTGTATTCCAGTAACCCAGATTAGCTTTATAAACTGTCAGTTATTGAAATTGTGTTTTGGCAGTGTGTAAAAGCTCTGCAAATGTCCTTTATAACCCTTGACATGATACTACAAAGATGAAGGTATTATTTCAATTTTGTGGATGAAAAAAACAAAGTTGGAGTTGTGAACAAAAATCCCTGACAAGAAGGGCATCTTCCTCTAAACCTGCTGCCAGGCTGATTGACTGATTGGAACTCTGGTGATTATGGAGAGTTCTAGTATCTGTCTCTTTTAGATACTGTCTTAGAATCCCTCTTGACATGCATATCTGAGACATTTTACACAAGATTTCTGTGATCAACACACAATATAAATAAGTAAACAAATATTGTTTTTGTACTAGTGTCTACACATCAGTGATATAAAATTCTATAATTTCTGATGAATTTATGATCATGAATATAGGGGAATATTGAAGTATCTTTGAGAATGGTGGAGACATTCTCAGGGAGCTGCTGTTCTAGAAAATTCAATGCCACCAAAGCCACCCTGACCCAGAAATTTACAGACCAGAAGGGGTGAGCCTTGGAGAGAATTTTATTATACATGCATAGGTAAGAGAGAGATAGAGATGAGAGATAGGGAGAGTGAGAGACAGAGAGACAGAGAGATGGAGAAAGAAAACAAAAGGACAGAATGTACAGAAGACTCTGAGGTGTGGTGTAGGGAAGAAGATGTGTTGTCAGTCCATTTCACCCATTCATGTGTCCAAGCGCCTCTTCTCAATTTCATCTACGTGCTCACCTGCAGCCTGTAGGCAGAGGCGTTCATTTAGGAGATAAGAAAGAAAGAAACAACAACCAGAACTGTCTTCTGGCATTCCTGGCCTCTAGCAAGGATATTCTAGAAACTGCTACTTTGGTGACCTACCCTGTCTAACCAGTTTCTATCTCCTGTTCTGATCATTAAGATGACTATTTCAGGATTTAATCACAAATAAGACAAAATATCTTCATATTTGTTGCAATTAATTTGCTTAGTAATAGATTTCTCTTAGTTAACTGTTAAGAAAAATAACAAAAGCCATTTTTTTCATGCTTTGAAGTTAATAGTGTTAAACTGTAGGATTCAATATCTTTTATAATGATTTTCAACTTTTATTTTTTCACTAACAATAATTTTATTCTCAAAATCTATAACAAAATTCCCACAAGAATAAAGAGATTTGTAAGATGAATATGGATTTGTTTTAGATTTGCATATTAACAATGTTTCTCATTAGTATCTTACAGATGCAAGAACACCTTCTCCTTGAAAACTATTTATTTTTAATTGAATTTTTTGTGTATTTCATATAGAACATCTGGAACAATCTTAATCCTCTTTATACCCTAGTCCCCAGTTGCACTCTCCCACCCCCCCAATCCACATATTCTGTCATCTCTGTTAAGGCCTGCTGTGTCATCAGCGTCCCCAGCCATTCCCCAGTGTAAGTCTAGTCACTGAGGTCTAGTCAGCCTATCTAAAGTCCCTTGTTTAAGGAAGATCATCTCTTCTTCATCTAGCAGCAATCAGTTGCCAATATTTCTTCAGATAAGATTGGGGTCTGCTGTTCATTTTCCTAGTTCTATGCTGGGGTGTTGTCTGCCTGGGCTTGCATGGGACTTGGGTAAGCTGACACCATTGCCATAGAATCATATAAGCAGGTTCCCATGAGCTTGCAGGACTCTGTTTCCAATGGTCATGCACCTCCTCCATGGCTCTTACAACGCCCCCACTTCTGTGATGTTCCCTGAGCCTTGGGTGGGTGAAGTTTAATAAAGGAGTCCTGTCCAAGGAAAAGCATTTAGCAGACTCTTAATCTATATACTTTGACCATTTGTGATCTTTTGTGTTCCTGGCCCTCTGCTGCATGAAAGACCTTCATTATTGATAACTGAGAGATTCATTAGTGTCCTCTTTTTTACCCCTGTTCTATGTGGCCAAGAGACTCCCAAGATTGCTCAGGCTATTGCCACAGCCCTTGATGGCCTCCCAGGACTTGAAGGTAAGACCTTACTGCTGAAGACAGAACTACTTTGGACATAGGATTTGGAGCAATAGAGCTTCAACTGACCTGAAACCATTTCCTCTAAAGGCTAGCTCTCATAGCATTGGAGCACACTATGCAAGGTGGTAAGGGAGAACAACTGACGGTCTGACACAAGCTTCAAGACCAGATACCCACATCAATGGCCAGCACAGCATACTTCACTGGTGCAGTAGTAGAACTTCTATCTTGGGGGCAATCAACAGCTACATAATTGGATTAAAAGCCCATTCAGTGGGAGCAAACTCAAGTGTGGTACTGCAAATATAAATAAATACACATGGCTGGAGTGGTCATACATCTTAGAGAAAAATCACAAGGCTGTCACATCACTAGACTAATGTCATTTCTTACTATGTGAAAAATATGTATCCTTATATTTACAGACAAATATCCCAGTCACCACTCATCAAAGAATCTCATTTTGTACCAGTCAGAGACTATTACCAAGTACCACAACTGGTCACACATGGACATTGTCTATGAATTTCCGAGGCCTACATGACACATCTATAGTGCAATCTCTACACCTAAGGCTCATGAAAAACCGTTTTCAATAGACTTCCACATACATATGAAATTAATACTATTTTCAAAGACGTCCATCTACACACAAGTTTAACAATATTTACTAATGACCAAATCACTGACTTGGCCTGAATCCTATTATGAAATACATACAGATTTTATTTACTTACTGAAGTTTAATATTTTTCCAAGATATCTAGATTTTTTTTTTCAGTGACTTTCCAATACAGATGATTTCCATCTTCCCATGCCCTGTGGGAACTAGTTTATAGTGGTTGGTATGCTAGGAGAAGCCTGAAGAGCCTTGAACAGCTGAAAACTTTTCCTCTCAATTTATCTTCAATCATGTCACATAGAGAGACTGAAGTCTGCATGGTAGGGTTTACATCACGGAAATAGTATATGGTAAAAATTGTTTTATATAAGATTTCTTTTCTCCTTTAAAATTTTTTTGTAAATGAGTGTTTCATCTGTGTACATAGATAATTTGAGCATGAGTGCTAGAAACAGTACTGGGGTGTCAGGAGGATTATCACACAATCCAAAGGAATTTGACAAAACAAACTGAATTGTGTAGAATGGTGTCCTGCCTCAACTGTGATTCCAAGGAGGAAAGCACAGGAATCGGAGCCCCCACGGTTTTTACAGCTAAAGCAAAGGGACTCCTGATCCTCACTCCAGGTGGTCTGAGCACAGGGCCTCACAGTTTTAGCTGGTCTGCTTTTAAAAAAGCACTTTGTTTATTTTTTTATTTATTTTTTTAAATTTAATAACCACATAATTAGAAGAAGCATTTCATTACAGCTTTAACATACTCAATAACAACTTCCAAAGGGAGAATACATCTCTTTCAAAAGCAACTGTACATTTTTAGGCTCACAGTTGAATTAATACAGTTATACAATATTGAACTCAGTATAGACCCTGTAAGACATAAAATTGAATGAGTTTTTAACCTTTATAAAAGATCTCCATTTCATTTTAAAATATGCTGTTTCCTATGAAAGACTCCTACTAAAACTTAGATGTTTGCACATGTGTCTCTAATCTCTATGTATCTGATTATTACTAGTCAGAGTCAATTAACCTGGGATCCTTGGCACCTGAGTATGGATATAAAGTCATCAGGTAGACATCAATGATAATGTTTATCGCCTCTACTACTTAACATGAAGTAAATTTTTATGGTTCCTCCTCAAATATGTCTTTTTTTATTTATTGATTTATTTGTGTGTATATCATACAGAACATTCCAATCTTATTCATCTATACACCCACTACCCAAATGGCATCCTCCCATAGACTCTCCCTCCCCCACTGCAGCCCATATGTTCTGTCATCCCTGTTACTGTCCACTGTGTTGTCGGGGCCCTCAGCCATTCCTCAGTGCTTGTCCATCCGCTGAATCTAGTCAGCCTATCTAGAGATCCTTGTTTTAAGAAGATCAGCTTTTCCTCATCTAGCAGCAATCAGTTGTCAATATTCCTTCAGATAAGATTGGGGTCTGCTGTTCATTTTCCCAGTTCTATGTTGGGTTACTGTCTGGGAGTCTCTTTGTTCTTGTTATGTTGCATTTAGCTATACACATGGACTCTTAAAAATTATATTGACCCCTTTAATCTTTGGTTATACTTTCCTTTTGGGTGTTTAAGACCCTACAATTGGCCTAGATAAACCAATTAATTTTTACTCTTAAGGCCATTTGAGGAGCTGTTCTTCAGGGGTTACATGGGCTTGGGAGGAGCCCCTAGCTCCTTTCTTTTACCAGTTCCTTCCTTCTATGTGAAGAAAAATCAAAGGTCCTGCTTGACCATGGCTGGCTTCGCTTGGAAGCATGGAGAAAACCTTTCCTCTGTGTTGACCCTCCTCTTTGTCGACTGGATATTGGTTCAAGTCCATCTGGTGGGGTCTCCATGGCCTCCTTGATCAAGAGGACAAGTGGTTCACTATAGTTACAGGACATTTTGAGAGATGCTCATAGTCCCCTGGAACTTAGTCGACCTAGGAGGGCAAGGAGCAAAAACTGTCCTTTATGTCCCTCTGACCAAATTAGTATAGGCCTCAAAATATGGCTGTTAAACATAAAGAAAAGCACTTTAAAGCATCAAAATTGATAAGCAAAGTGAAAATTGTGAAAAAAAAAAACCTGAAACCTTGAACACACACTTTACACAAGTGCTAGGTTAGGAGCCTTTCCAGAACTCACAACCCCTTGCGTTGACAGTCCCCAGATACAAGGGAGATGAAGATTGGGACCCTATGAGCCTCTGTTTAACATTTTAAAGGTAAAAACTCCCTTTGAAAGAAATGAGAGTGCATATCACTTCTGTTTCCCTAGACTGGTCATTTGATAAAAGAATCGGTTACAATATTTTCTTGGAACACGGTGTGGTCTGTAATGATAAATTATCATGCCAAAAGTAATGGTATTTTGCTTTAAGCAAAATTTGTAAAATTTATTTTTAAAAATTAAGTGTCATCCTGCCACATTTCCTGTTTTACTCACCATAACTACAGGATGAGAGAAGAATCAAAACCAATAGAAAGCATTCCATCTTATGAATTCAATGAATGATTCTAACTTTTTTTCTTTTCAATTTCTGAAATGTGTTTATTTAGTATAAAGCAAACACCATTAGCAGCTAAAATTAAATGCAATAGAAATGTATTTTTCAAAGACACAGATACTGCTGGTGAAATTGTTTTCAATCATAGAGCCTTACACATGATAGGCTAGGTCTGTGGTTCCTGTACTTGGCACACAAAGAATAATTTGCATAATAAGCTTGGATGTATCATCCAGAATCATGGCTCAATACCCAGACTGCACATCAAGCTTCAGAAAAGAACATATTAGCAACAGATCCACAGAGACAGCCTCGCTGTGGGCTCATCTGTCTGCTCACATCTATTCTGCAGTCATGATGCTTTTTTTTTTTTTTTGGTCTTTTTGAGACAGGGTCTCCCTGTGGTCCAGCTGACCTGAACTCACTATGTAGACCAGGCTGGCCTTGAACTCACATAGATTCACCTGGCTCTGCCTCCTGAGTGCTGGGATTAAAGGCATGGGCCACCATGCCCAGCATGATGCTTTTTAACTATGACAGTAACTCAATGCAGCAGAGTTACTTCCAAGCCTAGAAACTTCCGTGGAATGTTCTAAATGCACATATCTTCCCTGTGGCATCTTTAGAGCTTTGCTTCTTCTGTGGTACTTAATTTCATATAAAATATCAAGTTAAACCAATAAATAACTCATTTCATTTTAACAGAGTAAAGATGCAAAGGAAATAAGGAATATTTACTTTGAAAAATAAGTATCTTCTTGTTTCTAGAAATTATAAACTCATCACATTATAGACTTCAAGAATTAACTTCAAAATAAAAATATCATCAGTACACTGTATTGTCATTAGTTCATTCAATTCATTACCCTTACGATAAGCTATTTGTACCACCTAAATAAAGACTAATGTTAATGACCATTGTATTGGGGGCTGTGACATACCACAAAAGGATATCATTCCAGAATAAAAACAGTATTTGAAAGAAACCAAAATATGTCTCATTAAAGCTGTTGGTTTAAATAATTGGTGAAAATATTGGGCAAGGTAGGACTGTTTATGGTCCAAGGTCACACAAAATAGAGAGATGACAGAGTATCTACTTAAAAGAACAAAATTCAACAACAACAACAAAAAGCAAAAACAAGCAGCACTCACCACTGTGTGATTATGTCTTTGTTTCATTCAGCATCAGTTTGTTATGTTATACCAATTCTCTTAGTCTCCATGGCTCTGTAAGTTCCAAGATCTATCCAGAGCTAGCTAAGCTAAAAGCTAAAGGTAGAATCCCAGAAAGTGCCCAAGACCTCTGACCCAGGGCCACAGGCATCCAGCATCTGGTTACAGATATGGAGTGCCCTTCCCACAAGTCTCTAAGATCTGATAAATTTCTGAAATATTGGAGTTGGAGAGATGATCAGTGGTTAAGAGCTCTCTTCACTTCCCAAAATCCACATGGAGTAGCTCACAGCTACCTGAATCGCCAGTTCCACGGGATTTGATGTTCTTTCCTGAACTCTGAGGGCACCTTATATGCACATGGCACACAAACTTATTTTGGCATGCACAGAGATAAATAACCAATAAATCTTTTAGAAAATTTCTGATATGTTTCAAAACTCAGGAAAATCCTGTTTTTATGCAGAAGCAGAGAGATGTGATATCCATCAAAATGGTCACAGCCAAAACCCCCATAAGCAAAGGCAGTTCATAACAGAAAAACACAGTGTAGTGACTTGATCAATGTTTTATGTGACAGTGAGGCCTTCAGGAATTAAGAAATCCCCTCCCAATAAAAAACAAAAACTATGTTCTATATTTATGGTCAATGAAGAAGGGATGGCCATACAGCATTGTAACAAGGTGTTAGCTATTGTGATTAATAGACTAGGTAGAGCCCAAAGAACCCGGGCTCTGCTGGCCTAACAGTGTGGGTAGCATACCTTTTCCAGGAGGGATAGTAAAATGAGAATGGAGTAGTACAGAGAGTGAGTAGCCTTCCTAGATTGATGGTCTGCTTTGGTAAGGAGTTCTCGGGGGTTTTGCTGTGCTTATTGTTTAAATTTTTAAATTGATTTTTATGTGTATGAGAGTTTTGCCTGTGGTATGTAAGTGCACCCATGTGGCCAATGTCTGTGGAGGTCAGAAGAAGGCATTATATTCCCTAGGAACTGGAGTTACAGATTGTTAGTAGCCATGTGGGTGCTGGAACTGAACCTGCATCATCTTCAGGGCTGAGCTATGTCTCTGGAGTGCTAGATTTTATTATCCACCTGGAAGAAGTGAAAGTCTTGTTACTACAACTTTATGAAATCTAAGAAGGTCTAGATACACCTTAAACAGCAAGGTGTTTGTCTTTCAAGAAAAACCTCCAGAATCCACTATCCTTTTCTAATGTCTTCAAGAACAGGCAGGCACAGAAACAGTCAGCTTGTCTGCTCAATGACGTTCTGGGAAAATCATAACATCTATCAAATTCAACCTGTGCAGAGGCATGGGGCCCTGTGTACTGTGTAAAAGAGCCCTCAAACTTCTCCCTTCTCTCTGTTCCATCAGTAAACAGCTCCTCTTCTCCCTCTAACAAATTACCCTATATTAGTAAGAAAGGAGGCAGATCTGGGCTTGAAGCGCCTAAGCACTTTGAAATCCAGAAAAAACTGGCTAAGCCTTCCGCCTTCATTTACTTGTGGTAACTTGCTTTCATGGAACTGAGTTTAGAAGATGCTTAACTAAAAATAAGTAGGCATCTGCCCACTTCCTTAAAATAATGCCTCTGCAGTGGACCAGTTTCCTAATGATTAAGTTATTTCTCAAGTTTTTGAGGGAGCCTTACTCAGTGCAATTTTGTTGAAGCTGTCAGTCAGTCCCTTCACTCAAACTTGTCTGATAGGTGATCTTTCAATGTCAAAGGGCCAAAATCTGTGCCCTCATATCTTGTGACTGGTGCCATCTTCTGAACTTTCCTCCCATAAAGGGACATGTAATTTGATTATGCTAAACTGACCTCTGGTTACATTCCTCTACCTCACCTTCAACTGCCTTTCCTCAAGCTTTAACCACGCCCCTCATTAACAAGTACATATGTTAACACTTCCCTAAGAAGGGTGGGTTTGAGGCAGGTCTCCTGCATCCATATTGTTGATGCTTCATGACTAAACTCTGTCTTTTGCAAAACTCACCACTTCTGAGATTGACACACTGCTTAGGAGACAGAACAGACAGGCTTCAATGGGAAGGAGATAGGCCAGTATTTGATGGTCAAGACTTAACTTCTGCATCCTTCTATTCTTACCATACTCTCCTCCCTTGAGAGTTAATCCACCTGGGCCTGCCAGTCACCTACACAGCAGTCCAGCTCCCAGGAACATTGATTCACCTGAAGAATACTAAGGAGATGAAAGGAATAGTTATCCCTCAACCAGATCTCCCTAAAGGTCTTTCCCATGCAGAGCTTTGGATGCAGCACTGCTAATTCTGCCTTCTTTCCAAGTTTTAACTTCCTTTCCCTTCTTTTTACCCCTTTTGTGTATTGGCCAGAAGCCTCAGCATGCCTTCCATGACACTGGGCTTTCCCATTCATTCTCTGAGGTTCTTAGCTAAGGCTTCCATCATGCAGCTGCTTCCTGACATCCCTGTTAAGCATGCAGCTGTCCTAGCTCAGCCTCCTCTCTCTTCCCCAGCTGTAAAGATTTACAGCTTGCCTGCCCTATTTTTTTTTCAAAGTCTAACAAAATGATCAAAATTCTTTCTGAGGCTATTTAAATTCTTCATAAAATATTTTATTTATTAACCTTTATTTTCTCTCGGTACGAGCCTGAATGCATGTAAGGGCAACCATGGCATGCAATGCCTGCAGAGGTCAGAAGAGGGTGTCTAATCCCTTGGAAATGGAGTCAGAGACACTTATTTGTTAGCTGCCATGTGGGTGCTGGGAACGTAAAACCCAGGTCCTCTGCAAGAGTAGTCAGTACTCTTAACCACTGTGCCATCTCTCTAAACCTTTAAATTAAATTCTTTTATTAATGACTAAAAACAAAAACCCCAGGAACTTTCCTCAGGTAATAAATATTATGAGTTATTTTTTTTACCTAGCAAACTGTATTTATAATTCATGATGCTCTATTCATCCTACTGTCAGTGTAAACCTTGTTGTCCCTGGTGTAAAATCTGTATCTACCTTCCTCAGGAGGATTGGCATTCTTTCTTTTAAATTTGTTCCTATCCTGGAGATCAGAGACTGGTCTCCCAGGAAAGCTTAGAATTCTATAGTAAGCACTTAGTAACTAATTTTGCTATAATAAAATTTGCTACTTTACACTTACCATAAAGTAACTGAAAGCATGATTAAAAACCTGGCAGCTTTGCCTTCTAATCTCCTTTAGACAAATTTTTCTTGACAGAGTCTCCCTCTACAGACCTGGCTTGCCCAAACTCACCATTCTCCAAATGAGGGCAATTATCTGTGTTGGCCAAAGTGCCCTCTGGGACAGGAGAGATCATCTTAAGGAAACTAGATTCCTTTCCTCAAGTGATGAAATAAAAAACAATTTGTTCCCAAATGTCTCGCAGAACCAGAACTGATAGAAATCAGCTAGGCCACACCTGACCAAGACTACTGTTCTCCATGGCAGCTGTTCCTCCATTTAAAAGTCCAGCTCACTGTTGGTCCTCTGAAGGTGGATGTGGGAATCACTGAAACCTTTTGTCCATTCTTCACAATGACTCAGTCTCTTTCCCTGCTTTTCACCACTACTTTTCCCTTTAATTGGCTTGTCTGGGCAGATGAGTAGAGTGTTGAGAGTGCTGGGGCTCATGCACTTACCCTAGAACTTTGCAAACAATATTGTAGGCTACAATTTAAAGGCTGCAGGGTTCAGTCTTGACATCCTGAACAAAGTTCCAAGAGTCACAGTAAAAAAGACAGTGCCTCTTGAAAATTCATTTACAAATCAGAGCTACTAATGCTGTCCAGAAGTGCCAACAATATGGAATCTATGCAAATCATATTCCCTGGTCTATATAATATCTTGAAAATCGACCCTTTATGATTACAATTAGCGAACACAGTCTTTTCAGAAATATTTATGTAATGGCAAATTTTCCCTTGGGAGACCTGAACACCTTCTCTTGACTCCCAGGCCCACACTGTCCTAAAAAGTCAACCTACATAACCCACACCAAGCAGTCTTTTTTTTTTTTTTTTTTTTTTGTATAAAGTTTATAATGTCCAAAAGAGAGGTACATACAAAGGCATACACTTATGGGCTCTTTATCCTACATCTCAGCTGAGCTTTTTCAGTTCCACCACCACTAGCGCCATGTGCCTTCCCAAGATGGTGACTTTTTCCCCCACTTCCTGGCTTCCTCAGCATTTGACCTTAGACCCTCCCACTCTCAGACTCGGGGTTCAGTGCTAGTTCTCTCAGAGGATACACATACCCAACATTCCACCCATTCCTCCAGCTCTCACAATCTTTCTGCAAATCTTCCAAAAGAAAGCCTTGGAGGGGGTGACAGATGTAGAATTATCATTCTTTTATTGTGATAAGATATTGAACTCCTGGGCCTCCCCACTATTTGTCTTTAAGATGTGGCTGTTGATCCATCTCAGTGGTGTCTCCCCTACTATAAAGACAAATGAAAGGAAGCAAATATATCTAAACAAACACGGGTGTAAATACAAATGCCTAGAAGATATCCCAGCAGGTGTACCATATTTATAGAACAGAATACTTGTAGTGGCTTCCCTGTAGTGGCCTACAGCCTCCCCTGACACAGGAAGATGGCCTGGTCTATAGCACCAGATGTGTGGTTGTGATGGCTAATCCTGGGTGTCAATTTGACTGGATCTGGGATTAACTGAAATGAGAAAGATCTTCTTGATTGGGTCATGTGAAACTGGAAGACACACCTTATATGTGGATGTTACCTTCTGATGGCAGCGGTATAAAAGGCCATGGTAGAGAACAGTGCTTGCTTTTTGCCACTTGCCTTCTCTCTTGCTGGTGAGTTCACCTTGCTACTGTAGACTGAAGACTAGCTGATCTTTTGGAATTCATCAGACCTTCAGTGCCAGATTGGGACTAGTGAGACATCCAGCCTTGTGAACTAAGTGACTACTGGATTCTCAGCCTCTCCAATGTGGTGCAGCCATTGCTGGACTACTCGGACTTTATCCTGTGAGCTAATCTGATAAATCCATATATATTCATTCTACCTACTGGTTCTGTTTCTATAGACAACCCTGGCTAATACAGTGGTACACCCCTAGACTAGGAGTAGGCCTTATCCAATAGAAATGTGTCAGTGGTATGTATGTCAAGTCATTATTGAACCAGCAGGCATTGCTTGGCATTTCAATAGTATGCAGCATGCAGGGTCAATCACTGAGCAGAATTACAGGGGCCTCTTCTCCCCCAACCATCTACATAGCATCTTCTGGCACTATGAAAGCCATATACCCAGTAGCATGGAGTTTTCAGCTTATTTTGGCTCTGTCTCTCCTTCTCCCATGCTCACATCATGCAGTGTCTTCAGCAATACGACCTTACTGACCTTTTCTGGTGTACAAGTGACATTAGTGACAATAGCCTTTGTTAATTCGAGGATCTCTAGGATCTCTCTGGCCAACAGCTTGTGGGGGGCAACTCACCTCCAGTACTGTAATTTTTACAGTTTGTACAATGTATACAGTTGTGGGAGCCTTTGTTTATGTTCTTATACAGGATTTGGCTGTTGTAGGCTTTCCCCAACAAGCCTAGTAAGCATCACTTGTGTCTTACCCAGCCATAAAGCTTCCAAGAATCTTACTGGTATAGCTGGCTTTTGTTTCTTCAGGTGTATTTGATATCTCTCAAATGGGTTTCATATCTGTAAAACACTCAGAGGTTATCATCACATATTAAATCAAATGTAGACAATGTCTGACGCAGCATGGAAAAGTTTTATTCATTTGTATCAATGGTTTTCTCAACGAATCTCTGCTGGGTACCATAGCTTGTCCCTTTTCTATTCTCCTCCAGCCCCTGCTAATCATCGAAGTCTCCACTAGTGATGACCAAGTATCTTTAATACCTTGTATAGGCCATTCCATTAGGGACTGCTTGGCCCTGTATTGGCCTAAGTTAAACAGCTTATATCTTAAGGACAGATGAGTTGTTATATAATTCAGCTGTGATGCTTCTGAAGGACTTAAACTAATATCATTTTTTCCCATGTCCTGTATCCCCATGAGCCATGTGGTAAGGGGCTCCTTTATTGCTTGTTTGAATGTCTTTCCAATCCCAATAGCTCCAGTGTGGACTATTTTCTACTAGCTACAGTATTGTTAAGGCTTTTATCGACACATTGAAACATGACTTTTTTCTATTCTTGTATTAAAGACTGAATCTGAGGGGCATTTTTAATATTTTTTCTCTAGGTTGTTTTCTTTCTTATTACTATCCGTCTTTTTCCCTGGGTCTTTTGACTCCTGATCCCAGGCTGAGTCTTGTATCACAGATCTAATCTGGGCTCTTTTTCTCTTCAGTTGCCTAACCTTAAGCAAGTTAAAATATCCCATTTCTTTCTCTCTCCTATAGTTTATTTGCAAGTTCTCAGGCTAAGACTGAATTTGCCAGTAATTCCTTAGTGATTTTAATCTCCCCTAGGGATACTGTCTCTACCTTGGACAAGTCCTTTATTATACAAAGAAGCAATGAAGTCACTTCCTCAAGGACTTTTTTTCCTTTGAATTCCCCTTTTGCTTCCAAGACTTGTAAAATTTTCATACATGTGCGATGGTGACCCCCATTTCATGCCATTTACAAGATGGTGGTCACTCAGAGATTTTCCCTATTGAATCCATTTTTGTCTGTACAGGCAGCCTCATTTTAGTTACTTATATTGCTGTCTACCACATAACCCATGTGGCTGCTGCTAACCTCATTAAGTGTATGGGGATTGCCAACACTCTACCCTGGGCTCCCACTGGCTTCCCCAGGATTGGTCACATTTCCCTGCACAGGATGCCTTGTGGAGTCCATCTCCACCACTTTGGATTCAGGAATCTGAACTCAACTACCTTTCTGTCAGCTTGGCTCTCCATCAGCTTGGCTCACCGGAAGCTGCTAGAACTGGGATGCTTTCCAAGGCACAGGCCCCTCTCTTAGGGCAAACACATTCCAGGGCAGCCTGCCCTTCACAAAGAAAAGATAACTCTCCCTGGGGGCTCCCTCTGGCTTCTTATTATCAGAAACATTGCCATTGTTTCCCAAACTCCTGTAGATTGTCCCAGCCTATGTATCCAGCCAAACTATGCCAATTTGTAAGGCCAAATTCTCCCCTGAGAGACTCTCAGGCCTTCTCTCAGCTCCCTGGCCCATGTGGTCCTAATGCCAACCAACATAATAGCAAAATAACACCACGCTTTCCATTCCGTTTTTTTTTCTTTTCTTTTTTGTATAAAGTTTATGATGTCCAAAAGAGAGAGTTACTTACAAAGGCATACATTTATTTTGACTGAGCTTTTTGAGATCCACCTCACCAGTGCCATGGCCCCTCTTCCCCAAGATGACAACTTTTTCCCCTGCTTCCTGGCTTCCTCAGTGCTTCAGGCTTCCTCAATGTCTGTCCTTAGACCCTCCCCCTCTGAGTCCCTTGGAGTTCAGTGCTAGTTCTCTCGGAGGACACACCTACCCAACAACTTACATGATTATTACACAGAAACATAACATTTTCCCTTCAGAATCTAATTGGGAAAAATGATGACATAAGCAAGCACTGACAGGATTACTATGTGCAGATGAGTCATACTAAGTGAACATCGAATCTCTTGAACCCTGATCCCCATTTATCCCTATAAAGGTATTCTCAAAAAGACATCAAATAGGCGTAGAGAGACATTTCAGCAGTTAAGAGCACTGACTGCTCTTGCAGAGGACACAGGTTCAGTTCACAGCACCCACATGCAGCAAATAGCAGTCCTTAACTCCAGTTCCAGGGGATCATCACAATTTTCTGCCCTCTGAGGGCTTTGTGCACATAGGTTTACTTACATTCATGTAAGGAAACACTCATGTACATAAAATAAAAATAAATACTTTTTTTTCCTTTAAAAGACACACAGTTTCTGCGGGGGTCTCTCCCTCTCTTTGTGGGTCATTGGCCACCCACCCACAAGGGCAGAGAGAGCAGAAGTGGCGAACGGAGTCAGGATGGCCAGTGAGCGCTGACAGAAGACAGACCTTCCGGGGAGACTGGTCACAGGCGCAGTGAAACAGCAGTGATACAGCTCCAGACACAGTGAAAACAGCTCCGTTTATTAGTGGGAGAACTAGAGAATTTATAGTGTGGAGGCAGTAGCCAAAGCCTCAGCTGATAGGTGCACATAGTATACTTTATTTAC
>NW_008352375.1:229164-230521 GCF_000622305.1 Nannospalax galili
GTCAGGCATCCGTGCTTGGTGGCACTTTCCAGGTGAGCCAGGAAGAGAGCAGGAGGCCCCCTGCTGAAAAGGGGAGTCCTTCCATTTGGCGCTGAGCCCCTTAGGGCTATCCGGATATGGAGAGCTACAACCCTAACAGCAGGGTTTCCCAACATCCCCCCTGTTTGATTTAAAATGGAGAAGTGTCATCACAAGCCTTAAGAGCCAACTCATCTATCTCGGGAGAATCCAAAGTTTGATAATTGACCATGACCTGTTTGGTAGTAATTTTAGCAATGGTAGTAATTTGTTGTCGAAGAAATTGTATGAAACAGGGAGCAAGCATCAAAATGACACACAGCATGACCAGGGGGCCAACAAAGGGTAGGAGCCATGAAAACAAGGGATTACTAAACCAACCTAATTGTTCGGTGGGTTGAAATCTTGAAAATAGATCATTACGAAGTTTTTTGAGAGTGTTAACATTAGTTTCAACAACATTTGATTCATTTACAAAAAAACAGCATTCCTCTCCCAATACCACACACGTCCCCCCATGTTCAGCAGTTATTAAGTCCAGTGCTCTTCTGTTTTGGAGCACAACCCTGGCAAGAGAGTTCATTTGTCTTTGGAGAGATTCGAGGCTGTCAGTTGTTGATGCCATTGCCTGGTCCAGCTTGTCTCAAAAGTCTCCAGCCAGGTGCTGGGTCTGTACAATAGCAGCAGTTGCAGCGCCTCCAGCACCCAGGGAGAGGGCAAGTCCGAGCCCTACTAGCAAAGGGATGAAGATTTCTCTCCGTTGGCGGCTGTGAAGGAGGAGGGCAGCTTCCTCTTTCTCGAGTAGGTACACCTGGGGTGTAATCATTACCGGTATACAAAAGGTGTACAAAGAGGAATTAACACAGTGTTGTGCTTTTTCTTTGCACCATAGGAAAAGAGGAGGGGCGACGCATGCTATCCTGGAGAGAGTAATGTTAGTGAGGCATTTGTAATGAGTAGGCTTACTCTTGCTGGAAATGCAAATTGGATACTTAGCCAATTGTTTGAATAAGGGAATAATCCATTAGGTGAGAATCAGTGAAATCTTTTTTTGTTTCTGGGTAAAGAAGGGTGGTATTAACTGGTACTGCTGTCAGTAAAGGTCTATTGCTTGATGCACAAAAGAAGCAGTTAGAGGCATTGGGGTGGGTGGTGAAGGGAAGAAAGTTAGCAACATATTGAATGTACTTGCTCCAGGACATAGTTGATCTTATCTGGTCCTCTGTTTGTTTTTCCTGTAGAATAATATTATGATGAGTTAGCACAGACTTAGCTGCAGGTACAAGCTGTCAAGAGATATGAAAGTCAGCTGTAGGGTACCTAGCGAATGCACCTGAGT
>NW_008352375.1:230595-232073 GCF_000622305.1 Nannospalax galili
CTTATTATCCTTTAGGTAGATGGGTCTTTCCTGTCCTGTTATACCCTGGTATCCCCCAGTTAATCCTAGTTCTAATCTGCAGGGATTGAAATAGTGGCAGCCCCCATAGGTATCAACTTCCTTGAGGCATGATGGATCTGTCTGTCAGAAAGGAAAGCAAACATATTCATTAGTTTTGTATCTGCTAGCATTAATGTGTATTATGATTTCTATGGGTTTTTGACAGCCCACTAGGGAGCAGTCTGCGGTTCCGGATTATTTGATTTTTTTCTTGAAATGTTTTTCTGACATAAAATCTCCAGAACATAGTATTAGGGTTATTTTTCAGTCTTTGGCATGCTTGTCTATGCTCAGGGGTCATCCCTTTGCAGACAAGGTTGTTCAAAAGCATTACTTTGGCTGTAGGATTTGTTATTTTTCTATCTAAACTGGCCTGCACTCTTAGTATAATGTCTGGGAGGGTTTCAGTTGGTTTTTGTTTTAAGAAGGTTAATGAAGAGGTCTCTCCAGGCCCGGTGGACAAGGGGGTTAGGCAGTCACAGGCCTGTAGTGCACATAAGTGGACCTGCTCAAAACAGCCAGCAGGAATCACAGCCTGCTGGATTCCTGTGGAAAAGTTGCCCTGGCCAAAAAGCTGGTCATAGTTCCAATCTATGAATCCAGGTGATGGATCTTGTCCTTGCTATGGTCTTAGCTGTTGATTATGTGTGTCATTTCTTTTAACCTGCATCAGGCATTCATCTCTAAATAAAGCATCCCATTGTACAAATAATGGACTGGGGAGGGTAGATCTACAGATATCTCTCCAGTCTTGGGGGGTTAGCAAGTTAGTATTAAATGTTTGTAGTATAGATTTTGTCCATGAAGCATGGATCCCATCGTCATGAACAGCTTGGCGCAGCTCTTTTAATTCTGCTACTTGGAGGGGGTACCAAGCCAGTGGGCATTGCCTTGTTATTTGTAGGTTAACAGGAAAAGCTTCTACCGATGGGGTTTTGGGTCCTGAGGCCATTGTGTCTGGAGATTTTGGAGGCGGCAACTCCCATTATCCCTGAGATTACAGAGTTTTTCTATGGCTGTGGGGTTTGGTGCCACAGGCGGTGGCAGCAGCGGAGGTGAAGGAGGAGGGGGATTTATCTGGGGATCTTTGGGAGTTTTTGAAGTCTGGGTTTTAACATCTG
The DNA here is from genome assembly GCF_000622305.1 of Nannospalax galili. Lineage (NCBI taxonomy): Eukaryota > Metazoa > Chordata > Mammalia > Rodentia > Spalacidae > Nannospalax > Nannospalax galili. Next base: position 231,777 of record NW_008352375.1, read on the forward strand.
GGTTTGTTAAATCAGTCGATGAGGATCCACAGGGGGGAGAAGGGGGGTAAATGTTATTTTTGTTAATGGGTGGGTTTTGTCTGACTTGGTCAATTTTTATTTTTGGAGCTGTTGAATCTGTTACTGGGCAATCTTCAGGACTTTTTTCTTTATTTTTTAGGGCTGTTGAATCTGCTGTTGGGAAATCTTCAGGGTCTTTTTCATTATTTTTTAGGGCTGTCAAATCTGCTGTTGGGAAATCTTTAGGGTCTTTTTCATTGTTTGAACCCTCCCCTTTATTATCCCCTGGTGCTAGTA
>NW_008352375.1:232400-238495 GCF_000622305.1 Nannospalax galili
TCGCCCATTATAGAAAAGAAAAGAAGTGTTGTCTGGCGTTTAATGTTCCTGGAGCAGTCTACCACCAGGGGATTGAAATGCTCTGACGAACACAAACCTATTCGCAGATTTAAGGTTTACAGGAGAAAAATGGCTTTAAAAAAATTTTTTTGTTTATTTGTTTGTTTGTATGGCTTGAGCCACCTTGAATTTTTTAAGTGCTCCACAGGGGCTAGTTAATTTAAATTCTCACCTAACTGGTTTTAGCTTTGGCTTGAATACCCCAGGGGCAAGATAACAAAACAGATTAGGGGAGTTTATTTTAGAAGTTGACTTTAAGGCTTATATGAAGATCCTTTAGAAACTTTGGGGATTTTTGTTTTTAGCGGTGTTAAGATAGAAAAGGAAAGTGGGGTGAAACGCTGATTTCTAAGGGAACATGCCTGGGATCAAAATCTCAGGTGATTCCACTCAGTCCACAGCGCAAGCTTTCCCGCAAGTTTAAGAGATCACGACTGCTCTAAGAGCATTTAACTGGTCATTGCATTACCGATTTTTGTATTAGAAAGATGTACAGATAGGAGGTCTTGTCTACACCCGTGCGGGCAGTCGGAGTCTGTTAAGAGGACTAAGAGCCTTCAGCTAACATCAGGGGGTAGCCCTGACAAGAAAGCCTCAGTTGCTCCTTTGTCTTTAACAGTCCCACGGGAAGACTCAGACCAAAAATAAAAGGTGGTAAAAGAGGAGAGACTGCCAGTCCCCAAGGGTGGGGTGGCTTAGAGGCAAAGCTGCCTTTATCCTCCTGATGGGAGGTGATAGGAGAAAGAGATTGCCGATGCCCTCCTGATGGGAGGGATACTCACGAACTCTGCATGTTCCAGGAGCCCCACATTGGGCGCCAGCTGTGGGGGTGTTCTCCCTCTCTTCGCGGGTCATTGGCCACCGGCCCACGAGGGCAGGGAGAGCAGAAGCAGCAAACGGGGTGAGGACGGCCAGTGAGAGCTGATGGAAGACAGCCCTTCTGGGGAGACTGGTCACAGGCGCAGTGAAACAGCAGTGATACAGCTCCAGACACAGTGAAAACAGCTCCGTTTATTAGTGGGAGAACTAGAGAATTTATAGTGTGGAAGCAGTAGCAAAAGCCTCAGTTGATAGGTGTTCATAATATGCTTTATCTACATGTGGCAGTGGGCTCCTATCTTCCAGACTATCAGGCAATGCCTGATTGTCATATAGAAAAACCCTGGGGGTACTTTTTACTCCAGGTAACTATGCCAAAGGTCATGTTTTTAGATAAGGTCAGGCATCCGTGCTTGGTGGCACTTTCCAGGTGAGCCAGGAAGAGAGCAGGAGGCCTCCTGCTGAAAAAGGGAGTTCTTCCATTTGGCGCCGAGCCCCTCAGGGCTATCCAGACATGGAGAAACTACAACCCTAACAGCAGGGTTTCCCAACAAGTTTCAACTCCTTCATCTGTCCCCTTCACTGTGGCACTGGCTACATGGAACCAGGAGCCCAGTTCAGCCATGCACACAGAGGGCCAGTATACAGATGTACACTTGAGATCTTGTCAGGAACCCCTGTGCTTCTTAGGTGTGGACTCAAGCTCCTACACTGGAGGAAAAAAAGGACAAAAGGAGAGACAGGAAGAGACTCAGTCTCCCTCAGCTGGGAGAAGCAGAGGGCATGCTACTAAGCCAAGGTCACAAACAGACAATGGCAAAGCAGTAATAGGAGGCCTTGTACATGCCAAACCAAAGGAGGGAAGGGAGATCAATACAAGTGAACAGGGGCATAGGGCTGGAGAAAGCAGGCAAACTTCCCTTTCCAAAGACCTCGGTGCATCCATTAGGCCATGGAGCCATTCCCAGTCTTACTTCCTTTACCCACTATGGCACTGCAACCAACATAGGAGAAAGAGAATGATAGTCATTAAACAAAATGAATTGAATCTCCTCAAACAAATATGAATTCTTTGTATCCCAGTAAATTTTCCAACTCATCACATAACTGAAAATACCATAGATAATACACTAACCCTTAAGACAATTTTTTGAATATCACAAGTATTTGACTATCACAGGTACTTATTGGATAGCAAAGGTATTTGAGATTTCACCATCAGAGCAAAACTAATTTTGAGGCTTGGTTGGTAGTCTTGAATTGAGATGTCCATCCCAATCCCATATCCATCACAACTTGCTTTCTGGGTCTAAGATATCAGCCTTTAAACTGTCACATATTCAAACTCACAGCCTTGCTCTTAGCATGTAGAATGAGTCAGAGAATGTGTGCTTCTGATTACAAACATTTACAGACTCCACTAGAGAGAAAAAAGCAAAGCCAAAATGTTAAAGTGTAAATATTTGGGAAGTTTATTATCTGTATTCTATATTTTCTAACAGATAACTTTTCTTTTTCCTATTCTTATGCAATTGTAAAGTCTACCTCCCACCAACATTCTGCTAGCATCTTTAAATGTGTGAAGCAAGAACAAACAACAAAAGCAACAACTGTCCTCCCCCAGGCTGTGAGAAGTGCTGGCCACTGTGAGGTAAAGGAGATACACAGAAAGGAACTCCTAAAGTCAATCTAATAGCACTCTGACTATTTTAGAATTTTGATAGCTTTATTAAAATTCTCTAAAGTTTTCCATATGGCCATGAACCTCCTCCCTTACTCTTATAATTTTTCTGTCCCCTCTTCCAAAATGGTCCCTGAGCCCTGGGTGGGTGAAATTTAATATAGGAATCCTGGCCATGGACCAGCTTTCTAGAGGCTTAATCTCTATTCTTTGGTCATTTGTGACCTTTTGTGTTCCTGGCCCTCTGTTGCATGAGGGAGCTTCATTAATGAGAATTGAGATATTCATGTGACACAGGATGGTGTCTCTAAGTCTCATTTCAAAGAAAAAACAGCACCTCAGATTTTAAAGGTAATGATATTCTTATTTCAATATGACTGGCTACTGCCATCTGACAAACAGCACAGCTGCGTACATTTCAAGGAAAGTCTAGAACATTTCAAGGAAAACTGGTCAATTGCAATAGATTAGCATTTTTGTGGGGTTTACATAAACTGTAAATGTAATTTCTTTTTTATTGTATTATACAACTACCTTTTCTTTGAAAATTTCTAAAAAATCCATCCTCTGTTACATTTGAAAAGCAAAACCACAATGCTATGAATCATTGTCCCAAACAACCTGTGATGAAATCATCAAATAACTTCACTTCAGTATCTAACAGTTCATTAAGAGTCATTGACTGTAACCAGTTAATCTTTTGACTCAATAAGTAACATCCTTTAAAGATCACTTGAAGTCACCATTCTACCCTCAGCCCAGCTGGAACTCTAGAGAGAAGCTGACTGCAGTACCGCTTCCTATTCATGCTTGTGTTCACGAGACTCTGAAACTGGTAGTCATTGGCAATGGAGTGACTCTTCCCCAATGTGCTTTCACAGAATATTCAAAGCACAGTCTCAATCACCACTGTCTCCAAGGTTCTCTCATTTCCTTTTCCCATGCACAGGTGAAGGCCTTCCCTGTAGGTGCTCATTCAAACAATGGTCTGCAACTTCAAATATCAGTAACTGAGAGTACACTAGCACCCCCTCCACACACACATACACACACTTGTTTTCCTTGATCAAATGAGAAATGAAAGTGAGCATGAAGAGATTCTGGTCTATAATACAGTAGCTCTGGGAAGGGAGCCAGACACATCTGTGAGGCACTACCTGAAAGGTTCTACTGTCAAGGTTGATGGTGAGATAAGAGAGCAATGTTTGACAAGCCCGTCTTAAAGAGGGATGTGCAATTTCTGTTTACCCTCTGTTAAATTATTGCCTCATTATTCCACAACGGCCAAGAGATGGAAGCAACCTAAGTGCTCATCCACAGACATGTGTATAAAGAAACTGTGGGATGTATGCAGTGAATGCTAGTCAGTGTTAAATACAAAAGAATATCTTGACATTTGCAAAAATGCAGACGAAACTAGAAGGCATTAGATTAAGCCAGAAAGAAAGAAAACTGTGGCATTCCCACTTGCGTGTTGAATCTAAAGAAAAGATACTGAGACTACCAGAAAGTCAATCACCAGGAACACTAGATACAGGTAAAGTTGAGAGTTATGTAGCATGAATATAGCAATCTACTTTGATATGTGAGCACTATAGCTAATATTTTGCATCTGTAATGAAAATTTGCAAAAATGGTTAATTTTGATGATCTTACAAGAAAGCAGGCCTTGATTTCTCTGCACTCTGAGCAACTCCATTCTCTCCCCCCAAACTGTCCACCATCTAGTCTTGGGTATACGTCTGTTCCTGCTCTTTGCCCCTCAGATCGCTGGACTAGCTTCTTACCCCAGACTCTGCCCACTGCATCTTGATCCCTTGCACCCAGAGTAGCTACATTCCCCAGCTTAGTTTGTTGGGCCCTCCACAGTAGTCACCCCTGCACCTTGCATTTAGTTTCCTGATCTACTTACCACAGACTTGCCTATTACCCTAACAAGTATATTGTATACCACTATCGAAGAAGTTATTTTCGTGATAAAGGGAGACTATTACAGAGCTCCATAACTGGTCACAGAGACAGAATATATGTCTGAGAGATGCCTGGCATTACATAACACATCTACAGTGAAACCTCTATACTTAAGGCTCATGGAACATAGCAGATCAGGGGTTAGAGAGAACATTAATACATCCCTCAACTCTCACCACTGAAGCTTCCTCATGAAGGCCACGACTGGCCAAGTTTTAGTGAATAAGAGTCTGCAGAATGCATGTCCTTGAATAGGACTCCTATATTAAAATTATATTAAAACTACTCATGGCTCAGGGATCTTTGAGGAAGCAGGGACAGAAAAATTGTAAGAGGCAGGGTTGATGCATGAATATAAGGAATCAGAGGCTTTCAAGTCTCTGGGAATTTCCTCATTTGAATTTGCAACAGTGGTGGCAGCATGCATAAGACCCATGCTGACTCAGTCAGACAAAAATCCAGCATAGATCTGGGGAAATGTGCCAGGGGCACCAATCTTAGCTGAGAAACTATTGGCAACTGATTACTGTCAGGTGAGGGAGAGTTGATCTTATTTAAGGGAGTGACTCTTAGACTGACTAGTCTCCAGTGGATGAACTTGCACCAAGGAACATCTGGATACAAATGCTTGACTGGACAGATCTTAACATATATGAGAGAATGCATGAAATCTGGTAAGGGGAGCTATTGGAGGTACATGGGGGGAAGGGGTCTAAATTTGATTATATCTATTATATGAAATGCACAAGAATTCAACAAATATATACATTAAAAAATTAGAGAAATTCATCTGAGATGGATGACACACAATTTAAATCCTGGCAATTAGGAGGCAGATGCAAGTTGATCTCTGTGAGATTGAGACAAGCCTGTTTTACACAGCCAGTTCCAGGCCAGCTTGGGCTACAGAGAGATTGATAGTGCTCCCCCTACCCCAGTCCAAAAAATTAGATGAACTGGTATAAATCAGTAGCTGTGTTATGGTAAGCTGAAATTTTAGCTTATGAATCAGTTGGGGAAGAAAATGAAACTAATACAAGCATGATGATAAATTAAATGTTAAATATCCAAGCAAAGGTCTGTGAATGAAGGTGTTATCTAAGGCACTGCTAATTCCAGCAGCAATGGAAGATGGAATTTATAAGAAGGATGATGGGAAGGAAGTCAAGGAATTTCTTCCTTGAATACCTCTCTTCCTGTTGGACTTTGTTTCCTAGAAATAAAGTAATTCAGTCATTGAGCAAAGAAAGAATTCTTCATTAGATGTTTAATCAAATCAGGGCCAAAGATGGTTTTGGAACTCAAAAGGAAATTGTCACAGGCAAGGAAAGGGAACACAACGTTGCCTTGATAGGCCTTAACTTATAGGATAAAATGCGTGAAATCCAGTGTCGGGGGCATGGGATGGACAGATAACAGAAGGGGTCTAAACAAGATTAAGATGTATTGTATGAAATGCACCAAAATTCAACTTAAAATATTAAAAATAACATTAAATTATATTGTATGAAAATCTCAAAAATTCAATAAATTAAAATATATATATATAAAATAAGTAAAGCAA
>NW_008352375.1:238619-242976 GCF_000622305.1 Nannospalax galili
TTATTTTATTTATATATTTAAATTTATATTTAAAAAACTACACACATTTACTAGGCATTCAAGGGCACAGTTTTGCTATGACTAGGGTGAAACTAAAGTTTTTGGCAAACACATATAAATATTTTATTCAAGCCCTGCTTTGTTCCCTGTGACCCTGTGTTCCTTTTCCATGTGTTAGTGGACCCTGTAGATAAAAGGTGAAATAATATCATCCAGCTCTTTTGTGAAAGCAGCCCACCTATAGAACTTCTAACAGATTCTTCCCCTGCCATCCTTAGCAGAAAAGAATAGTAGTTTCTAAAACAATCCCTTACTACCACAGGGCTGGTCACCCTCCACCACAAGCACTTATTAGAAACCCTTCATGGCACCCACTCTAGCCAAACTATGCAATGTTGACCAACTTCAACTCTCTTTCTGGCCTCAGCTGTACCCAGAGTGTCAAATCCCAACTGTATATGGATCAGAGGGCTCATCTCTGCCTTGTCTTTTCATATAGGACTAAAAGTATAAATCCGGTCTTATTTCTCTACATATTGTTCAACTTATTATTTAGAATAAGGTACCAGTTTTTGGAGCATTAAGTATACCTGGGGATAAAATATGTTATTACACCCTGCTCTTATGTCTTCAAAGAGTAAAGTTTCTTAAGGAATGCCTGGTACGGGACACAGACCACATGCTTAAAATAACTTATTTTATGATGTTCAAATTGTTTGATGGAAAATTATTCCTACACATGGAAAATAGATCTCTTCACTATGACTCAGAATAATAAACTTTCAATCCATGAGCAAACTTCATTTAGTATCTAATCTGTTTTTATTGTAAAAATAAACATTATTTCTCCTTTCAAGATTCCGTGCCATGAGGGAGGCTGGATGAAATTAATGAAGACATCTGAAGATGCTCTGTTAGCAGTGGAGAGTGAAATAGAAAAGAACATTACACTTGAATTATGGAAGTAGTCAGAAGTGGATTACAGTACTGACTCACACTTCCCCTCATTAAAACTTTCACATTTCTCCTTCCACCATCAGTTCCGAAATAAAGATCATCATGGTTCCAAATTGAACCTAATCTTAGCCATGGCACTAGTAGCTAGTAACAGGACAGCTGTCAGTTTCCCTTCAGATCTTGTATGCAGTCCCAAGGAACTAAATCTCACTAATTCTCAACCTGTCCTAATGCAGTGTCTAGTGATTGACATCTTAAAAACATTATGACCAAAATGCTTCCATACACCAAGGATGGAAAATAATACAGGCTCATGAGCTTGAGGCAGGTTAATGTTGGTAATGTGCAAATCATGCTTATAACTTGATGGTTGTATCCAACAACTTCTAAATCTGGTGCAGGATTTTTTTAATGCTACTTATATATTAAAAGTTTTAGAGACTTCACCAGTGAAAATATTTGGGAAAGAAGTTGCTTTCATAGAATAATTTATTTTTTTTATTTATAGATTTTTTTGTGTATTTCATACAGAACACCCCAAATTATCTTATTCATCTTTATATCCACATCCCAAATAGCATACTCTTGTCATCCCTGTTAGTGTCCACTGTGTTATCAGTGCCCCCAGCCATTATCCAGTGTTAGTCCATCTGCTGAGTCTAGTCAGCCTATCTAGAGTTCCTTGTTTTAGGAAGACCAGCTCTTCCTCATCTAGCAGCAATCAATTGCCAACATTCCTTTAGATAAGATTGGGGTAGGCTGTTCATTTCCTATTTCTATGCTGGGTAACTGTCTGTGAGTCTCTTGGGCCACCCTGGCCAGTAACTTAAAGCAAAGTATCTCCTGTCTGGCATTGTTTCTTGTTATGTAGGCTTTAGCTATACACATGGACTCTTAAAGAATTATGCTAATCACTTTAATCTTTGGTTATACTTTCTTTTGGGTTGTTTAAGACCATAGAGTTGACCAGATTAACCAATTTATTTTTATTTTTAAGGTCATTTGAAGATCTGTTGCTCAGGGTCACATGGGCTTGGGAAGAACCCCTGGCTCCTTTCTTTTACCAGTTCCATCTATATGAAGATCAGTCAAAGGTCCTACTAGACCATGGCTGGCTTCACATAGAAGCATGGAGGAAATGTATCTTCAGTGTTGACCCTCCTCTTTGTAGACTGAACACTGGTTCAAGTCTATCTGGTGGGGTATCCCTGGCCTTCTTGATTAAGAGAACAAGTGACTCACTACAGTTACAGAACATTTAGAGAGATGATCCATAGTCCCTTAGAACTTAGTGGACCTTGGATGGCAAGGAACAAAAACTGTCCTTTAAGTCTCTGTGACCAGATTAGTATAGGCCTCAAAATATGTCTGTTAAACATATGAGGTTAGTTTCATCAGTCTGGTACTTTTAATTACCATGTGCTACATATATAAACCTTGATAAGACATATATTATGGTCCTTGAGCCAGTTGTATGTATAATTTGTCAGTAGGTTGTTGGACTAATATGATTCCCTCTGTTTTTTGTTTGTTTGTTTGTTGTTTGTTTTAAACTAGCTAGGCATTATTTATCTCTCATTGTCTAACCCTTCCACCACGGTTTGCCCATTTTTCCCATTTCTCCCTTAATTATACCCTCTCCTATGGTCTCTCCTCTTTTGAACTCATTCTTTCCCTTTATCCCAAGGGTTAACTGTATAACCTTCCCCCCCCCATTAAAATAACCCCAGTTTTATCCATGTTTCTCTTATTAACACCTGTTTTCTACTGGTCTTCTCTTTCAGGTCCTTACTTTTCCTTTACCTACCTGGTTCCTTTTCAGTATCTGGGTTTCTGTAGTTATGTCTGGATACAAACTCACTTATAAGGATTTGGTGCCAGGATCCACATATGAGGAGGAACAAATGTCATTTGTTTTTCTGAGTCTGTGTTACTTCACTTAGTATAACAGTTTCTAGTTCCATCTCTTCACCTGCAAATTTCATGATTTCTTTTCTTTACTGCTCAGTAGAACTCCATTGTATAAATTAACCATGTTTTCATTATCCACTCATCAGTTGAGGGACACTTAGGTTGCTTCCATCTCTTAGCTATTATGAAAAGAGCAGCAACAAAGAAGGATGTACAAGTGTCTCTACAATAGGATGAAGTCCTTAGGTATATACCAAGGAGCGGTATAACTGGGTCAAATTGTAGTTCATTTGTAGTTTTTTAAGAGTTTGTCACACTGCTTTCCATGGGGGTTGAACAAGTTCGCGATCCCACCAGCAGTGGATGAGTGTTCCCCTTTCCCCACATTGTCTCCAATATTTGGTATCATTTGTTCTCTTGATCTTAGCCAGTCTGACTGGGGTATGAGGAAATTAAAGTGATTTAATTTGTGTTTCCCTAATTGCTAATGATATTGAACACCTTTTAAAATGCTTCTCAGCCATCTTTATTTCTTCTTTTGAGAATTGTCTGTTCAGCTCCTTAGCCAATCTTTTAATTGGGTTACTTCCTTTCTTGATTCTTTGTTTTTTAAGATCATTATATATTGTGGATGTTAACCACTGTCAGATGTGTTGCTAGTCAAAATTTCCTCCCACTTTGTGGGTTTTCTCTTCACTTCCTTGGTTGCTTCTTTTGATGTACAAAAGCTTTTTAGTTTAATGAGGTCCCATTTGTTGATTCTTGACCCTGTTTCCTGAGTAATTGATGTCTGGTTTTGAAAATCCTTTCCTACACCTATGTCTTGTAGGTTATTTCCAATGTTTTCTTCTAATAGTGTCAGAGTTTTAGGCTTCACATTGAGGTCTTTGATCCATTTGGAACGGACTTTTGTGCAAGGTGAAAGAAAGGGGTTTAGTTTCATTCTTCTACAATTGGAGATCCAGTTTTGCCAGCACCATTTGCTGAACATGCTGTCTTTCCTCCAGCGAATGTTCTTGGCCCCTTTGTCAAATATCAGGTGGCTGAAATTGCATGTATTCATATTTGGTCTTCAGTTTTGTTCCATTGATCTATGGGCCTATTTTTCTGCCAGTACCACTTTGTTTTTATGACTAAAGCTCTGTACTACAGTTTAAAATCTGATATAGTAATACCCCAGCATTGCTTAGTGCTCACAGTTTCTTTGGCTATCCGAGGTCTTTTGTGCTTCCATATAAATCTTAGGATGCTTTTTTATCCAATTCTGTGAAGAATGTCATGGGGATTTTGATTGGCATTGCATTGAATCTATAAATGGCTTTTGGTAGGATGGTCATTTTCACAATATTAATTCTTCCAATCCATTAGCATGGGAGGTCCTTCCATCTTCTGATGTCTTCCTCAATCTCTTTCTTTAATGATTTAAAATTTTCATTGTAGAGCTCCTTAATGTCTTTGGTCAGGTTTATTCCAAGCTATTTTTTGCAGC
>NW_008352375.1:243069-246182 GCF_000622305.1 Nannospalax galili
TGTAGGTTAATTTTGTAACCTGCCACTTTACAGAATGTGTTAATAATTTCTATGAGTTTTCTGGTGGAATTTTTGGCATCTCTTAGACATAATATCAAATTATCTGCCAAAAGGGATAATTTGGTCTTTTCTTTTCCAATTATTACTCCTTTAATTTCCTTCTCTTGTCTTATTACTCTTGCAAGAGTTTCAAGCACTATATTAAAAAGGTGTGGAGATAGTGGGCAGCCTTCTCTGGTTCCTGATTTTAATGGGACTATTTCCAGTTTTTCTCCATTTAGAATGATGTTGCCTGTGGGTATTTTGTACATGGCTTTAATTATGTTGAGGTATGTTCCCTACAATCCAATTCCTTATGTTTGAAGATAAGTGCATGTTGAGCTTTTTCAAGGACCTTCTCTGCATCTATTGAGACAACCATGTGATTCTTGTCTTTGAGGCCATTTATATGACTTATGGCACTTATTAACTTATGTATATTGATCCATCCCTGCATCTCTGGAGTAAAGCTGCCTTGATTATGGTGGATGGTCTTTTTGATGTGTATCTGTATGCAGTTTGCAACTATTTTGCTGTGAATTTTTACATCTATGTTCATTAAGGATATGGCTCTATAGTTTTCTATGTTGGTTGTATCTTTACCTGGTTTTGGTATGAGAGTGATGCTGGCTTCATAGAATGAATTTTGAAGTTCTTCCTCTATTTCTATCTTTTTGAATAAATTAAGTAGTATTGGATATAGATTTTCTTTAAATGTCTGGTAGAATTTTGCTGAAATTCATTTGGTCCTGGGATTAGTCAGGAGGTTTTTGTATTGCTGTTTCAATTTCCTTATGTGTTATGGGTCTGTTTAGCCTGTTAATCTCTTCTTGGTTTAGGTTTGGTGATTCCCATTCTTTTAGGTACCCATCTATTTCTTTTCGGTTTTTAAATTTAGTAGTGTATAGGTTTTTAAAGTATTCCCTTTTAATGTTCAGTATCTTTTTGATGTCTGTTGTGATGTTTCCCCTTTCATCTCTGATTTTATAGATTTGGAGGTGCTCTTTCTTTCTTTTGTTTAACTGGGCTAGGGGTCAGACAATCTTGTTTATCTTTTCAAAGAAACAGCTTTTGGGTTCATTGACTCTTTGTGTTGTTTTCTTTGTTTCTATTTCATTAATTTCTTCTCTGATTTTTGTTTTGTCTTTTTGTCTGCTGGGTTTGGATTTCATTCGTTGTTGCTTTTCAAGTGTCTTGAATTGCAATGTTGTCATTTATTTCTGCTCTGATTTTTTTAATGTAGGCACTTAGAGCTATAAACTTCTCTGTAACGACTGCTTTCAATGTGTCCCAGAGGTTTTGTTGTATTGTATTGTCCTTTTTATTTGGTTTCATGAATTATTTTATTTCTTTTTTAATTTCTACTTTAACTTATTCAGCATTCAGGAGTGTGCTGTTTAATCTTAATGTGTTCATGCAGGTACTAGAGTTTCTTCCAGTGTTGATTTTAACCTTTATTGCATTGTGGTCTGATAGAATGTGTGAATTATATCAATTTTTTTGTATTTGTTGAGTCTTGTACTGTGTCTCAGTATGTGGTCCGTTTTGGAGAAAGTAACATGGGATGCTGATTAGAAAGTATATTCTTTGGTGCTTCAATAAAATATTCGGTAGATGTCTGTTAGGTCCAACTGATGTATGGTACTGTTAATTCAGATGTCTTTGTTGATTCTCTGTCTTGTTGACCTATCTAATGGAGACAATGGGGTATTGAAATCCCCCACTCTTAATTAGTTGGGATTAATCTGGGTTTTAAAGTCCTGTAGTATTGTTTTTATGAAGTTGGGTGCACCAGAATTTGGTGAATATATGTTCATGATTGTGATATTTTGTTGGTCAGTTGTTCCTTTGATCAGAATGAAGTGGCCTGCTTTATCTCTTCTGACTAGTTTTAGTTTGAAGTCTATTTGGTCAGATATTAGAATTGTCATTCCTTTCTTCAGCTCTTTGTATAGCTTCAAGAACTCTCTGAAGGGCTGGTTTTGTGGACATGAATTCTTTTGGCCTATTTATGTCATGGAAGAATTTTTCTTTCCCCTTTGACTATATTTAACATTTTGGCCAGGTAAAGTAATCTGGGTTGGCATCTGTGGTTGTTTAGAACTGGGAAAACTTTGATCTAGGCTTTTCCGGTTTTCATAGTTTGTACTGAAAAGTCAGCTGTAATTCTGATGGGTTTTCCTTTATACATGACTTGTTTTTCTTTTGCAGCTTTCAGTATTCTCTCTTTGTTCTGTACATTTAGTGTTTTTACTATGATGTGCCATGGAGATTTTCTTTTCTGGTCCTGTCTATTTGGTGTTCTATGTGCTTTTTTGTTTTGTTTTGTTTTGTTTTGTTTTTTTGAGACAGGGTCTCCTTGTAGTCCCAGCTGGCCTGGAACTCACTATGTAGACCAAGCTGGTATTGAACTCACAGAGATCTGCCTGCCTCTGCATGTCTTTCTTTAGTTTCTGGAAATTTTCTTCTATAATCCTGTTGACGATCTGGTCCATACCATTATCCTGAATTTTTCTCCTTCTTGTATGCCTATGATTAGTAACTTTGCTCTTTTTGTAGTGTCACACAATTCCTGAAAATTCCATTCCTATGGTTTTCTTGTTGTTGTTGTTGTTGTTGTTGTTGTTTTTAATTTTTCGTAATCTTTATTTGACTGGTCTAACTTGTCCACTTTATCTTTTAGTCATGATATTCTGTTTGCCATTTCATTCGTCCTGTTGATGAGGCTGTCTCCTGTTGTTTCTAATTGGCTCATTGAGTGTTTCACTTCCTTCTTCATTTCAGCATGAACATTCTTCAATATTTCTAACTCTTCTGAATTCATTCAGAAGTTTGTCCCTGTCTTCTTTCAGTTCTTTGATTTCTTTGTTTGTGTGTTCTTTAAATTCACTGAATTCTTTTATCATGTTTATAATTTTTCTTTTGAGTACTATGTCCTGTGTTATCTCTTGGGGGTTCTCATTGTACTTGTCTACAGGACTGTTGGTACTTGGTGGGGATATATTATTTGGGTTTTTCATGTGACTGTTTTTTTCGCTGTGACTTTGACATGTGGATTTCTTCTGTAGTTTGTT
>NW_008352375.1:246318-268307 GCF_000622305.1 Nannospalax galili
TTGGACGGACCAGATGGCTTTTGTCCTGCTTCTCAGTAGTTCCCAAAGAGACCCATGTCGGGTGAGAATCAGATGCTCTCAGGCTTTCTCCTAAGGTCTGGGTCTCTCCAGAAAAGATGCTAGCTTCAGGAAACTGGGGGCTGGGCTAGTCTGGGACCAGGACCTGTCTCAGGCATGCAAAGATGTGAAGGGGGGAGGGCTCCCAGGGCCCAAAGGGATGCAATGAGTTGGTCTGCATGCAAAGGGTGAGAAAGCAGTAGGGAGTCTGGGACAAGAAGACAGTCCAGAGGTCTGGCATGCCAAGAGAAGAAGTGGGCTAGTACCCAAGCTAGAAGGAGAGATGGGGTGGGGGAGCTAGAAAGGTGAACAAGACTAGGGGAGTCAAGGCTCAGTGGATACAGCTGAACTTACCCAAGAATGAAGATGGCCTCAGGACATTGATGACATGCTGCCCAGAAATGCAAAGGTGATGTGAGAGAGGGAACAGGCCCTAAGGGCTCTCAGTGACTAGATTCACTAGAATTAGGGTTGTCTGGGTACAAAGGATCAGGAAGCAGTGGGGAGCCTAGGTCTAGAGGGCAGTCCAGAGATCTGGGATGCCAAGAAAAGAAATGTGCCAGTGCCTGAGCTAGGAGGGCGAATGAGACTGGGGGAGTCAAGGTGCAGTGGGCAATGCCGAACTTACCCAGAAAAGATGGTGGCCTCAGGAAGCTGGTGACTGCACTGCCCAGAAATGCAAAGGCCATAGAATAAATTTTCAACTGCAAATTCAATGTTTTCACTTGTAGAAAAATCTAAAATTTCTTCCTCTCTCAGGTATATTGACTTTTTAATTTGAATTTTATCCAACTTGCCAAATTCATTTATGAAAATTGCTGGCAATGTATTTTCATGACCCTTTCCATGTATATGTAACATGTTCACATTTTATTCAAGATAATGATGAGCTTAGCTATTGTTCATTTAATCTTGATGAATATCAATAAATGTTTGTCAGTATCATTGATAACTTCAAAACAAACATCTAGTTCTTAATTTCTCCACTTACGTATTTTGTTTTACGTGTGTTCTCATGACTATAACTTTTGTTCTTCCTTTTATTCTTATTTCTGATATGAAGTTTGTATCATTAACTTTCAATTTTCATTTCTGTTAGTTACATGCATTTTATTTTGGCTGTGCTCCATGATGTCATGTACCCTTTTCAAATTAATTTCAGAAGTTCTCTAATTTACATTATGATTATTTTTATTGTTGTTCATACTCTATTCAGAATTAGTGAACATAATTTTCAAACTAAGATACATACTAGTTTTCTTTTTCCTCATTTCTACATTAATGCCACTTTGATCAAAGGACTTTCTGGTTGTGAGTTAGATCATCTGAAATTCATTACTATTTTTAATGGCCCATGGAACTCAATAATAGTACTTGAAATAAACATGCCTTCTGTAATGTTTTGCCAATAGCTATACATCCCTCAGCTCTCCTGTTTCTCTACAGATACTTTTCTCTAGCTGTTACAATAAGAGGTATTTTTAAATTGTGAAATATTGTCTACTTTTTTATAAGTTTTGACTTCATGAATATTAAGGATACTGCATTGATACACACAAATTTCAAACTGTTATGTCTTTACATTGAATTGATTTTTGCCATCATGAATTATAATTGCTTCTGACAATATTTGAGTTGGATTAAATGTAAATTATATTTTGCTTGCTGAATTTAGTCATACCACATCTCTTCTTAGGATTTACATGATGGATTCTTTTAACTTTTTATTTTCAAAAGCTTTGTGTCATATATTTAAAATATTTCCCTTTGTAATTAGTGTGTTGTGGTAGTATCCTCTTTCTAATCTCCTCTGACAAAGTTTTAACTTTAAATTTAAATACTATATTCAATAATATTTAATGTAATCCTTGCTCCTTGTACCACATTCTTACTGTTTATTTTTTTCTTTGCCTCAAACATTACATGTTAGGATGTTCTTATTTTACATTTAAATAAGTTTTTATACATATATTTATCAATATCTTATTAATACATTATTTCAATATTATTTTGTTCATATAGAAAGAAAGGAATACCACCCACGTGAGCAAAACAAAGCTGTTTCATTCAATGTGTGCCAGAGCAAGTGAGGCAGCCTTCCTGGGTTTGGCAGGTGAAGGTAATTGATGAGTGGGAAGGGGATGAGATGCAAAAGTCAGCTTTGCTGAGCCCTGATGGGGGAGGGGCACTGTGGCCAATGGATGTTGGAGATGGCTGACTGGAAGAGGACATCTTCTACGATTTGAAAGTTAGGGTAGAAACTGTGGAGGGTGGAGGGCATAGAGAAAGTGCTGATAATTTTGAACCAAATGCTATAGAAGTTTTGAAGTGCCATCTCATGCTGGCTGCCACAGAAGTATGGATCACAGTTCTAGCTACATGGGGTCTCTGGCTATCGTTTGCTTGTAAAATTAGCTGCTGACTTTGTTGTTTCTTCTCTAATTGTTTTACCTATAAAAAGTTTTAGGACTTGGGATTCCATATCAAATCCAATATATAGAACTCCTGAGAGCCCAAGTTTCATATTTGAACACATTTCTTTGATTGATTTCTACAATAAGGAATTGACATGGGGCAGGATTTGGTTCTAGTTTCCACATGATAGCTGGCATTGTGTACCCTGTGCCCAGAATTTGGTCCCCTCCCCAACATGAGTGCTTATGAAGACCTGGCCAGATCTGCCAGCAGTTCTCCACCCTCTATAACATGTAGCTAAAAAAAAAAAAAAAAAAAAAACCACAATGGGGAGAGGAAAACTCTGTGGTTTGTGCTGGTTTGGAAGTTTTCTGTTCCTAGCCCCTGGGTCCTCCTATAGCCTCATCCTCAGCAAGAGTTCTGGGGAAAAAAGCCCAGCAGTGGACCTCTGCTTACCTGTTCTTAATTGGCTTACAGGCATCATTCAAGACTTATATTCTTTCCCTGATTTCTATCTACCTCAGAATAATATTTCTGTCTTATACAAACATGATTATCTTTGCTCAAAATAAGAACACATCTACACTACAAAATGGTTGGATACTACACAATTATAAAATTTAAATTTACCACATCTTTGTATGACATAATTTACAGTAGAATTTTTGCATTTTAGTCTTCATTGTACATTGATTCGCCATGATCTTTATTGTACATTGATTTGCTATGATCTACTAAGTCTGAAACAAATTAGACATTTTTGAAAGCATGTGGTTATACCAAGTCCACCTTAAACTTAATACCATAGGGGCTCCTCCCACTGTCACTAAAGTCACATTACTAGCTTCTTATCAATAGTAAAATACTTAGTTTCTCAAACTATTATACTTACCCACTGCCCACATTGGCCAAATAACTATAGGACAAAAATTAATCATTTGACTAATTAAAAGTGTAGAGTTGCCTTTCAGTATTATTTGTTTCTAACTATGTGTAGTTTTCTTTAACAACAGTACTGAGCAGTTTGCCCCGTGACAGAGAGAGCTTCTCCTATGTGAGTCCCTTTGCAGTTGAAGTTGTGATTTCCACTCAGTCACCTCAGGATTATTATGTCACAAGATTAGCAGGCAAGGATATGACTTATCATTTTAGAAAGCATGATTGACCCTGGTCATCAGAAGAACAGAGCACTTACTTCATACAAGAGAAGTAGAGAGGGGCATATATAGAACCTCACAGTTTATTAGGCTGTCCTCACTCTACGGTTTATATTGATAATAAGTTAAAAGTACGGCAGTTGCATTCTGAGAAACTAATGACAGGGTGTCATTTCCTTGGGTATGACAATCCTATAATCATCCACCTCTTCCAGCAAAAATGCTAGCAGATGATGAAGCAAACTAGACTGTGAAGAGGAAGAAAACGAGCCTCCTCAAGATGAATGGCAGTGGTGGAGGCAGAGGGCACATTACAAAAATTCCCCTTGTGATGGAAAGCTGTTCTCCAAAAGGAACAAGACTGCGGGAAGCAGGAGGATCCGGTAGAGAGGCGCACTAGTGTGTTCGGCCTTCCAAGGTTTCTGACCAGAATACTCACTGCCAGTGGCCCACACTGAGTTTGCATTTAGTGCTCTCTCTTTTTCAGAGTATGATCTCCACCAAGCAAAACAAATAAGCAATTCGTGAATGCTGTGTAGGCTCAAAGATTCATCCTTGCCTTTATGTGAGAATATTCATGGGCTGGAGAAATAGCACAGCTTTAAAGGCTCAGGCTCACAAGCCCAAAGACAAGAGGATATTTTTTAAATCCATGCCAACTCCAGGCCTTTCCTAAGGTCCTTACTAAGGACCAACTGTGAGTTCTATTGTTACTGTATCAGTCCTTTGGCCACTTGTTCCATAGCAATTCCACTGAATTGAAGCAATCTCTCCAGGAGAGAGGAAGGCAGTTCACAGATTTAGAAACTAAACAACCTTACAAGTCCTAGAAAGCTGAAGCTTACAAGCTTCATATGTTCCCTCTCCAAGATTATAGGAACAGTAAACAACAGCTGGAGAAAGAAAACTGACCAGTTGCACTGCCGGTAAGTTGTGCAGAGAGTTCCAAGATAGAATCTTTGGTGAGTCTTCACCCACACTGTGGTGGCTTTGTGATGACATAGCCACCTCTGAGTCATTCTTGGTCATGTAAATAATCCAAATAAACTCAGTGACTCACCAAGTTGACTTGGAAGAACAAATCCTACTTCCAGCTCTCTATCTGAGGTATTTGCTAAGGAAAAGTGTCTAATGACACAGGTGGAGCTCAGGCTTTTCCTTATAGGCATTATCACGAGACTACCTATGAAACCACCTGTGTTTAAATCTCTACTTCAAGATCTAATTTCCAGAGAGGTGGCCTTACATATTATATTTTAAAAATGGAAATTTACTTGCTGGCAAGAGCTTCTTACCAGCTAACTTTTCAATAAGGGAACACAGGAAAACATTCTGAAAAAATCTTGTGAAAATGTCTTGAGTCTGTTGAACCAGTACTGTGAAAGAAATCATCACAACATAAAGGCCAGAAAGGTCAACAAGGTTGCTTTTGTGATTATGTAATGAAGGAGGGGATGCATAAGGAAAGCACTGGTTGGATGGGAAGAAACTGCAAAGGTGAGGCAGAACAGGGAGTCTTGTATCACTCTACACCATGAGGAACATCATGCTGAGAACTCAGAGCATCTAGAAAAGTCTGTCACCCTTAAGTTAGCATCTACTTGAAGAAGACGACTGTCTGAAGTTCTATGGGCCAAAGTTACAGGGCCATCTTTAAAGCATATGATTGTTACTTCGGAAACCTAAGTTTGTTTCTCTGAAGACAATATGCGGAGAGGCCACTGAAGGATAAGTTCAGGCAGACCAATTCTGAACATCTAACTGAAGAAAATGCTGCTCGTTTAGGAAATCTGAGAACTTTGGCGGAGGTTGTAGTAAAGTAATAATTTAATTATCATCTTTATTGTTGAGGGCTATCCCAGGACAGAAATAGTGTAAGACATATTGTATGTAATTATTTAGATACTTGCATAAAAATATCCTTGAGTATTATACATACTTGAGTATTACACATACATTGTATGTACACTGTGATCCAAAAGATACGCTTCCTTTGTGAGGGTTGTTGAGATTTCCATGAGCTCATAGAGCCCTCTAGTGATTTCTGTTTCTCTTCTTGTTGATTTCTTGGGCTAAGGAAAGTTAGTGGTTGTGTGAAAAGTACAAGTCATGAGAATTGTCTTCTACTTTCACAAAATTCCTCCAGACTGCTGATGGTGGAGAAGAGGTGCGAGCCTTGTTCTTGGAAGAACCAAGAAACCATCTCTCCATCCTTCCTCTATGCAACAGTGACTATAGAATGCAAAGTGCAGGCTTTCTTCCAATGTTTTAAGAGACACTTTAAATATCAAAGCTTTGGAATTGTGACGTCTGATTGCGCAGACGATGCCTAAACAGTAAACTGGAGCCCTCAATGACTGTGGGAGCAGCATCATTTTGGAACTGAGTCGCCCTGGTCATTGTTACTGGTCACATTTTAAACTTTTCTAGTACATAGCTCTGATCACTGAACACATGTCAAGATCTTAGAGCCAAAGCACAAATATTGGATTACATGCAAGAGGCAAATGGCTGGTCATTTTTGTGTCATCTAAAAGATTTTCTCTCAATAACAGCACAACAGCTTTTCTGATTCAAGATTACAATGCTAAAAAACACTGCATATTTAAAGCTTATATATTTATATCTCAGAAAATATTAATTTTTCACAGATTGTGTATATTTTATTAGAAAAATGGTAATATTTTAAAATATTTATGATTTTTATTTTATGTGTATGAGTGTATTGCCTGCATATAGATAAGTGCACCCATGTCATATAATGCCCATGAGGACAGAAGAGGCCATCAGATCCCCTGCAACTGGAGTTATGGACAGTTGTTAGCTGCCATATGGGTTCTGGGATTTGAACCCAGGTCTTCTGCAAGAACAACCAGTGTTCTTAACCACTGAGCCATCTCTCCATCTCCGAAAAAATGGTAATATTTTTAAATCCAGATGAATCACAGCTCTGCCCTAGCTCTACCACTTCGTTCTCTCAGTGAGGTTATTAAAAGTTGGTAAAATGATTTCTTTAAATTGTGAACAAATTCTTTTCCAAGAAACACTGAAATTTACATTATAAGCAAAGAAAAATGTAACTTAACGTATCTCAAATAAGTAATTTAAACATTGTAAACCCGTACTTCAAACAATTCAACTATTTTTTAGCATTTTTATTGAATTTTTGCAATTTCCAGACAATATAATGACATTTATATCCCCTCTCCCATCCACACCTCCCTGTATCCCCACACACACTTAATTCAATGTATTCTCTCTGGGTAATAAAGCCTACTTCTCCAACGTGGGTTCATCCACTTGTGCTTACACAGGGCTTGTGCATGCTCTCAACATTGCTGTGAGTTCACAGCAATGCCCCCTCCATGGTCATCCACAGCCTATGGCTGTTACAATCCCTCTACCTCCTCCTGTTCAGTGATTCCCAAGTCCTGAGCTCCCGAAGCCTGACAGAGGCATCCCATTCAGAGTTCAGATAATAGACCTCAGGAAAATTGTTATAATATCAACAATGAAACTATTAGTAATGTTCCATTTACAATAATCATTCTGCAATAAAGCCTAGATATTTCTGTGCATGTGTTAGGTGTCTAAAATTGATTTATTGTGCATATTTTTTTTCTTTTACCTAAACTTAATAAAGATGAAGGAAATGATACATAAATGTCTTTCAGGGTGTTGCTAGTAAAGAATATGCAGTCTTTTATGCTCTCCTTGGCACATGCGCGTGCGCACGCACACACACACACACAATGTCAGAAGATGTAAGAAATGCATGAGGATGTACACATATAGAATAAAGAAAAAATTTCTTATTTTCTATTTGCCAAAAAAAAAATAATTGAACATCCCACTATCATAAGTTGACTGCAAAATGTGATTAAGTGAAAATCTGCACGAATCCTGCAGTTACATGACTACATATGTTGTAAGTCAAGTATGGTTACACCAACTAGTTAAGTTCATGCTAATAAGAGCAATGATTTGAACCACAGCATGCAACTTCTCCTATTTCTGATGATGCCCCTTATGACCCTTTCCCTGGAGCAAAGAAGAGGACCCAGATACAAAGAAAGCCAAGGAGAGCCAGAAGATGGTAGGTAAAAATATCGTTAGGATTTAGATTATATAACCTTTTCCTTAATATTTGGAGAAATTTCAGTTCTTTAAACATTTTTTTTTGATTAGCTTACTCATTATTGGATTTCCCTCTGGCTTTTCCCATAATCTTAAGTTTTGATTACTCCTCACCTATATCCCCCACTCCTCAACCTCCTGCCCTCCGCATTTCCCCCTTTTCCCCCAGCATTTCTCCTTTTATTTTCATTCCACAAATTGTCTGCTACTGCTCACCTCCTCCATCCACCAAAGACACTTTTTATCCCTTCTCAGGGTCCCATTCTAACCATCTGGCCTTACACATACCCACCTTCACCTAAATTCAAATATATAACAATCAACAGCTAGGACTCACATAGAAGAGAAAACGTGACATTTCTCTTTCTGACCCTGGGGTTCCTCAAAATAATATTTTTCAATTCTATAATTCTATTTATTTTCTCAAAACTTTCACAAATTATTTTTTCTTGACAGCTGAACAAGATTGAATTGTGTATATGAAGCATGTTTTCATTCCTTTGCTGTTGTGAATAGATGAGCAAAGAACATGGGTCCTGTGCATATAAGTCCAGCATATGATGTTCTATTTTTAGGTTTTTGAGAACTCTCCAGACTAGTTTCCATGGTGACTACTCCAATTTTCACTCCCATCAACACTGAATAAGGGTCTCTCTCTTTCTCCACATCTTCACCAACATTTGTTGTGTATGTGGAGCTATATCTGACTTCTCTATCATTTTTTAAATAAATAATTTTTGAAACTTTCATACACACATATAAGGTGTTTTGATCAAATCCATGCCCATATCTACCCATCACTTTTTTTCTCATAACTTCATGTACTCTTCTTCTTTGATTTTTTTTATTATTATTATTATGGGGCTTTGGGCTGCTCTAACATTTCCCCTTCTGAAGAGGTAACCCTAAAATCTTTTTAGGATTAGATAAAAGTTCCCAAATATTTTTGATGTTTTGCCTTTGGAATGGAGAAGGTTGTTAAGAGGCCCAAGGACATTGTGACATTTAGCCAGGAAATTGGCTACTTTTCTTTGGAGTCTTTTTACCCTAACTGGCTAGCAAATTCCTACCTTCTATTCTTATCACACTATCCTCTGAAGAAGTTACCCAAATTGCCAATAGGTACTCTGGATACAGACCTCTCTGGCTTCTTCCATACTAAACAGGGACCCAGGGTGAGGCAATTGGAGTACTCCTTCAGTGGGTCTATCTAAAAGACTCCCAAATTGCATAACCCTTATCTCAGGGAGGAAAAGATTGTCTTTGAATCCTAAATAGGAGATGTGAAGGAGAAGTAAAGGCAAGAGTAATTAGCATTACAAGTTCAAGACAGGGGACGAGAAATAAGTCAGAACAGGGCAAATAAAGATATTTTGATGTCTTTTTTTTCCTATTTGTATAGCTCTTTATTTCCTCTCCTTATGCAGTTGCTTTGACTAAGACTTCAAACATGACATTGAATAGAAGTAGAGCATAAACTCTTCTTTGATACTGGCCTCATTGGAAATGCTTCAAGTTTTTTTTTTCCATTTAGCAATATACAAGCTTTATTATATTTAGATAAGTTCCTTCTGTCTCTAGCTTTGATCATGAAGGGATGTTGAATTTTATCACAAACCTTTTCTGCATCTATTGAAATTTAATTTCAGTCCTTGAGTCCTTTAATGTAATGAACTACATTTATTAATTACCATGAATGTCAGATTGAGAATGTAGTAATGTGGAAGTGTTCTTGCTTACTGTGCTCAAAACCCTGGGTTCTATCCCCAGCATTTAGTGAGTGAAATGTCCTTCACCAATGGCATACATGATACATGAAATTATATCTTTTTTTACCCATGTCCCGCTTTCCTCTGGGGTGTATTCTGATTGATCGCATGATATTTCATCCAATGTATGATTCAGGGGCAGACCACAGTGACTGTTCAGAATCAACCACACATTTCTTTGACACTATTTCATCCTGAAGCTGGAGCCAACTTTCTGCGTACCCACCCCCCATCCCCTACTGCATCCCTCTCTTTCATAGGAACATCTTTTGGCCTTCTTTGAAAATCATTCTTTAGGATGCCCAACTACCTTATCTTCTCTCCCCTTCATAGTATGCCCTCTGCTTAGAAGAGTTATGAGAAAACTATTCTTACATCAATGCCTCTTTAACCTTTCTAATATTCATGCATCCTGGGATCTGAAGTCCTTAAGTCTTTTTGTTTGGTTGCCTCACCTCTGAATGTTTCTTATAGTCCTTGAAAAATCCAGGTACAGTAGCCCGCATCTTTAATCCCAGCACTCAGAAGGCAGAGGCCAGCAAACTTCTGTGAGTTCAAGGCCAAATTGGTTTAAACAGGGAGTTTCAGGCTAACTGAGGCTATAGGGAAACCTTGTCTCAAAGACTGAGAAAAACAAAACAAAACAAAAAACAAAACCATAAAGTTCTTCAAAACAGCCCTATTGTGCTCAGTTACGTATTCATTTTTGAGAATGATGACAAGAGTTTGAAATGTATTTCCAAAGAAGCTTAGTATAATAACCCATGAAGTCTAAGTAATAGTAAGAAATAATGGAAGACATGAAGGATTCCATAAATATCATAAAAGGCTGGGGTTGGTGAACTAGAAATATTAGAGCAGAGGTGGTAATTGGTTAGTGTAGGGTTTATAGCTATCTTCTTGGCAATGATGCTCTTTCTGGTTGGACTTTATATTTACTAGATGTGAATATAAGAGTGAGTTGCTGACACAAAATAAAGGGGAAGACCACAAGAATGAGTTGGTCAATGAACTGAGATTCTAGGGATGAGAATAAACTGTCTTTAATGACTGCTATTGGCAATGCTGTTGGGAGTTGGAATATAGTATTCAGGTACTGATCTTTATTTAGAAAATAAGTGGCAACACCCTATTGCTGAAGACACTACATACTTGAGTCACAGCACAAACAAGAAGAGATCAATCTGGGAGTGATCTTGAAGCTTTCTCTCTGCTGCTTAGCTTTCTTAGTACTAAAAGGTGCTAAATATGTTATTGGAAGAGAAAGGCAATCATCAATTTTACCCAACTGCAAACCCTACAAGGTACAATAACAACTGGTTTAGTAAATATGTCCACTGGAGTAATAATGGTACAAATATTATGGGAGTAACCAACCACCTTCTAATTGGATTTAAGACATATTTTACACGTGAGAATCCATACCTGACACTATTATCAGGCCCAACAACCTCTGGCTAAACAGGTCACAGCTCATAGAAAATAACCTACTATATTCATCTAAATAGACAAAAATTTTAAACTGACTCATAACTTATTGTTGAACTGATAGATTAGTGGATGTCTCAACTCTTGCAGTGGATGATGCTTAACATAAAGTCCCACAGGTAGATAATATACAGGGAATAAAAGGCTGGAGTGCTCAGCCTTAAATGGGACACCTATGTTGCTCTATCTCTTCCCAAGTGTCAGGGATCATTGCAAAGAGGCAGAAAACACTGCCTCTGGACACAAAAGGACAGTTGCACATATGAACCCACAATGCTTGTAACAACATGCACAAGACCTGTACAATTCCAAGACAGACAGGGACCCAGAAAGAATGGGGGAGGTAGACAAGAAGCCACAGTCCTAGCTGAGTATATATTGGCAATTGATAATTGCTGAGAGAGAGTATCAGTTTTCCTTAGTGGTGTGTTGTCCTATAGGTTGACTAGAGTCCAAGGGATAGATGCACACTCAACAGCATTTTGAGAGACAAATTAAGACTCACTAGGCCTTTTAAAAAGAGGCAAATAATAATAGCAACCATGAAGTTACAGGGTGTATTAGTTACTTTTCTGTTGCTGTGATAGAAACAGTGATCAAAACAACTTAAAAAAGGAAGAATTTCTTTGAGTTTACAGTTCCAAAAGGGCAAGAGTCCATTATGGCAGGGAGACGTGGCGGCAGATGTGGCTAGAGGAGGAGCAGAAGCAAAGCTCTTACATCATCAGCAAGCACAGGAAGCAACAAAGTAACTCAAGATCCCTCAAGGCTTAAGAACTCTCTCATCCCACTCCCAGCCACACCTCCTAAGACATCCCAAAACAGCACCACCATTTTGGGGGCAAAATGTCCAAATACTTGGAGCCTAGGAGGAACATTTTCATTCAAACCATGACATGGGGTAGAAATATGGGCATGGAGAAAAGGAAGACTTTCTGAATATGATAAAAATGCACTGTATGAAATTCTTGAATCAATTAAAATATTCTAAGGTTAAGCATGGTGACACTCACTTTTAATCCTAGTACTCAGTAGGCAGATCTCTGCAACCTGTTCTACATAATTAATTCCAGGACAGTTGGGACAACAGAGAGACCCCGTTACAAAAAAAAAGAAAAAAAGAATACAAACTACAAGACTAAAAAGGGACAACAATGAATTCTGCATCAGGCAATACAAGGAAGATTGTGTTAGGATGAACACTTAAGGAATCAGGGTTGTCCTTTTGCTAGCTATGGAAGAAGACCCTTTCTACTCTTAGTCTTTCTTATTCCTGATGTTTTTTGTCGTGAAATAATGTAAGGTGTACCACAGGGCTGCTCTCCATATTATGATTGTGAGGATTTTTTTTTCCTTTTTATAACTTTAAAATATTTTTTTTGAGAATTTCCTACATGCATATAAGGTGTTTGGATCAAATCCATGCCCACTCACTCCCCTCCAACTCCTCCCATATCTCCCCACCACTATTTCCTGAACAATTTTGTGTACTCTTTATCTTTTTTTATGGGGCTTTTTGCTACTCTAACATTCCCCCACTCTGAAGAGGTAACTCTAAAATATTCTAGACATTAGATAAGAGCTCCCAAATACTTTTGATAATTTTGCACTTTGTAACAGAGTATGTTGCTCAAGAGGCCCAAGGACATTTTGACTTTTAGCCAGGAAACTGGCTACTTTTCTTTGGGGTCTTTTTGTCCTAACCACCTAGCCAGTTCCTACCTCCTATTCTTATCACACCATGCCGTAAAGAGGTTACCCAAGTTGCTGACAGGGAATCTGGACACAGACCACTCTGGTTTCTTCCATGCTGAACAGGGATGCATGGTAAAGCAATTGGGGTACCCCTTCAGTGGGTCTTACTAAAAGACTCCCAAATTGCTTAACTCTTAACTGTAGGGAGAAAAGGAAGTCCTTGACTGATGCCTAGGAGATATGAAGGAGAAGTAAAGGTAATAGTGGTTAGCATTACAAGTTCTAGACAGGGAATAAGAAAAAACTCAAAATGGGAAGTGCAAACCCATGAACTCAAGCAAATATAATGATCAATCTAATCTTTGGTTATATTTTCTTTTGGGTGTTTAGGACCACAGAGTTGGCCCAAATAAACCAATTTATTTTTACTCTTAAAGGATGTTTGATGATCTGTTCCTCAGGGGTCACATGGGCTTGGGAGGAGCCCCTGAATCCTATCTTTTACCATATCTGTCTATTTGAAGATCAGTCAAGGTCCTGCTAGACCGTGGCTGACTTCACTTGGAACCATGGAGGAAATGTTTCCTCTGTTGACCCTCCTCGTTGTAGACTGGACACTGGTTCAAGTCCATCTGGCAGTGTCTCCATGGCTCACTTAAACAAGAGTACAGGTGACTCACCACAGTTGAAGCACAGTTTGAGAGATGATCCATAGTCCCCTGGAGCTTAGTCAACCTTGGAAGAGATATTTTATTTTCTTTTTAATCTGTTAATGTGGTGTGTTTGTTGGTGTTAGGTAAAATGTGTTCTACGAAGAAAAGAGGGTATACATCTAGAGACCCAGAGAGAGGCAGAGCACACAGGGGTAAAGGAGGAGGAGTTGGTGCCATTTTGGAAGCAGTGAATGTCAGGCAATCAGGGAAAGCCAGTCTGCACGGACCCATGTGATGAGATGGCAGGCACCTCGTGGACTCTGCGCAGGCCCATGAGGTGAGATGGTGAACTTGAGACAGGGCATTGCCCTGAAGAGCAGCCATGGTGGTACAGATCTCAAAGCATAGTCAAAATGTCAAAGATGGACCATAAGAAGTTTTGCTTTTTAAATGACCTTTCCCAGGAGATAATATAAACCATGCTAAAGTCCAAGTAGAATGTCTTATGTCGGTTTGTCAATCCATGTCAGGACCAAGAGTCCCTAAGTGAAAGCAGGTCTCCCAGTGGGAAAAATTTAGTGAAACAATTGGGGCAGTCTGGCACGGTGACGCTGGAAATGACAAGTCACTAAAGTATGGGAAAAGCAAGGGGTTAGTGATGTTCACATGGATTATACAATGAATCATAGAATATCTAACTAGAATGATGCAGGCCACACAGATGAGTACAAACTCAAAGGGGACAATCCCTGGGCCACAGCCATCCTGTAAATGTGGGAAAATAGCTGAATTGCTTATATGCAAGATTTTTTAAATCTCATAAAGAGACTAAAAAAAATTTACAAGTCTTGGACACAAGAAGGGACAACCCAGAGAGGAGGCATGGGCACTTTGCATAATAAAAGATTTGTCTAGAACAAAGGCAGCCCCAATCAAGGCTGAAAAGGCTAAGGAATTGCTGAAAATTCAGTCTCAGCCTCAGAGATTAAGAGAAAGGAAACATGGGAGATTTTAATTTGCATAAGTTTAGGGGACTGGGAGTCAAAGGAAACACACAAAAAAAGACAGATACTAATGAGAAAAGAAACAACATAAAAATAATAGCAGCTAAAGCTTTGATGCAGAAAGGAAAAAGCGTTAACATTACTATAGCTGGGAAAAAAATGCTCCACACTGGAGCTGTTGAAAGTAGGAAAGAATTTCAAATAATCAAACAGCTCCTCATCATGTGACTCTTGAAGGTATGGGATATGGGATCAAATAATATTACTTTAAGTCCTTTAGAAGCATCACAGCTGAGTTAAATAACCACCTATCCATCCTTGAGACGTAAGCTGTTCAACCCAGGCCAAACACAAGGGAGCAGTCCCTAATGGAGTGGCTGTGCAAGGTACTAAAGATTCAGGGTCATCACCAATAGAGACTCCCATGATTAGCAGGGACTGGAGGACTAAGAGGCACAAGCATTACTGAGATAACTAAGTAAGAAAAAATCAATATATATAAGGCCCAGTTTGCTTGGCCAGATAGGGCTGTGTTTACCAAAGATATAAATGAAAGCTTGATTCAACTGAGACCTCGAGAATGGTATAGAGCTTTAATGGTTTTGCTAAGACCTTTAATGAGACAGAATCTTTGAAAAGTGAGAGAGGCTTTAGCAGATCTAAGTGATTCAAACCAGAATGTAAAGTGTGTCTGTAGAATAATAGAACAATCAACAAGAGATATAAAACTACCAGACAGAAGAAATGGTTCATTTGGGTTATGTGATGGCTAATCCTGGGTGTCAACTTGATTTGATCTGAGATTAACTGAAATGAAAGAGAACTTCTTGATTGGATCATCTAAAGCCAGAAGACACACCCTAAATGTGCAAGTTACCTTCTGATGGCAGCCGGTATAAAATACCAAGGCAGAGGAGAACACGGGGCTTTTTGCGGCTTGCCTTCTCTCTCGCTGGTGGGTTCGTCTTGCTGCTGTAGACCGAAGACTAGCTGATATTTTGGAATTTGTCAGACCTCCAGCACCGGATTGGGACTACTGAGACATCCAGCCTTGTGGACTGAGCGACTACAGATTCTCAGCCTCTCCAGTGTGGTGCAGCCATTGTTGGACTACTCGGACTCTATCCTGTGAGCTAAGCTGATAAATCTTTATACATACTCATTCTACTGGTTCTGTTTCTTTGGACAACCCTGACTAATACAGGTTACTTGTAGACAAATGTGGCAAGATTTATGTCAAGCCCAAATTCCCAAAGAAAAATTTAATAGGAAACCAAATTCTGTACTAAGGAGTTTCTGGAAGGCTTTAAACCTGAAGAATACTTCACAAAAGGAATTCAGAGGATTAAAAACTGTCCCAGGGGTGGTTAAAGATCCCCAAAGATTAAATAAAGTATAATTTCACTCCTAAGAAAGGCTGTGGTAGGGTGGAAGGCAGGTTTCCCCACAAGGGCCTTCCCCAGAAGCCAGGTATCGTTAATGAAAAGGTGGAAGATATGGCTACAGCCAGGAGGCAGTCCCAGGGCCTGCCTGACTCAGGGAACCAACAGGTTCAGCAGGGACAAGAGGGATCCTCGGCTTCCTTAGTCCAGTGCAGGTTCAGTCAAGTTGAGTAAACACCTGTAAATGTATCAAGGATAAAAAGATACCAAGAGACTCTATGTAAAATCCACAGAATGGAGGATGACTCCAAAGGGATAACTAAAAATAGTAAAGAATTTACAAATTTATGCCTCTTACCCATGCTATGGTACCTAACAGAGCTCTATAGAGAAAGCAATTAATTCAAATGGATAAAATGTTTCCATACTGTTTTGACCTTGTCTATGATTGATTTAATATATAATGTTAACCTTTGAGTGTTTAACATTTGTGAAAAACGTTTGAAAGATATCACACCTGAAGAAACAAAGGCCAGCTACAGCTATAAAATTCTTGGGAGTTGTATGGTTGGGTAAAATAAAAACAGAGTCTTCCAAAACTGTACAACTGCTAAGAAAAACTACTGTACCAGGAATTGGTTGCCCCTCTATGAGCTGTTGGTCAGAGGGATCCTAGAGGTCCTCAAATTAACCAAGGCTTTTGTCAACTAATGTTGGTTGTACTCTAGAAAGATCAGTAAGGCCATGTTGCTGAAGACACTGCATGATGTAAGTGTGGGAGAGGAACAGATGGAGCCAAGTCTAAAATAAAAACTCAATGCTGCTGAATGGATGGCTTTCATAGCCAGAAGCTTCTATGCAGATGATTGGGAGAAAAGGATCCCCTATGATTCTGCTTGACAATGGACACTGCATGCTGCACACTATGGACATGCCAAGCAATGCCTGCTAGTGCAATAATGGCTTGACTAACATACTACAACTGACAAATTTCTAATTGGATAGGTCCCACTCCTAGTGGTGGAACACACATCTGGTGCTGTAGACCAGGCCAACCCCCGAGTCAGGGAAGGCTATAGGCCCCAGCAGGGAAGCCCAAATATATTGCTTAATGAGTATTATACACTTACTGGTATATGTTCTAGGCATTTGTACTTCCACCAATGTTTGCTTAGATGTGCCTGCTTCCTTCCATTTTTCTCTATAGTGTGGGGACACTACTGAGATGGATCAGCATCCATGTCTTGAAAACAAATGATGGGGAGGTCCAGGAGTTCAATATCACACCACAATGAAATGAAAAAGAAATCATCCTGTATCTGTCAAACCCTCCAAGTCTCACGGACCCTTGTGGAAGATTGGTGGGAAGATTGTAAGAGACAGAAGAAGGGGTGGAATGGTCTCTATAGTGTGGGGACACTACTGAGATGGATCAGCATCTATGTCTTGAAAACAAATTATGGGGAGGTTCAGGAGTTCAATATCACACCACAATGAAAGGAAAAATAAATCATCCTGTATCTGTCAAACCTCCAAGTCTCACGGACTCTTGTGGAAGATTGGTGGGAAGATTGTAAGAGACAGAAGAAGGGGTGGAATGTTGGGTAAAAGCAACCTCAGTGGAAAAGAGGGAGTGGGTCTAGAGACCCATAGAAAAGTGGAGCACATAGGGAAAAAGGAGGAGCTGGTGCTATTTTGGGAACAGCGAATGGTGGGCAAGCAGGGAGAGCCAGCCTGCATGGACCCACAGAACAAGAAAGCAGGCACTCTGTGGATACTGCGCAGACCTGAGAGGTGAGATGATGCATGGACACTTGGTGAACTTCAGGCAGAGCCTGGCCCCAAAGAGTGGCTGTGGTTGCACTGATTTCAAAGCTTAGTAAAAATGTACAAGATGGGCTATGGGAGCATATGTTTTGTAAATCACCCTTCCCTGGATGTCATATAAACCATGCTAAAAATCCAAATAAAATGTCTTATGTTGACTTGTCAATCTGTGTCAGGAATGAGAGACACTGAAGGAAGGCAGATCTCCAAGTGGGAAAAGGAAAATTTAGTGAAATAGTTGGTTCCTATATATTAATGAATCTTGTTTTCCTGGGATAAAAGTCACCTAGCTCTTGTAAATAATAATTTTAAATGTAGGAATAAGTCTAAGACTATTCTATTTTGTTGATATTTACCACAATAGGTTGGGCATAGTGGCACATGTCTTTAATCCCAGCACTCCGGAGGCAGGGGCAGGCAGATCTCTGTGAGTTCAAGGCCAGCCTGGGCTACGTAGTGAGTTCCAGGACAGGTGGGACTACAGGGAGACCCTATCTCAAAAAGACAAAAAAAAAAACACTAGTGAATATCCATATATTTCTTTGTTATGCATTTGTTTATTTCTGTCATCTAGGTGTTAATTTGTAAATTGTTCCTGCTACTTCTGTTTTGTTTTTTAATTAGAGTGAACTAAATTAATTAATTAAATAAAACTAAGTTAAATAAATATTTGGTAAGATTCACCACAAGCACTATATTCAGCTTGTGCTTTTATCTTTGTGGGAAATTTCTTGATAGCAAATTCAAATTTTTTATTGGTTCTAGTATTTCAAGTTATTAGTTTTATCCAGAATTTTCAGTTGCTTTTAGTTGACCTTGGAAGATTGTGTATTTCTATGGACTTCTACCTTGTTTACTGGCGTGGAATGTTCATAATAGTTTCCTATATTCCTTTTCCATTTCTGCAGAGTTCCAGGTCTTCTTGCTGCTCAGATTCTAATTCCATCACTTCTTCTCTTCTTTTCATATTCATCCTAGTTTAAGCTTTATTTTATTTTTATTCACACTTAGAAATGAATTTGGGTTTCATTTGTTTAATATGTAGTTACTTATTTATTCTCATGAATTACTATTTTCTTCTTTCTATTATTATTATTTTTATTCACTTTGCTTATGTCATTTCCCTTTTTGCAAATGGCAGGCTAGGTTATTGGAAGAGGAGATTTAAACTGTATTGCAGACAATTTAAGTTTTCTTTTTTATGTTGATCTTCTGTTTGTGTGTTCTACCTGCTGATGAAATTAGGTTATGAAAATGTCCAAATATTATTATTAAATTTATTTATCTTCCTTTAATTCACCTGAATTTTAGAAATGCTATTTATTTATTTTTTGTATATGAGTATTTTGTCTGCATGTATGTAAGCACACCACATGCATACAAAGGCTATGGAGACTCGAAGAGAACATTAGAGCCCCTAGAACTGGAGTTACAGAAGGTTGTTGGCCGCCATGTGGGTGCTGGGAACTGAAGCCGGGTCCTCAGTAAAAGTTGCCCCTGCTTTGAACTGTTGAGCCATCTCTTGAGTTCCAATTCTATTGCTTTTTCCTTGACACATTTTTGGAGAATCTTTTTTAGGTATAGATGGATACATAGGTAAAAATATGTATAGGATTATTTGAACATTTGATTATAATTATTTTTAATATGTAGTAACAGTTTGCATCTGAAAGCCTATTTTTCTCCCAATATAGTAGAGTGATCACAGTTTTTACTTAATTGTGGTTTACATATTCTATAAACAAAACAGAACTGGATTCATTTTTATTACTTTCACAAATCTCTACCTTCTGATCAAAGTATTTAATTCATTTACATCTGATTATTGAAAATATAGGCTCCCAGTAGTCCCAGCTGGCTTGGAATTTGCTATGCAGACCATATTGGCCTCAGTCTTACAAAGATCTGCCTGCCCCCACCTGCAGAATCCTAGGATCAAAGGCTTACACCACCATGCCTGGTTTACAGCTGTGATGTTTTCTCTACATATTTTATTTTAATCTTTATTTTCCACTTATGAGTTGATAAACACCTAGACTGATTCCAGTTCCTAGCTATTGTGTGTAGAAAATCAATGAACATGGATGCATGGATGCATAGATACTTCTAAAATAGAATATGAAGTCCTTTGGCCATATGCCCAGGAATGATAGAGCTAGGTCATATGTTCTGAAATATTTGAATTTGACTATGTTTTCCAGTGTTTCCACCAGTGCTTTTTCATATGGCTTGAGTTTATGTCCAGTCTAGAAATCATCCTCCTAAATGTCTCCTTTCTCCTGATAGATTACATATTCATTCTTCTGTCCTCACATCACTGCCCTCACCCCAGCTTGAAGCCACTGACTGTGCATAAATAGATTCACTATTTCTTGATGCAAAGGAATACCTTCTTGTCAATAGCAACTCTGACAATCAGCCTGTATCACACTGCTTCATCCTTCCTAGTAGAAAAATACAGGAAGTGTCACACAGCAACACTTTCTATCTGAGCTATTTAAGGACATTTTAAAAACTCTGCCTTTTGAACTGGGTGTGGTAGCAATTCCACCCAGAACTTGGGAGGCAGAGTAAGGAGGATCTCTATGAATTCAAGGCTATCCTGGTCCCCACAGAGAGTTCCAGGCTAGTCAGAGCTACAGAGTTATATACTGTTTCAAAAACAAACAAAAATTCCATTCTTCCAAAATTTTAACACTTAAAATCTATTCAACCCCCACCCTGTCCCCTGCTAGCCTTGGCCCAAGACCCAGTCCAATTCCTCTGCCTCAGATCTCGAGATTTGCTTCCTAATTCAAACTAGCTAAACCCCCAAGCATAGATAGCTAAGTCTCTCCTCACATGGTCCCCACCCCCATTTTCTCCTGCTTACTGATCTGCCTGATTGGCCCACATAGGACACTAGTGATCCCCACCCCATTTTTGTATGGCTCCTGATATACCTGACATGCTGGTCCATCTAGTACCTGGTAAGTCAGATCCTGCCCACCACATCTGGATTCCATTTCTCTGCAGCCCTAACACTTAAAATCTACACCACGACCACCACCCTGTCTCCTAATAACCTTGGACCCATAATCCTCTGCTTCAGATCTCTGGACTAGCTTCCTAACCCAAGCTACTTAAATCTACTAGCGTAGGTCACTAAGTCCTTCCTCAACTGATCCCCACACCCAGTTTCCCCTGGCCCCTGATTGGTTAAATATATTGGCCCACTTAGAACTCTTCAAAAAGCAACCAAGCTACATGAGCAATATACACTGTGGGGGTCCCACTCCAAGAGGTGAGATTGTTGGTTCAGATTCAAACTCTGGGACTTGTGTTTGTGCAGCAAGTCGTTTATTATGTAGTTCAGCAAGTTTACATACATTAAGGTTTCAACAGTTGCTTGCAAAGCTTCAGGGTACAATCTGATAACACAGGATGCTTTGAACTCCAGATGCATACACCTGGAGTTATTTATTAAGTTCTTTTTCTCCTCCTAGAATGAAGAAGTCAAGATGTTTTTTCCTAGAACAAAGGACTCTATAGGCCTTTAAGCTGGCCAACTTCCTTCTTTTAGTCAACACAGTGTTTCACATTACAGGGTCATGAGACACTGTGTTCACTGCTTCTCCCTCCAGCAGAGGCTATGGAATGATTTTTGAAGTTTCAGGTCCTTCTTGTCCTAACCATCTTAATTTCCAACATTTCCTCCCTTTTTATTTTTTAAGTGCCACATAACCATTACTTGTTTGATTTGTTGGGATTTTAGCCTCACCAAAATCCAATGCCTGATACATAGACATATAATTCAAAGTACTATAGTAATAAATAGATTTCCTGGTACAAGCCAGGAGAAAGAGGATTTAAGACCAGAAAACCAATCATTTAAAATATGGGCAGTTATGTCATTAGCATGTAGATGTGTTATTTTTGTTTTTTTATATCATCAGTAAGGTATTTTAAGGCTAATAAATTTACAATTGACCAAATATGTTTCATCCATTGTGAGATATTATGGATGGTATAAGGGGAAGAATTTCACAGCACAGTAATCACACATATTTTGGGATATCAGGCATCACAAGTGAGAGACATATATTCTACAAGTCCCTGGACAGTCTCAGTGTGAGAATGTTAATTTTTTGTTGCAGTGTCAGAATGCCTAAACTCAATTGCTCATGCACCTGATCCTGATTGGTGAGTGCCATAGTGACATTGTTAATAAGGTTATTTACCACAGTGGCTTCCTGGTCAGATTGAGTTAAATCTATAGCAGCAGGTGCCACAGAGGCTACAGTAGGCACAATAGGAAGGATGTGTAGCACTATCCATTCTATAAACCTCTTAATAATATGTACAAAACTTTCTGGAAACCATGATAGATGCCATGTAGAGGTTAAAATGACAGGTAACCATGTAA
>NW_008352375.1:268415-270790 GCF_000622305.1 Nannospalax galili
TACATATACAGTGATGATAAGGAAAGTACAACCAACAATTGTACAATTATCACAAGTGAGAGTGCTATTAACAGCTTATAATGGTGATAATATATAGAAGTAGGGGGAATTTATACAAGTTTTTAGGAATCTATCAGTGATATTGGAGTGACTTTAGTCATGGTAACTACTGTGTCTCCAGGAAAATCCCATCGTGGCCCTGGTGCAATTACTAGGATATCAGCTAAGAAGTAAGGGGAGTACATGTTGGTGGTGGCCCATGATGGAGTCAGGATGGTTTCAGTAGTGGTAGGGCCAATCCAGAAATCTGATTTAAATCAACAGTACCATGATTTGAACAAATTAGGAACATAGGGAAGTTGGCCAAATTTAACCTGTGGCCAGGTAATAGACCAAATCCAGACAGGGGTTGGGGGTATTAGTTTGGACTTTCCAAGGCCTAGGGATTCTGAAATTTTCCCATGTGTAACTAACTTTATTCCAGAGTAGAGAGATTCATTACTGGGAAAGTACATGCACTGGGGGAGGAAAGGATAACTGCCACCACGAGGATCTAATTTTGCCTTAGTTCTATTGGTTATCTGTCCACAGGAGACTACTGAATATTTATTATAAGAGAACCAAGTTCAGACTTGTGAGCATGAGCTGTTAAGCATTCTCTTTACTGAAGAATATGGGTTTACTGACATAAAAAGTATGATTGACAGATGGCTCAACAGTTAAGAGCACTGACTGCTCTTGCAGAGGACCAGGGTTCAATTCCCAGCACCCACATGGTGGCTACAAACTGTCCTTAACTCCAGGGGAATCTGACTCCCTCTTCTGACCTCCGTGCCATTGCACAACACGGGTGCACTTGCATACATATAGGCAATACACTCGTACACATAAAATAAAAATAAAAAATAATAAATAAAATATTTTTAAAAAGTGTGATTGAACAAATAAGCCATATTGATATCATGAAAATTCCATTGTACCCCATTATGTATGGTAGTAATATTAACAGGCCATAGAGGTAGAGCTTGCTACAATTTTAAAAGTTCAGGTACAGGGATGTTAGCTTTAACACTATTTATAGTTAGCATAGTCAGGACACAAACAAGGAGAAGTTCAGGTTTAGTTATATCTTGGCCCTGAGGTTGTTCCATCTCTTCGGCATTGTACACCAGAGTCTTAATAATTTCCCAGGACATGGGAGGCTGTTTCTTCTTCTTCTGATGTTTCCTTCTCTGATTTCCTTGGGTGAACGTGATCATCTTTGCTGTGGGGTCTCAGTTTAGTGGTCTGATATATTTGAGTTGTACCCTTTGAGGGGAAGATTCATTTTCTAGAAAGACAGAAGCATACCCTCGTTCCATTGTGCATGAAGAAGCTGGAGTTTTGCTCGATAGACCTGATTCAGGGTTCCTCCAGAGTACTTGTGGCAAGGTTTGTGGCATTGTAAGCCCTAGTCAGTGCTTGGGTATCAGGGAAATTCCTTGGTCATTTAACATAAAGAAATTTAAAGTTAATAATGATCTATGTAATAAGAAATGAGGGTTGTGTACTGTTATCACAGGTATAGATGACACACCCATTTTCATTTTCTTTATTTGGTCTTTGAGACTTTTATGTTGTCTTTGTATTATGGCTTGTCCTTGGGGTTATAAGGAATACCAGTAATGTGAGAGATACTCCAGGTTTGGCAAAACTGTTGGAAATCTTTACTAGTATAAGAAGGTCCATTATCTGTTTTTATTTGGTGAGGTATCCCCAAATTTGAAAATGTTTGAGTAAAATGTTTAGTTACATCCTTTGTTGTCTGTCCTGTATGGTCTGTGGCATTTAAAGCCAAGGAATAAGTATCTATCATATGGTGAATATATTTAAGCTCCCTGAACCCAGTTATTTGGGTTATATCTGTTTGCCAGATCATATTGGGGCATAAACAATGGGGATTTACTCTGTCATAGGACCTAAAGGAAGGAGGGGACCACATTGAAGACACTGTTTATTGATTTAGCTTGGTCCTTTATAAGATGAGGATATGAGGCTTTTAACATTTTTGCTGATTGCCGAAGGAGTTGATTCCTGCATAGGGGGGTCATGGCATTTATCTGTTTGGTAAGATTGTCTGCTTGTTAATTAAAGGAAGCTAATAGACTAGGCAGTCCAGTATGAGACCATATATGAGTTACATAAACAGGGTGCTCTCTTTGTCGAATATTAGTCCTCAGATATAAGAATAACATTGTGTATTAGTCAGGGTTCTCCAAAGAAACAGAACCAGTAGAATGAATATGTATAAAGATTTATCAGCTTAGCTCACAGAATAGAGTCCGAGTAGTCCAACAATGGCTGCACCACACTGGAGAGGCTGAGAATCTGTAGTC
>NW_008352375.1:271294-272209 GCF_000622305.1 Nannospalax galili
CATAGGTTCACAACACTTAACCACTGAACACATCTCAATTACATATTCAGAAAAGAATAACTCAAGTATCTGCTTAACATGCGTATACATGCACAAGCCTATTCTTAACCAAATAGGACAAAAATACTCATGTCAATTACAATCCACATCTCTGCAATTGGTCACGTGGCCTTAGTTGGTATTTGTAACTACCTTCCTCTATGACCCATTCTGTATTTCCTCCACCATCAGCAAGCACCTCTGTAGGTCTTGGCTCTTTTGATGGAGGAGTGACCTATACTTTCATCCTTGAAGGGTCTGGGCCATTTGTTGTCCTGTCTGGATTGGGTTGTTGCAGTTTCCCATTGACCTTAATCACAGGACATGGTAACACCAAAAGTCTCCCTAAGGAATCTCCTGCCTTCCAGATATAATCTTCATTACCTCTATTGTGGAGAACCAGTCCAATTTCCCCCTGGTAGTCTGAGTCAATCGCCCCTCCTAATACTGTTATTTTTTCCTTAGCCTGCTGAGTTAAGGGCATCAGAAGCCCAAAGTGTCCATGGGGAAGTCTTAGCTTCCAGTTCAATTGAATGTTTATTGTCTCTCCTGGCAAAAGCACTCCCTCTTCTGGAACCAAAACATCCAAGCCAGTAGAATACAAAGTCGAGAATACAGGAAGCAAAAATTTTTGTAGAGGGTCACCAGGGGTGATAGTGGGTGGAATCATTCCCACTTCCACCCCTTGATTCCTGGACCCATGAATCCTGGCTATAGGAGAAACTGTACCATATATTGGATGCTGATTCAAAGCATGCACTGCCTTCTGGAGGACCCTGCCCCAGCCCACCAGGCTACTGTCACCTAATTGGCACTGTAACTGTGTCTTTAAGAGACCATTCCATCTTTCTATCAAGCCAGCTGCTTCAGGATGGT
>NW_008352375.1:272709-276931 GCF_000622305.1 Nannospalax galili
AGTCCGACAGTCCACAGAGTGGGTCATCCAATCTACTTGATTATTGAACTCATCTTCTGCTGAAGCCACCTTTTGAAGAGCATTTACATAAGACACAAGTGTGTTCAGATCCTTTGCCCATTTGGAGCAATCTATCCACATACTTCTTCCCCAAATGTCTTTCTCATCAATTTTCCAATCATGCTCCTTCCAAGCCCCTGACCATTCAGAAAAACCATTGGCTACAGCCCATGAATCAGTATATAATCATACTTCTGGCCATTTCTCCTTCCAAGAAAAATACATGACCATGTACACTGCCTGAAGTTCTGTCTACTGTGAAGACTTTCCATCCCCAGTGCCCTTCATGGTTGTTCCAGAAATTTGCTATAATGCCACAGCTGTCCACTTCTGAGTGGTGTCTGCATAGCATACAGAACGATCTGTAAACCAAGCCCTAGTCTTCTCTTCTTCAGTCAACCAATTGTAGGGCACACCCCATGAAGCCATAGGTGCATGCTTGAGAACAGGAGGCATCGTAACAGGTCTTAAAGTGACACTCTCCTAATTTCCAATGCTTATGGCAAGCATGGCTCCCGACATATCCCCCTTTCTTTTTATATTTTTTTAAAGATGAAGTACATGCCAAGACTTGGGATGGAACGAACGTGCCTGTCTTAGGTTGTCCTCTACCAGTGTGAAAGCCATTGGGCACGGCCGGTGTCCCGCTTTCCTCTTAGAGGATCTTACCTGCCTCTGGCTAACTGGCCTCCTGAAAGCTCCCAGTGAATGGCCACGGCCTTGGGGAAGAAACGGGAAATGCCACTGAGGCACAGTGTCACGGAGAGAGAAATTGAACTGCAGGACCAGAGTCTGGAACTGACACATGGCCAAATCATGTAGTAATCAAATTGTAACTTTTGAATTTGATTTTTTTGATTTCGAATTCACTACCTGTGATACCTGTGAATTCTCTACCTGTGCAACTGGAGAATTCTCTATCTGTGTAATTGGAGGTTAGGCAGAGCCTAAGTCCCCCCTCCAAACAAAAAAAAAGGACCCCATAGCCCAAAGGGTCAAAGGGAGGCCAGAAGGGAAGAAGTATCACACAAATGAGCATAACAATGGTGCACAAAGCACGTGGGATACACAAGCAATCAAATAAGGCAGAGATGTATCAAAGAAGAACGGTGGGCACCAGGCAGTGGAAACAGTCCAAGGACAGTGCAAAAAGAGTCCAAAAAATTGATCCAGGAAAACTAGGAACAGTGGAGATGATGATGGATGGTGCCATGATGACACAGGTGGCACGGAGTCTGGGCAGAGAAGAGTAGGATGGCAACAGCAGTGGAAGCGATGAGACGGAAGCGAACACATCATGGCGATATCCTGTGAAAAAAGCAGAAACACACCCCCTTCCTGGGCCACCTGCCAGGTAGCCACGTTAGCGTGCAATTGTAGCAGCGGTATCCTTTTGAAAATGAAGAGCAGAAAAGATGATTGCTGCAGCCCGTTTGTGAGCCTGCCGCTGCAGACAGTGAGACACACAGCAACCATTGATTAACAGTATACATAGAACAATTACTAAAGTAACCAAAGAAGAGCCAGAGCTATGTAAAATACTCTGAAACCATCCACGAGGATCAAGACCAGAGAGAGAATTTGCTAAAGAAGTAGCTATTTGATCAACAGAAGTAGCAGAAGGCAATTCTTCTGAAAATGCTGCAAAGATTTCTTCCTGTAATTGTATCTCATTAAATGTAGCATTATCCATTTTACCCTGAATGTACATCTCCAAATTCTGCCACTCATAAAGAGAGTCATTAAATTTATAAGGAGTAATGTAAATCTGAGTAGAACTCCAATCACATACATATTGTACTGTTTCCTTCAATTCCAAGAACTTACAGCCTACCCATAAATCCGCTTTGTAAAGGCATGATTTCGCAAGACTTAAAATAGCAGCAATTATCAGACCAAGCATGCGTTTACCGCGCCGCAGCATCGTTTTGAAAAATCTCAGAATCAATCCTTGAGCAGGACTGTTTTCCCAGGACTGATGCAGTGTCACAGGAATCCATGAAGAAGTTTGTTGTGTCAAGATCAGAACAAAGTCAAGCGCAGGAGCAGAGGCTACAGAGTTGTTAAAACAAGTATACTGTAGCAACCTTTTGAAAAATCGCACAATCAACCCTTGAGCAGGACTGCTTTCTCAGGAACGATGTATTTTCACAGGAATCCATAAAGAATTCCTTTGAGTCAAAATCATAACAGAGTCAAAAGCTGGATCAAAGGCTATAGAGTTGTTAAGACATGTATACAAATGACAATTTTGGCAGGTTAAGTTCATATCCTGAATGACCATACGTCCAATTAAAATTACTAGAGGGAAGTGCACACAGGCTGTAACATTGTACTGTTTAACTTTAGTAAAGTCATAAAA
Source organism: Nannospalax galili (assembly GCF_000622305.1). Taxonomy (NCBI): domain Eukaryota; kingdom Metazoa; phylum Chordata; class Mammalia; order Rodentia; family Spalacidae; genus Nannospalax; species Nannospalax galili. The sequence continues at coordinate 275,132 of NW_008352375.1, forward strand.
TACCTTATCATAAGTAAGAGCAACAGTTTCATTAAAGAGTTCTACAGGCTCAAGAGCAGCTAGCAATTTCCAAATATGTATTTGAGGAGGATATAATGTATGTCTTATTCTTAATTGAGGTTGAGGATTGGCTATGCCTCCATCCACCCAACCCATGACATTAGTAGTAATGAACTTATCTGTCATGGGAATGACATTATGTAGATCACACTTAGAGACAAATTCCTTATAATCTTCACAATTATGTAACCAATTCCCTGAAGGACCCCAATTGATCTAAGTATGATTCCTGGACCTATAAACTGTCCTTATTAACTCTTTACAATCTTGCCATATCAAGGCTTGCCTTTTAGAGATCTGAGCATAGGATGAACTTTCACATTCTGGGAGAGTTGGAGCAGCTGTAGTCTCATATTCAGTCCAAGCTGAACCTATTGACTGAGCAGAAAACCGTAGCACATCTGGATGGCTACGGGACCATTTACCTTCTGGAACTACCCAATGTTGCTGTTTTATAGGATAGCGTGGAGGAACTCTAAAGCACATAATATCAGCTGTAACAAATTGAGTATAATTGAACAGTGTCCCTTCTTCATCAGGAAACTCCAGCTGACCTGTTCCATAAGGAGGTGACAAAACATTCATAGGAGAAGTAGGAACCACGATAGTGGGCTCCTCCCAAGCATAAGGACGAAGAAGAGGAGGATTAGGCACATGAGCCCAATAAGTGGTCTCAGCTGTAATGCCAGAAATTTAACTGCATAAACGAAAGATGATGACAAACAGAAGGTTCCTATGGGAGGAAGACATGACTAGAGACCATAGTAATATTAGTCTTCAGATGCTAAATAAATTATACCTGATAGTAGTCCTAAAAACAATGTAGTGAAGGTGAAGCTGCCAGAAACAAATTGTTGAAGTGAAGTCAGCTGTAAAGGAAATATAACTGTGAAGGCATACACCAAGGTAAGAAGTAAATTCACCAGGAGTGAAAGTCAAATGATGATACCCATACATGAGAGAAGAATACTATATACCATACTCTCAGTAACCAAGGTAACAGATAACAAACACAGTTGTGATTACATTGCCATGGAGACAACAAGTATCATAGGCTGGTCCCTGACAACCGTAGGTTTGCAAGGCAATGGGAAACAAACATGACATGGCCAGCTGAAAACAAGCATTAACAGAAATGACTGAAAGTTAAGCATAAATGTGTTGTATATTCTTTGAGACATTCATCCAGGAGTGAGTAGTATTCTTAGATCTAGTTGTTAAGTAATGACTGTAGTGAGAGATAACATGGTCCTCAAAGGGGAAACTGAGTAAAGACTTAACTAATTTGTTATAGACAACATACTGAACTGGAATGAAACACACATGTCAAAAGAAGGTATCAGGAAGCTTGTTCTGGCAAAACTGGAGACATTTACTTTTTCTGTGAAGGAAGACCATAGGGTTTGGCACACTGGCAGCAGTGACATATGTCATGAGTTGAGCCAATGTTAGAACAATATCTGATATAATCTGACAAAGATCCTTTCTTTCTATATGATTTTAGAGCTGTCTGACAGGTAGCATTTGCGTTTTTGTACACTAACCGTTTTACAATCCGAGTATTAGCCTGACAGCCAATAAACAATCTAGACACAAAGTCTGGATAAGACTCATTAGGGCCCTGTTTGATCTTAGCGTGGTCCTCAGTGCACCCTCCTGTAGAAGGCAGTTCATTCCAGGCTTTTTTTTGCTGCAACATTAGCTTGAGCATATATGGCATTAGGGAAATTTAATTGTAAT
>NW_008352376.1:0-403 GCF_000622305.1 Nannospalax galili
CAGTTATGACAGGACAGGTAGGACCTTTAGGACACTTATGAGAGTTATGAGGTTAGGATCGTTATAACAGTTATGACAGTTATGACAGTTACGACAGTTATGACATTTATGACAGTTATGAGAGTTAGGACAGTTAGGACCGAATGGACAGATATGACACTTAGGACATTTAGGACAGTTAGGACTGTTATGACACTTATGACTGTCATGATAAAACGGTTATGACAGTTAGGACAGTTATGACAGTTATGATAGTTAGGACCGTTAGGACAGTTATGACAGTTATGACACTTAAGACAATTATCACAGTTATGACAATATTGACAGCTATGATATTTATGACAGTTAGGAGAGTTAGGACAGTTATGACAGTTAGGACCGTTAGGACAGTTATGACAGTTAT
>NW_008352377.1:0-627 GCF_000622305.1 Nannospalax galili
GTGATGACACATTGGAGCATTGTGATGACACATTGCAGTATTGTGATGTCACGTTGGAGGATTGTGAGGAGACATGGATTACCATGTTTGCATATTGAGCATGATGATGGAACAATGGATTATTGTAATGATGCAAAGGCACATTTTGATGGCTCAATGAACATAGTGATTGCAAAATGGAATATTGTGACTTTATATTGTAACGTTGTGATGGCATATTGGAGCAATATAATGGCACATGTAGCCATAATGTTGGCACAATGGAGCATTGATATAGCAAAGGAAACATTGGAATACCAAATTGGAATATTGTGATCAATCATTGGGATATTATATTTGCACACTGAGCATTGTGATGACATATCAGAGGCTTTGTGAGGTGACCTTCTGCTTTGTGATGCAACACTGAGAATCGTGGTGAAACACTGGAGCAGTGAGAGGTCACATTGGAGCATTGAGATGTCACATTGTGGGATTGAGAGGGGAAATTGAACACGAATTTTGCATATTGAGCATGGTGACAACACAAGGGATCATTGTAATGACACAATGGCGGATTGTGATGCCACAATGAGAATTGTGATGGCACAATGCAACATTGTGAAGACATATTGTATCATTGTGAAG
>NW_008352378.1:0-4532 GCF_000622305.1 Nannospalax galili
TTAGGACAGTTAGGAAAGTTATGACAGTTATGAGAGTTAGGACAGCTATGAAAATTATGAGAGTTATGACAGTTATGACAGTTATTACAGTTAAGGCAGTTAGGACCGTTAGGACAGTTATCACACTTAAGTCAATTATCACAGTTAGGACAGTAATTACAATTTTGACATTTACGATAATTAGGACTGTTAGGAGAGTTATGAAAGTTATGACAGTTAGGACCGTTAGGAGAGTTAACATTTACGATAATTAGGACTGTTAGGAGAGTTATGAAAGTTATGACAGTTAGGACCGTTAGGAGAGTTAACATTTACGATAATTAGGACTGTTAGGAGAGTTATGAAAGTTATGACAGTTAGGACCGTTAGGAGAGTTAACATTTACGATAATTAGGACTGTTAGGAGAGTTATGAAAGTTATGACAGTTAGGACCGTTAGGAGAGTTAACATTTACGATAATTAGGACTGTTAGGAGAGTTATGAAAGTTATGACAGTTAGGACCGTTAGGAGAGTTAACATTTACGATAATTAGGACTGTTAGGAGAGTTATGAAAGTTATGACAGTTAGGACCGTTAGGAGAGTTAACATTTACGATAATTAGGACTGTTAGGAGAGTTATGAAAGTTATGACAGTTAGGACCGTTAGGAGAGTTAACATTTACGATAATTAGGACTGTTAGGAGAGTTATGAAAGTTATGACAGTTAGGACCGTTAGGAGAGTTAACATTTACGATAATTAGGACTGTTAGGAGAGTTATGAAAGTTATGACAGTTAGGACCGTTAGGAGAGTTAACATTTACGATAATTAGGACTGTTAGGAGAGTTATGAAAGTTATGACAGTTAGGACCGTTAGGAGAGTTAACATTTACGATAATTAGGACTGTTAGGAGAGTTATGAAAGTTATGACAGTTAGGACCGTTAGGAGAGTTAACATTTACGATAATTAGGACTGTTAGGAGAGTTATGAAAGTTATGACAGTTAGGACCGTTAGGAGAGTTAACATTTACGATAATTAGGACTGTTAGGAGAGTTATGAAAGTTATGACAGTTAGGACCGTTAGGAGAGTTAACATTTACGATAATTAGGACTGTTAGGAGAGTTATGAAAGTTATGACAGTTAGGACCGTTAGGAGAGTTAACATTTACGATAATTAGGACTGTTAGGAGAGTTATGAAAGTTATGACAGTTAGGACCGTTAGGAGAGTTAACATTTACGATAATTAGGACTGTTAGGAGAGTTATGAAAGTTATGACAGTTAGGACCGTTAGGAGAGTTAACATTTACGATAATTAGGACTGTTAGGAGAGTTATGAAAGTTATGACAGTTAGGACCGTTAGGAGAGTTAACATTTACGATAATTAGGACTGTTAGGAGAGTTATGAAAGTTATGACAGTTAGGACCGTTAGGAGAGTTAACATTTACGATAATTAGGACTGTTAGGAGAGTTATGAAAGTTATGACAGTTAGGACCGTTAGGAGAGTTAACATTTACGATAATTAGGACTGTTAGGAGAGTTATGAAAGTTATGACAGTTAGGACCGTTAGGAGAGTTAACATTTACGATAATTAGGACTGTTAGGAGAGTTATGAAAGTTATGACAGTTAGGACCGTTAGGAGAGTTAACATTTACGATAATTAGGACTGTTAGGAGAGTTATGAAAGTTATGACAGTTAGGACCGTTAGGAGAGTTAACATTTACGATAATTAGGACTGTTAGGAGAGTTATGAAAGTTATGACAGTTAGGACCGTTAGGAGAGTTAACATTTACGATAATTAGGACTGTTAGGAGAGTTATGAAAGTTATGACAGTTAGGACCGTTAGGAGAGTTAACATTTACGATAATTAGGACTGTTAGGAGAGTTATGAAAGTTATGACAGTTAGGACCGTTAGGAGAGTTAACATTTACGATAATTAGGACTGTTAGGAGAGTTATGAAAGTTATGACAGTTAGGACCGTTAGGAGAGTTAACATTTACGATAATTAGGACTGTTAGGAGAGTTATGAAAGTTATGACAGTTAGGACCGTTAGGAGAGTTAACATTTACGATAATTAGGACTGTTAGGAGAGTTATGAAAGTTATGACAGTTAGGACCGTTAGGAGAGTTAACATTTACGATAATTAGGACTGTTAGGAGAGTTATGAAAGTTATGACAGTTAGGACCGTTAGGAGAGTTAACATTTACGATAATTAGGACTGTTAGGAGAGTTATGAAAGTTATGACAGTTAGGACCGTTAGGAGAGTTAACATTTACGATAATTAGGACTGTTAGGAGAGTTATGAAAGTTATGACAGTTAGGACCGTTAGGAGAGTTAACATTTACGATAATTAGGACTGTTAGGAGAGTTATGAAAGTTATGACAGTTAGGACCGTTAGGAGAGTTAACATTTACGATAATTAGGACTGTTAGGAGAGTTATGAAAGTTATGACAGTTAGGACCGTTAGGAGAGTTAACATTTACGATAATTAGGACTGTTAGGAGAGTTATGAAAGTTATGACAGTTAGGACCGTTAGGAGAGTTAACATTTACGATAATTAGGACTGTTAGGAGAGTTATGAAAGTTATGACAGTTAGGACCGTTAGGAGAGTTAACATTTACGATAATTAGGACTGTTAGGAGAGTTATGAAAGTTATGACAGTTAGGACCGTTAGGAGAGTTAACATTTACGATAATTAGGACTGTTAGGAGAGTTATGAAAGTTATGACAGTTAGGACCGTTAGGAGAGTTAACATTTACGATAATTAGGACTGTTAGGAGAGTTATGAAAGTTATGACAGTTAGGACCGTTAGGAGAGTTAACATTTACGATAATTAGGACTGTTAGGAGAGTTATGAAAGTTATGACAGTTAGGACCGTTAGGAGAGTTAACATTTACGATAATTAGGACTGTTAGGAGAGTTATGAAAGTTATGACAGTTAGGACCGTTAGGAGAGTTAACATTTACGATAATTAGGACTGTTAGGAGAGTTATGAAAGTTATGACAGTTAGGACCGTTAGGAGAGTTAACATTTACGATAATTAGGACTGTTAGGAGAGTTATGAAAGTTATGACAGTTAGGACCGTTAGGAGAGTTAACATTTACGATAATTAGGACTGTTAGGAGAGTTATGAAAGTTATGACAGTTAGGACCGTTAGGAGAGTTAACATTTACGATAATTAGGACTGTTAGGAGAGTTATGAAAGTTATGACAGTTAGGACCGTTAGGAGAGTTAACATTTACGATAATTAGGACTGTTAGGACAGTTATGACAGTTATGACAGTTAGGACCGTTAGGAGAGTTAACATTTACGATAATTAGGACTGTTAGGAGAGTTATGAAAGTTATGACAGTTAGGACCGTTAGGAGAGTTAACATTTACGATAATTAGGACTGTTAGGAGAGTTATGAAAGTTATGACAGTTAGGACCGTTAGGAGAGTTAACATTTACGATAATTAGGACTGTTAGGAGAGTTATGAAAGTTATGACAGTTAGGACCGTTAGGAGAGTTAACATTTACGATAATTAGGACTGTTAGGAGAGTTATGAAAGTTATGACAGTTAGGACAGTTATGACAGTTATGTCAGTTAGGACAGTTAGGACAGTTATGATAGTTATGAGAGTTAGGACTGTTAGGACAGTTATTACAGTCATGACAGTTATGACAGTTATGACCGTTATGACAGTTATCAGAGTTAGGACCGTTAGGACAGTTATGACAATTATGACAGTTACAACAGTTATGACATTCATGACAGTTATGAAATTTAGGACAGTTATGACAGTTATGACAGTTATGACAGTTATGAATGTAATGATAAGTCGTTTATGACAGTTAGGAGAGTTATGACACTTATATTTTTGACAGTTAGGACCGTTAGGAGAGTTATGACAGTTATGAGAGTTATGACAAATAGGACCGTTAGGACAGTTTTGACAGTTATGACAGTTAGGACCGTTAGGACAGTTACGACAGTTATGCCAGTTATGACAGTTATGACAGGACCGTTTGGATATTAATGATAGTTACGAAAATTATGACAGTTATGACTGTTATGAAAAGTCCATTATGACAGTTACGACCCGTTATGAGAGTTATGAAAGTTAAGACCGTTAGGACAGTTAGGACCGTTATGACAGTTATCACAGTTATGATAGTTATGACAGTTAGGATTGTTAGGACAGTTATGACAGTTAGGATAGTTAAGACCGTTAGGACAGTTAGGACAGTTTGGACCGTTATGATGGTTATGAGAGTTATGACAGTAAGGACCGTTAGGACAGTTATGACAGTTATGGCAGTTAGGATCGTTAGGTCAGTTATGACAGTTATGCCAGTTACGAGCGTTATGACTTTTATGACAGTTATGGTAAGTAGGACAGTTAGGACAGTTATGACAATTAAGTCATTTATGACAGTTATGAGAGTTAGGACAGTTAGGAACGTAAGGACAGTTATGACACTTAGGACATTTAGGACAGTTAGGACAGTTAGGACAGTTATGACAGTTATGAC
>NW_008352378.1:5836-6592 GCF_000622305.1 Nannospalax galili
ATTATCACAGTTAAGACCGTTAGGACAGTTAGGACAGTTATGACAATTATCACAGTTATGACAGCTATGACAGTGAGGATTGTTAGGACAGTTATGCCATTTATGACAGTTTAAACTGCTAGGACAGTTAGTACACTTAGGAACGTTATGGCAGTTATGAGAGTTATGACAGTTAGGACCGTTAGAACAGTTATGACAGTTAGGGCAGTTAGGACCGTTAGGTCAGTTATGACAGTTATGACAGTTATGACAGTTAGGACCGTTAGGACAGTTATGACAGTTATGACAGTTAGGACCGTTAGGACAGTTATGACAGTTATGACAGTTAGGACCGTTAGGACAGTTATGACAGTTATGACAGTTAGGACCGTTAGGACAGTTATGACAGTTATGACAGTTAGGACCGTTAGGACAGTTATGACAGTTATGACAGTTAGGACCGTTAGGACAGTTATGACAGTTATGACAGTTAGGACCGTTAGGACAGTTATGACAGTTATGACAGTTAGGACCGTTAGGACAGTTATGACAGTTATGACAGTTAGGACCGTTAGGACAGTTATGACAGTTATGACAGTTAGGACCGTTATGACAGTTATGACAGTTTTGACAGTTACGACCGTTAAGACATTTATGACAGTTATGACAGGACAGGTAGGACCTTTAGGACACTTATGAGAGTTATAAGAGTAGGATCGTTAGAGTAGTTATGACAGTTATGACAGTTACGACAGTTATGACATTTATGACAGTTAT
>NW_008352378.1:6665-8253 GCF_000622305.1 Nannospalax galili
AAGTTATGACAGTTAGGACAGTTAGGATCGTTAGGGCATTTATGACAGTTATGACAGTTAGGAACTTTAGGACAGTTATGACAGTTAGGACAGTTAGGACCGTTAGGACAGTTATGACAGTTATGACAGTAATGACAGTTAGGACCGTTAGTGCAGTTATGACAGTTATGACAGTTAAGACCGTTAGGACAGTTAGGACCATTATGACAGTTATAAGCGTTATGACAGTAAGGACTGTTAAGACAGTTATGACAGTTATGACAGTTAGGACAGTTAGGACCGTTAGGCAAGTTATGACAGTTATGACAGTAATGACAGTTAGGACCGTTAGGACAGTTATGACAGTAATGACAGTTAGGACCGTTAGGACAGTTATGACAGTAATGACAGTTAGGACCGTTAGGACAGTTATGACAGTAATGACAGTTAGGACCGTTAGGACAGTTATGACAGTAATGACAGTTAGGACCGTTAGGACAGTTATGACAGTAATGACAGTTAGGACCGTTAGGACAGTTATGACAGTAATGACAGTTAGGACCGTTAGGACAGTTATGACAGTAATGACAGTTAGGACCGTTAGTGCAGTTATGACAGTTATGACAGTTAAGACCGTTAGGACAGTTAGGACAGTTATGACAGTTATCACACTTATGATAGTTATGACAGTTAGGATTGTAAGGACAGTTATAACAGTTAATACCGTTAGGACAGTTAGGACAGTTAGGACCATTATGACAGTTATGAGAGTTATGACAGTTAGGACCGTTAGGACAGTTATGACAGTTATGAGTGTTAAGACCGTTAGGACAGTTAGCACAGTTATGACAATTATCACAGTTATGACAGTTATGACAGTTAGGATTGTTCGGACAGTTATGCCAGTTATGAGAGTTTAGACCGTTAGGACAGTTAGGACACTTAGGACCGGTATGACAGTTATGAGAGTTATGACAGTTAGGACCGTTAGGACAGTTATGACAGTTAGGGCAGTTAGGACCATTAGGATTATTAGGACAGTTATGACAGTTAGGACCATTAGGATAGTTACGACACTTATGACAGTTAGGACCGTTAGGACAGTTATGCCAGTTATGCCAGTTATGACAGTTATGATAGGAACGTTAGGATATTAATGATAGTTACAAAAATTATGACAGTTATGACTGTTATGAAAAGACCGTTATGACAGTTAGGACAGTTATGACAGGTTATGACAGTAAGGATATTATGACAGTTTTGACAGTTAGGACCGTTAGGACAGTTATGACAGTTATGACAGTTAGGACCGTTAGGACAATTATCACAGTTATCACAGTACGATAGTTATTGACAGTTATGAGAGTTATGACAGTTATGAGAGTTAGGATTGTTAGGACAGCTATAACAGTTATGACAGTTAAGACCGTTAGGACAGTTGGGACGGTTAGGACCGTTATGACAGTTATGAGAGTTAAGACAGTAAGGACCGTTATGACAGTTATGACAGTTAGTACAGTTAGGACCGTTAGGACAGTTATGACAGTTATGACAGTTAAGACCGTTAGGACAGTTATGACAGTTATGACAGTTATGAGAGTTATGACAG
>NW_008352378.1:8446-9927 GCF_000622305.1 Nannospalax galili
TAGGACCGTTAGGACAGTTATGACAGTTAAGACCGTTAGGACAGTTAGGACAGTTAGGACCGTTATGATGGTTATGAGAGTTATGACAGTAAGGAATGTTAGGACAGTTATGACAGTTATGACAGTTAGGACCGTTAGGACAGTTATGACAGTTAAGACCGTTAGGACAGTTAGGACAGTTAGGACCGTTATGATGGTTATGAGAGTTATGACAGTAAGGAATGTTAGGACAGTTATGACAGTTATGACAGTTAGGACAGTTAGGACCGTTAGGACAGTTATGACAGTTATGACAGTAATGACAGTTAGGACCGTTAGGACAGTTATGACAGTTATGACAGTAATGACAGTTAGGACCGTTAGTACAGTTATGACAGTTATGACTATCATGATAAGACGGTTATGACAGTTAGGACCGTTAGGACAGTTATTACATTTATGACACTTAGGAAAATTTTCCCAGTTATGACAGTATTGACAGTTATTACAGTTATGACAGTTAGGACCGTTAGGACAGTTCTGACAGTTATGACAGTTAGGACATTAAGGACAGTTATGACAGTTATGATAGTTATGACAGTTAGGACCGTTAGGATAGTTACGACAGTTATACCAGTTATAATAGTTATGAGAGCACCAATAGGATATTAATGATAGTTACGAAAATTATGACAGTTATGACAGTTATAAAAAGACCGTTATGACAGTAATGACAGTTATGACATTTAGGACCTTTAGGACAGTTATGACAGTTATGACAGTTAGGACCGTTAGAACAGTATGACAGTTATGCCAGTTTTGACAGTTATGACAGTTAGGAGAGTTAGGACCGTTAGGACAGTAAAGTTAGTTATGAGATTTATGACCATTAGGACGGTTAGGACAGTTATGACATTTATGAACGTTAGGACAGTTTTGACAGTTATGCCAGTTTTGACAGTTATGACATGACCGTTAAGATATTAATGACAGTAATGAAAATTATGACAGTTAGGACTGTTTTGAAAAGACCGTTATGACAGTTATGAAAGTTATGACAGTTATGACAGTTAGGAGAGTAATGACAGTTATTACAGTTAGGACAGTTAGGACCGTTAGGACAGTTATGACAGTTATGACAGTTAGGACCCTTAGGACAGATATGACAGTTATGACAGTTAGGAACGTTTGGACAGTTATGACAGTTATGACCTTTAGGACCGTTAGGACAGTTAACAGTTAGGACCGTTAGGACGTTTATGACAGTTTTGACAGGACAGGTAGGACCTTTAGGACACTTATGAGAGTTATGAGAGTAGGATCGCTAGAACAGTTTTGACAGTTATGACAGTTACGACAGTTATGACATTTATGACAGTTATGAGAGTTAAGACAGTTAGGACCGAAAGGACAGTTATGACACATAGGACATTTAGGACAGTTAGGGCATTTATGACAGTTATGATAGTTAGGACCGTTAGGACAGTTATGACAGTTATGAC
>NW_008352378.1:10014-25603 GCF_000622305.1 Nannospalax galili
TGTTAGGACAGTTATGAGAGTTAGGACAGTTAGGACCGTTAATACAGTTATGACAGTTATGACAGTTAGGACCGTTAGGACAGTTATGACAGTTATGACAGTTAGGACCGTTAGGACAGTAATGATAGTTATGCCAGTTATGATAGTTATGAGAGCACCGTTAGGATATTAATGACAGTTACGAAAATTATGACAGTTATGACTGTAATGAAAAGACTGTTATGACAGTTAAGACTGTTATGACAGTTAGGACATTTAGGACCGTCAGGACAGTTATGACTGTTATGACAGTTATGACAGTTATGACCGTTATGACTGTTAGGACCGTTAGGACAGTTTTGACAGTTAGGACCGTTAGGAGAGTTATGACAGTTATGACAGTTATGACAGTTAGGACCGTTAGGACCGTTAGGACAGTTATGCCAGTTTTGACAGTTTTGACACGACCGTTAGGATATTAATGACAGCTAAAATAGTTATGACTGTTATGAAAAGACCGTTATGACAATTAGGATAGTTATGACAGTTAGGATAGTTATGACAGTTATGACAGTTAGGACAGTTATTATAGTTATGAGGGTTATGACAATTATGACAGTTAGGAAAGTTATGACAGTTATGACAGTTAGGACAGTCAGGTCCATTAGGACAGTTATGACAGTTATGATAGTTAGGACCGTTAGGACAGTTATGACACTTATGACTGTTATGACAGGACCGTTATGACAGTTATGACAGTTATGACAGGACCATTACGACAGTTATGACTGTCATAACAGTTATGACAAGACCGTTAGGATATTAGTGACAGCTACAATAGTTATGACTGTTATGAAAAGACCTTTATGACAATTACGACTGTTATGACAGTTATGACAGTTATGACAGTTATGAGAGTTAGGACAGTTATGAAAGTTATGAGAAGACCGTTATGACAATTAGGACAGTTATGAAAGTTGTGACAGTTATGACAGGATCGTTAGGATAGTTTTGACAGTTATGACAGTTAGGACCGTTAGGACACTTACGACTATTATGAGAGTTATGACAGTTATGACCATTAGGACAGTTATGACAGTTATGACAGTTAGGACAGTTATGACAGTTATGACAGTTAGGACAGATAGGACCATTGGGACAGTTATGACAGTTATGACAGTTAGGACCTTAGGACAGTTATGACAGTAATGACAGTTATGACAGGACCGTTAGGACAGTTATGACAGTTATGACAGTTATGACAGTTATGACAGTTATGACAGGACCGTTAGGATATTAATGACATTTATGAAAATTATGACAGTTATGATTGTTATGAAAAGACTGTAATGACAGTTAGGACAGTTATGACTGTCATGATAAGACGGTTATGACAGTTATGACAGTTATGACAGTTATGACAATTATTACAGTTATGACAGGACCGTTAGGATATTAATGACAGTTACGAAAATTATGACAGTTATGACTGTTATGAAAAGACCGTTATGACAGTTAGAACAGTTATGATAATTATGAGAGTTATGACAGGACCGTTAGGATATTAATGACAGTAAAATTATGACAGTTATGACTCTTATGAAAAGACCGTTATGACAGTAATGACAGTTATGACAGTTATGACAGTTAGGACAGTTATGACAGTTATGAGAGTTATGACAGTTAGGACAGTTATGACATTTACGACAGTTAGGACAGTTAGGACCGTTAGGACAGTTATGACTATTAGGTCATTTATGACAGTTATGAGAGTTAGGACAGTTAAGACCGTTAGGACAGTCATGACACTTAGGACATTTAGGACAGTTAGGATAGTTATAACAGTTATGAGAGTTATGACTGTCATGATAAGACGGTTATGACAGTTATGACAGTTATGACAGTTAGGAACGTTAGGACAGTTATGACATTTATGACACTTAGGACAATTATCACAGTTATGACAGTATTGACAGTTATGATAGTTATGACAGTTATGACAGGACTGTTAGGATATTAATGACAGCTACAATAGTTATGACTGTTATGAAAAGACCATTATGACAATTAGGACAGTTATGACCGTTAGGACAGTTATAACACTTATGACAGTTATGACAGTTAGGACCGTTAGGACACTTATGACAGTTATGATAGTTAGGACAGTTAGGACCATTAGGATAGTTATGACAGTTATGATAATTAACACTGTTAGGACAGTTACGACAGTTATGTCAGATTTGACAGTAATGACACGACCATTAGGATATTAATGACAGTTACGAAAATTATGACAGTTATAACTGTTATGAATAGACCGTTATGATAGTTAGGACAGTTATGACATTTATGACAGTTAGGACCGTTAGGACAGTTATGACAGTTATGAAAGTTTTGACAGTTATGATAGTTAGGATAGTAAGGACAGTTAGGACCTTTAGGACAGTTATGACAGTTATTCCAGTTTTGACAGTTATGACAGGACCGTTAGGATATTAATGCCAGCTACTAAAATTATGACAGTTTTGACTGTTATGAAAAGACCGTTATGACAGTTAGGAAAGTTATGAGAGTTATGACAGTGAGGACAGTTATGACAGTTATGACAGTTAGGACCGTTAGGACAGTTATGACAATTAGGTCATTTATGACAGTTATGAGTGTTAGGACAGATAGGACCGTTAGGACAGTTATGACACTTAGGACATTAAGGGACAGGTAGGACAGTTATGACAGTTAGGAAAGTTATGAGAGTTATGACAGTTAGGACAGTTATGACAGTTATGAGAGTTATGAGAGTTATGACAGTTAGGACAGTTATGAGAGTTATGACAGTTCGGACAGTTAGGTCCGTCAGGACAGGTATGACAGTTAGGTTATTTATGACAGTTATGAGAGTTAGGACAGTTAGGACCGTTAGGACAGTTATGACAGGAGAGTTAAGACAGTTATGACAGTGTTATGATAGTTAGGACAGTTATGAGAGTTAGGACCGTTAAGACCATTATGACAGTTATGACTGTCATGATAAGACGGTTATGACAGTTAGGACAGTTATGACAGTTATGACAGTTAGGAACGTATGCCAGTTATGACATTTAAGACACTTAGGACAATTATCACAGTTATGACAGTATTGACAGTTATGACAGTTATGACAGGAGAGTTAAGACAGTTATGACAGTGATGAGAGTTAGGACCGTTAAGACCATTATGACAGTTATGACAGTTAGGACCATTAGGATAGTTATGACAGTTATGACAGTTAGAATCGTTAGGACAGTTATGACAATTATGACAGTTATGACAGGACCGTTAGGATAGTTATGACAATTATGACAGTTAGGACTGTTAGGACAGTTATGACAGTTATGCCAGTTATGACAGTTATGACAGGACCATTAGGATATTAATGACAGTTACGAAAATTATGACAGTTATGACTGTTATGAAAAGACTGTTATGACAGTTAAGACAGTTATGACAGTTAGGACAGTTAGGACCGTCAGGACAGTTATGACTGTTATGACAATTATGACAGTTATGACCGTTATGACTGTTAGGACCGTTAGGACAGTTTTGACAGTTATGACAGTTAGGACCGTTAGGACAGTTATGACAGTTATGACAGTAATGAAAGTTAGGACCATTAAGACAATTATGACAGTTATGACCATTAGGACAGTTATGACAGTTATGACAGTTAGGCCCGTTAGGACACTTATGACAGTTATGACAGTTAGGACAGTTAGGACCATTAGGACAGTTATGACAGTTATGACAGTTAACAGTGTTAGGACAGTTACAACAGTTATTCCAGATTTGTCAGTTATGACACGACCGTTAGGATATTAATGACAGTTACGAAAATTATGACAGTTATAACTGTTATGAAAAGACCGTTATGACAGTTATGACTGTTATGACAGTTATGACCGTTAGGACAGTTAGGACCGTTAGGACAGTTATGACAGTTATGACAGTTATGACGGTTATGATAGTTAGGACAGTAAGGACAGTTAGGACCTTTAGGACAGTTACGACAGTTATGCCAGTTTTGACAGTTATGACAGGACCGTTAGGATATTAATGATAGTTACGAAAATTATGACAGTTATGACTGTTATGAAAAGACCGTTATGACAGTTATGACTGTTATGACAGTTATGACCGTTAGGACAGTTAGGACCGTTAGGACAGTTATGACAGTTATGACAGTTATGACAGTTATGATAGTTAAGACAGTAAGGACAGTTAGGACCTTTAGGACAGTTACGACAGTTATGCCAGTTTTGACAGTTATGACAGGACCGTTAGGATATTAATGACAGTCACGAAAATTATGACAGTTATGACTGTTATTAAAAGACCGTTATGACAGTTTGGAAAGTTATGAGAGTTATGACAGTTAGGACAGTTATGACAGTTTATGAGAGTTATGACAGTTATGAGAGTTAGGACAGTTATGACAGTTATGACAGTTAGGACAGTTAGGACTGTTAGGACAGTTATGACAATTAGGTCATTTATGACAGTTATGAGAGTTAGGACAGTTAGGACCGTTAGGACAGGTATGACACTTAGGACATTAAGGGACAGTTAGGACAGTTATGACAGTTATGACAGTTATGACTGTCATGATAAGACGGTTATGACATTTAGGACAGTTATAACATTTATGACAGTTAGGACCGTTAGGACCGTTATGACATTTATGACACTTAGGACAATTATCACAGTTATGACAGTATTGACAGTTATGACAGTTATGACAGTTAGGACCGTTAGGACAGTTATGACAGTTATGACAGTTAGGACTGTTAGGATAGTTACGACAGTTATGCCAGTTATGACAGTTATGACAGGATCATTAGGATATTAATGACAGTTACGAAAATTATGACAGTTATGACTGTTATCAAAAGACCGTTATGACAGTTAGGACAGTTATGACTGTTATGTCAGTTATGACAGTTAGGACCCTTTAGACAGTTATGACAGTTATGACAGTTAACACCGTTATGACAGTTAGGACAGTTATGACTGTTATGACAGTTATGACAGTTAGAACCATTAGGACAGTTATGACAGATATGACAGTTAACACTGTTAGGTCAGTTACGACATTTATGCCAGTTTTGACAGTTTTGACACGACCGTTAGGATATTAATGACAGTTATGAAAATTATGACCATGATGACTGTTATGAAAAGACTGTTATGACAGTTAGGACAGTCATGACTGTTATGACAGTTAGGACAGTTAGGTCCGTTAGGACAGGTATGACAGTTATGACAGTTATGACAGTTAGTACCTTTAGGACAGTTATTACACTTCTGACAGTTATGATAGGACCGTTACGAGAGTTATGACAGTAATGACTGTCAAGATAAGACGATTATGACAGTTAGGACACTTATGACAGTCAGGACCGTTCGGACAGTTATGACATTTATGACACTTACGACAATTATCACAGTTATGACAGTATTGACAGTTATGAGAGTTATGAGAGTTATGACAGTTATGACAGTTATGACAGTTATGACAGTTATGACAGTTAGGACCTTTAGGACAGTTACGCCAGTTATGCCAGTTATGACGGTTATCATAGGACCGTTAGGATATTAATGATAGTTACGAAAATTATGACAGTTATGACTGTTATGAAAAGACCGTTATGAAAATTAGGACAGTTATGACAGTTATGACAGTTAACAGGACCGTTAGGATTTTAATGACAGCTACAATAGTTATGACTGTTATGAAAAGACCGTTATGACAATTAGGACAGTTATGACCGTTAGGACAGTTATAACACTTATGACAGTTATGACAGTTAGGACCGTTAGGACACTTATGACAGTTATGATAGTTAGGACAGTTAGGACCATGTTATGACAGTTATGAAAATTATGACAGTTATGACAGTTATGACAGTTATGACAGTTATGACAATTATGACAGTTAAGACAGTTATGACAGTTATAAGAGTTAGGACAGTTAGGACCGTTAGGACAGTTATCACACTTATGACAATTATGACAGTTAGGACAGTAATGACAGTTATGACAGTTAGGACAGTTAGGACCTTTAGGACAGTTATGACAGTTATGACAGTTAGGACCATTAGGACAGTTATTACAGTTATGACAGTAATGACAGTTAGGAACGTTAGGACAGTTAGGACTGTTAGGACAGTTATCACACTTATGACAATTATGACAGTTAGGACAGTAATGACAGTCATGACTGTTAGGACAGTTCGAACTTTAGGACATTTATGACAGTTATTATAGTGATGACAGTTAGGACCATTAGGACAGTTATGACAGTTATGAGAGTTATGACAGGACCATTAGGACAGTTATGACAGTTATGAGAGTTATGACAGTTAGGACCATTAGGACAGTTAGGAACGTTAGTCAGTTATCACACGTATGAAAATTATGACAGTTAGGACAGTAAAGACAGTTATGAGAGTTATGACAGTTAGGACCATTAGGAGAGTTATGACAGTTATGACAGTTTGGACCGTTAGGACAGTTATGACAGTTATGGCAGTTACGACCATTAAAAGAGTTATGACAGTTATGCCAGTTAGGACAGTTAGGACAGTTAGGACCGTTATGGCAGTTATGACAAAAAAACAGTTATGACATTTAGGACAGTTATGACAGTTATGACAGATATGACTGTAATGATAAGTCCTTTATGACAGCTAGGACAGTTATGACACTTATGACAGTTATGACAGTTAGGACCATTAGGACAGTTATGACAGTTATGAGAGTTAGGACAGTTAGGACCGTTAGGACAGTTATGAGAGTTATGACATTGGGATCGTTCGGATAGTTATGACAGTTATGACAGTTAGGACCGTTAGGACAGTTACAACAGTTATGACAGTTATGACAGTTATGATAGGACTGTCAGGATATTAATGACAGTTATGAAAATTATGACAGTTATGACTGTTATTAAAAGACCGTTATGACAGTTAGGACAGTTATGACATTTATGACAGTTAGGACAATCAGGACCGTTAGGACAGTTATGACAGTTATGACAGTTAGGACAGTTATGACAGTTACGACGGTTATGCCAGTTATGACAGTTATGAAAGGACCGTTTGGATATTAATGATAGTTACGAAAATTATGACAGTTATGACTGTAATGAAAAGTCCATTATGACAGTTAGGACCGTTATGACAGTTATGACAGTTGGGACATTTAGGACAGTTATGACAGATATGACAGTTATGACAGGACCGTTAGGACAGTTAGGACACTTATGACAGTTATGACAGGACCGTTATGACAGTTGTGATAGTTATGACAGGACCGTTAGGATATTAATGAAAGCTACAATAGTTATGACAGTTATGACTGTTATGAAACGACCGTTGTGACAATTAGGACAGTTTTGACAGTTATGACACTTAGGCCAATTATGACAGTTATGACAGTATTGACAATTATGACAGTTATGACTGTTATGACAGTTATGACAGTTATGACAGTTAGGTCAGTTAGGACAGTTAGGACAGTTATGATAATAATGACAGTTATGAATATTATGACAGTTATGACTGTTATGACTAGTCCGTTTTGGCAGTTATGACAGTTATGACAGAAGTGTTAGGACCGTTAGGACAGGTATGACAGTCATGACAATTAGGACAGTTAGGAGAGTTATGACAGTTATGACAAGACTGTTATGACAGTTCAGACTGTTAGGACAGTTAGAACCGTTAGGACATTTATGTTAGTTATGACAGTTATGACAGTTAGTACAGTTAGTACCGTTAGGATAGTTATGACAGCTCTGACAGTTAGGACCGTTAGGAGAGATACGATAGTTATGTCTGTTTTGAAAGTTATGACAGTAACATTAGGATATTAATGACAGTTACGAAAATTATGACAGTTATGACTGTTATGACAGTTATGAGAGTTATGACAGTTATGACAGTTAGGTCAGTTAGGACAGTTAGGAACGTTAGGATAATAATGACAGTTACGAATGTTATGACAGTTATGACTGTTATGACAAGACCGTTTTGGCAGTTATCACAGTTAGGACCGTTAGGAAATTTAGGACAGTGTGGACAGTGGGGACAGTGATGACCTTTTCGACAGTAATGACAGTTAGGACCATTAGGACATTTTAGGACCGTTAGGACAGTTATGAGAGTTAGGACAGTTATGACAGTTAGGACCGTTAGGACATTTATAACAGTTACGACATTTATGACAGTTATGACAGTTATGATAGTTAGGACAGTTAGGACCTTTAGGACAGTCATGACAGTTATCACAGTTATAACAGGTTCGTTATGACTGTTATGACCGTTAGGACAGTTATGACAGTTATGACAGTTAGGACTGTTAGGACAGTAATGAGAGAAATCACAGTTATAACATTTATGGCAGTCAGAAGAGTTCGGACCGTTAGTACATTTAGGACTGTTAGGACAGTTATGACAGGTATGACAGTTATGACACTTATGACAGGTAGGACCGTTAGGACAGTTATGAAAGTTATGACAGGACAGTTAGGACCGTTAGGACAGCTATGACAGTTATGACAGTTTTGACAGTTAGGACCATAATGACAGTTATGACACTTATGACAGTTAGGACTGTTAGGACAGTTAGGACAGTAATGAAAGTTATGACAGTTATGACAGTTAGGACAGTTATAACAGTACACTTAGGACAGTTAGGACAGTTAGGACCGTTAGGATAATAATGAGAGTTATGAAAGTTGTGATAGTTATGATTGTTATTACAAGACCGTTTTGGCAGTTATGACAGTTTTGACACTTACAACTGTTAGGACCGTTAGCACAGTTATGACAGTTAAGACCGTTAGGATCTTTAGGACAGTCATGACAGTTATCACAGTTATAACAGGTTCGTTATGACAGTTATGACAGTTACTACAGTCAGGAAATTTAGAACAGTTTGGAGTGTGGGGACAGTGATGACTGTTTTGACAGTTATGACAGTTAGGACCATTAGGACAGTTATGACAGTTATGACATTTAGGACCGTTAGGACAGTTTACTAATTGTCATTATTATCTTAACGGTCCTGTCATAACTGTCATAACTGTCATACCTCTTATAACTGTCCTAATGGTCCTAACTGTCATAACTGTGATAACTGTCTTAACTGTCCTAACTGTTCTAACTGTCATAACTGTCCTTACGGTCCTAACTGTCCTAACTCTCAGAACTGTCATATCTCTCCTAACTGTCCTAACTGTCCTAACGGTCCTAACTGTCCTATCTGTCATAACTGTCATAAATGTCCTAATGCTCCTAACTGTTGTAACTGTCATAACTGTCATAACTGTCCTGTCATAACCGTCTTATCATAACAGTCATAACTGTCATAACTTTCGTAACTTTCATTTTTATCCTAATGGTCCTGTCATAACTGCCATAACTGTCATACCTGTTATAACTGTCCTAACGGTCCTGTCATAACTGTCATAACTGTCATAACTGGCATAACTGTGATAACTGTCATAACTGTCCTAACTGTCATAACCATCTTATCATAACAGTCATAACTGTCCTAACTTTCGTAACTGTCATTATTATCCTAACGGTCCTGTCATAAGTGTCATAACTGTCAAAACTGTCATAACTGTCACAACGGTCCTAACTGTCCTAACTGTCATAACTGTCATAACTCTCCTAACTGTCATTACGATCTTTTCATAACAGTCATAACTGTCATAATTTTCATAACTGTCATTAATATCCTAACGGTCCTGTCATAACTGTCATAACTGGCATAACTGTCATATCTGTCCTAACGGTCCTAACTGTCCTAACTGTCATAACTGTCATAACTTTCCTAACGGTCCTAAATGTACTAACGGTCCAAACTGTCCTAACGATCCTGTCATAACTGTCGTCACGGTCATCACTGTCCCCACTGTCCACACTGTCCTAATTTCCTAACTGTCCTAACTGTCATAACAGTCATAACGAACCTGTTATAACTGTGATAACTGTCTTGACTCTCCTAAAGGTCCTAACTGTCATAACTGTCCTAACTGTCATAACTGTCATAAATGTCGTAACTGTTATAAATATCCTAACGGTCCTAACTATCATAACTGTCATAACTGTCATAACTGTCCTCACGGTCGTAACTGTCCTAACTGTCATAGCTGTCATAACTGTCATAATTGTCATAAGTGTTATAACTGTCCTAACGGTCCTAACTGTCATAACTTTCATAAATGTCGTAACGGTCATCACTGTCCCCACTGTCCACATTGTCCTAAATTTCCTAACTGCCCTAACTGTCATAACTGTCATAACGAACCTGTCATAACTGCGATAACTGTCATGACTGTCCTAAAGCCCTAACTGTACTAATTGTCATCACTGTTCTAACTGTGATAAGTGTCCTAATGGTCGTAACAGTTATAACTGTCATAACTGTCATAACTGCCATGACGGTCTTGTCAAAACTGTCATAACTGTCATAACTTTCCTAACTGTCATTATTATACTCATGGTCCTAACTGTCATAAGTGTCATAACTGTCATGACTGTCCTAACGGTCTTAACTATCATAACTGTCCTAATGGTCCTGTCATAACTGTCATAACTGCCATAACTGTCTTGTCATAACAGTCATAACTGTCATAACTTTCATAACTGTCATTATTATCCTAACGGTTCTAACTGTCATAACTGTCATAACTGTTCTAACTGTCACAACTGTTCTAACGGTCCTAACTGTCCTAACTGTCATAACTGTCATAATGGTCCTAACAGTCCTAACTGTCCTGTCATAACTGTCATAACGGTCCTAATTGTCATAACTGTCCTAACGGTCATAACTGTCATAACTGTCATAAGTGTCCTAACGGTACTAACTATCGTAACTGTCCTAACTGCCATAACTGTCCTTACGATCCTAACTGTCATAACTATCATAAGTGTCCTAACGGTCCTGTCGTAACAGTCATAACTCTCCTAAGTGGCCTAACTGTCCTAACTGCCCTGTCATAATTGTCCTAACCGTCCTTTCATAACTGTGATAACTGTCTTAACTGTCCTTACTGTCCTAACTGTCATAATTGTCCTAATGGTCCTAACTGTCATAACTGTCCTAACTGTCCTAACAGTTATAACTGTCCTAACGGTCTTAACTGTCCTAATTGTCATAACTGTCATAACTGCCATAATGGTCTTGTCATAACAGTCATAACTGTCATAACTTTCGTAACTGTCATTAGTATCCTAACTGTCATAACTGTCATAACTGTCATATCTGTTCTAATGGTCCTGTCATAACTGTCATAACGGTCCTATCGGTCCTAACTGTCATAAGTGTCATAACTGTCCTAACGGTCCTAACTGTTGTAACTGTCATAACTGTCATAACTGTCCTAACTGTCGTAACTG
The DNA here is from genome assembly GCF_000622305.1 of Nannospalax galili. Classification (NCBI taxonomy): domain Eukaryota; kingdom Metazoa; phylum Chordata; class Mammalia; order Rodentia; family Spalacidae; genus Nannospalax; species Nannospalax galili. Next base: position 21,438 of record NW_008352378.1, read on the forward strand.
TCATAACTGTCATAAGTGTCCTAACGGTACTAACCATCGTAACTGTCCTAACTGCCGTAACTGTCCTTACAATCCTAACTGTCATAACTGTCATAAGTATCCTAACGGTCCTTTCATAACAGTCATATCTCTCCTTACTGGCCTAAGTGTCCTAACTGTCCTAACTGTCATAACTGTCATAACGGTCATCACTGTCCCTACTGTCCCCACTGTCCTAAATTTCCTAACTGTCCTAACTGTCATAATTGTCCTAACAGTCCTTTCATAACTGTGATAACTGTTATAACTGTCCTAACGGTCCTAACTGTTATTACTGTCATAACTGTCCTAACTGTCATAACTCTCCTAATGTTCCTGTCATAACCGTCATAACTGTCCTGTTATAACTGTCCTAACGGTCCTAACTGTCATAACTGTCATAACTGTCCTAACGGTCCTAACTGTCATAACTGTCATAACTGTCATAACGGTCTTGTCATAACAGTCATAACTGTCATAACTTTCGTAACTCTCATTATTTTCCTAACGATCCTAACTTTCATAACTGTCATAACTCTCATAACTGTCATAACTGTCCTAACGGTCCTACCTGTCATAACTGTCATAACTGCCATAATGTTCTTGTCATAACAGTCATAACTGTCATAACTTTCGTAACTGTCATTATTATCCTAACAGTCCTTACTGTCATAACTGTCATAACGGTCCTAATTGACATAACTATGACAAATGTCCTAACTGTCCTACCTGCCATTACTGTCATAACTGTCCTAACTTTCCTAACTGTCCTGTCATATCTGTCACAACTGTCGTAGGTGTCATAAATGTCATAACTGTCACAACTGTCATAACTGTCCTAATGGTCTTAACTCTCATTACTGTCACCACTGTCATAACTGTGCTAACGGTCCTAACTCTCATAACTGTCAAAACTGTCATAACTGTCATATCGTTCCTAAGTGTCATAGCTGTCATAAATTTCCTAACGGTCGTACCTGCAATAACTGTTTTAACTGGCATAACTGTCCTAAAGGTCCTAACTGTCACATAACTGTCATAAATGTCAAAGCTGTCATAACTGCCATAAGTGTCATAACTGTCATAAATGTCCGAACGGTCCTAACTGTCATAACTGTCATAACTGCCATAACGGTATTGTCAAAAGAGTATAACTGTCATAACTTTCATAACTGTCATTATTTTCCTAACGTTCCTAACTGCCATAACTATCATAACTGTCATAACTGTTATAAGGGTCCTAACTAACATTACTGTCATAAATGTCCTAACGGTCCTACCTGCCATAACTGTCATGACTGTCGTAACTGTCCTAATGGTCCTAACTGTCATAACTGTCATAACTTTTGTAACTGTCATTATTATAATAACGGTCCTAACGGTCATAACTCTCCTAACTGTCATAACTGTCATAACTGTTATAAATGTCCTAACGGTCCTAACTGCCATAAATGTCATAACTGTCAAAACTGTTCTAACGGTCTTATCTGTCATAACTGTCATAATTGTCCTAACAATCCCTACTGTCATAACTGTCATAACGGTCCTACCTATCATAACTGTCATAAGTGTCCTAACTGTCCTATCAGTCCTAACTGTCATAACTGTCATAACTGTCAAAGATGTCATTACTGCCATAGCTGTCATAACTGTCATAAATTTTCGAACGGTCCTAATTGCCATAATTGTCGTAACTGTTATAGCTGTCCTAACTGTCATAACTGTCTTAACGTTCCTAATTGTCATAGCGTAACTGACCTTACACCCTAACCAAACACACTTTCGTGACTGTCCTAACTCTCCTAATTGTCCTAACTGTCCTAACTGACTGTAACTGACCTAACAATCTGACCCAACACACTGTCCTAAGTCTCCTAGTTTTCCTAACTTTCCTAAAAGTCCTAACTGACCGAAACTGACCTAACACCCTGCCCCAACACTCTGTCTTAACTGTCCTAACTCTCCTAACTCTCCTAACTGACCTACTGAGTGTAACTGACCTCACACCCTGACCCAACACACTGCCCTAACTTACCATTACTAACCTAACACCCTGACCCAACACACTGTCCTAACTGTCCTAATGGTCCTAACTGTCCTAACTGTCCTAGCTGTCCTAACTGTCCTCGCTGTCCGTAACTGACCTGACATCCTGGCTCAACACACTGTCCTAGCTGTCCTAACTGTCCTAACTGTCCTAACTGTCTCAATTGGCCTCACTGACCATAACTGACCTAACACCCTTACCCAACACAGTGTCCTAAGTGACTGTAACTGACCTTACACTCTGACCCAACAACTCACTGTTCTAACTGACCTTAACTGACCTAACACCCTTTCCCAATACCCTGTCTTTGGAGAGCTGTAGGCCCCCACCCCAGGAAATAGCAAGACCTGATTCCTGGCAAAGCGGTTTTTCAGACATCAAGGCTGACCCTGTTGAGATTAACCAGATGACTATACTTGAAAGCCTCACACAAACATGTTGTTTTAACTCAGGCACTTACCGCTTGAGAGACTCCCTCATTTCTCATGGAACTGCCTAAGAAACTTTCTGTATTACTTTGTAATCATGCAGGTGTAACCTTATAATTGATTTGTGGCCTTACTATAGAATTGTGATGTTACTATGGTGTTCTGTTAATAGAATTGCTCTGCCTCAATAGATTTATCCCTGCCAACTTCCCCCTTCCCCTCTCTATAAAAACTGTTCCTTTTCTATCAATAAATGAGACTTGATCAGAAAGCCTGTCTTGTCTCCATTCTTCGTGTCTCTTGCCCTATTCAATCCCCACTCCTCACTCCAGGCACCCCATTGCAGATCCCGTGGGCCGGCCGGGACATTTAGGGCTTGTATATGCTTAGTGAAATAGTATCCTAGTGAAACGATCAGAAAGCCTGTCTTGTCTCCATTCTTTGCGTCACTTGTCCCTTTCCATCCCCTCTCCTCCCTCCAGGTACCCACATGGACTGTCCTGCGGGTTGGGACATCTGGCGCCCAACGTGGGGCTGGATACGGAGGATCCAGTGAGGGAAGAAGGCGTTCCCCAAGGAACGCGTTCCACAAGAATTCTTCACTCTGGACACGCCGCGGGAACCTGCCTCAGCTACAACCAGAAGTAAGTATCGGTGTCTGATTATGAGACAAGAATTAAGCAGGCACGAAATTTATGTTCGGCAATTACAAGATGCCTTACGGATACGAGGAGTAAAGGTTAAAATAGAGGATTTATTTCGGTTCTTTGAATTTATTAAGGAAACCTGTCCTTGGTTCCCCCAAGAAGGAATAATAGATATTAAAGGATGGAAAAGAGTAAAGAATGCTTTAGAAGATTACTATAAGGTCTTTGGGCCCGAGAAAAATTCCTGTTACAGTCTTTTCCTACTGGAACCTAATCAGGGAACTAATAGATTCAAATGAAACCTCTACGGAGACTGCCTTAAAGCAAACTTCCAGCCTCTTACAAGGCCCCCCTTCCGGCCTCTTACAAGGCCCCCCTTCTGGCCCTGGCCTCCTACAAGGCACCCCTCAGGAGCCTCCTGGTGATAATGTAATTCCCCCTAAGGAGATAGACCTTATCTCCCTTAACAGTGACGAGGAAACTTCACCCGAGACATGTTCTAGGATTTCAAATCCTAAACATATTAAATCAGAGCCTAACTCTAAAGTCAGCACTGATGTCACAACACCCCAGTCTGACACTGCGCCCACGGCTCCTTTTGAAGCGCACTCTCTGCCTCCTCCTTACCTTCTCCCACTAGTTCTACCTGCCCTTGTGGCATTCCCCACTTCTCCCCTCATTACCCAATTAAGAAATGAAGTGGCTCTATTAAAAGAACAGTTAGCCCTAGAACAACAAAAGCAAAAACTGCTTGCGGGTCCTCAAGACCTATCAGTTAAAAGTAAACATTCCTTGAAAGGTGCAGCTTTCCCTGCCCTGCAGTGCTCTGTTTTCCCAGTCTTTGACATTTAAAATAACTAGTTCTACCTGCCCTTGTGGCATTCCCCACTTCTCCCCTCATTACCCAATTAAGAAATGAAGTGGCTCTATTAAAAGAACAGTTAGCCCTAGAACAACAAAAGCAAAAACTGCTTGCGGGTCCTCAAGACCTATCAGTTAAAAGTAAACATTCCTTGAAAGGTGCAG
>NW_008352378.1:28253-30815 GCF_000622305.1 Nannospalax galili
GAAACCTCTTGATTTATAACTTGCTATAAAATTGTGGTGTTACTATGGAATTTACTCTGTGATCAATTGGTGTGGTGTTATTATGACAATTGTTCTGTTAATTGAATTGCACTCCCTCAATGGATTTATCCCTGCCAACTTCCCCCTTTTCCCTCACTATAAAAACTTTGTGTAGATGTTCAATAAACGAGACTTGATCAGAAAGCCTGTCTTGTCTCCATTCTTCGTGTCACTTGTCCCTTTCCGTCCCCTCTCCTCCCTCCAGGTACCCACATGGACTGTCCTGCGGGTCACGACACCTGTCCTAACTGACCTTAACTGACCTAACACCCTACCAAACACACTTTCATAACTGTCCTAACTATCCTAACTTTCCTAACTGTCCTAACTGACCAAAACTGACCTAACACCCTGACCCAACACACTGTCCTAACTGACCATAACTTACCTAACAACTTGACCCAACACACTGTACTAACAGACTGTAACTGACCTAACACCCTGACCCAACATACTGTCCTAACTGACCATAACTGACCTAACACTCTGACCCAATAACTCACTGTTCTAACTGACCTTAACTGACCTAACACCCTTACCCAACACCCTGCCCTAACTGACTGTAACTGACCTAACACCCTAACCAAACACACTTTCCTAACTGTCCTAACTGTCCTAACTGTCTTAACTGTCCTAACTGAACGTAACTGACCTAACAACCTGACACAACACACTGTCCTAACTGTCCTAACAGTCCTGACTGATCAAAGTGACCTAACATCCTGACTCAACACACTATCCTAACTGACCATAATTGACCTAACACTCTGACCCAACAACTCACTGTTCTAACTGAACTTAACTGACCTAACACCGTGACCTAACAACACAATGTCCTAACTGATTGTAACTGACCTAACACCCTGACCCAATAACAAATGTTACTCTTCACTCAGGAAATTCCAAGGGCCCTGTGGCATGACAAAAGACATTTATAAAGACGTTATTTCATTAAATATAGCCATTTATTATTTATGCACCAAATTATTTACCAGGACTAAACTATCTATCTATCTGTCTATCTATCTATCATCTATCTATCTATCTATCATCTATCTATCATCTATATCTATATCATCTCTATCTCTTTGTCTGTCTTTTTATCTATCAGAATGTCCATCAATACAGTATTTAATGTAACACCTAGGGTCATACAAAATTTCCTAATCAGATCCAGGCCCCCTTTCCCATCCATGCCTCCCCCAAATTATGAGAAAATTTTAAGACACTGATTAATAAATAGAAGTAGATGAAATTCGCTGGTCAAAGCATTTGAGATTCCAGTCAGCCTGTTTTGCCCCAGTATTGTATTTTGGTCTGATTCCAAAGACACTGCTTTATGATGCTATCAATTTGAATTTGCTATTATTTCTCAGCATCTTAATGAATGCCTTTTTGACTAAAAATAGATTAGTTATTTGAGCTGAAATTATTGAGACATAGTTTTACTTTTTAGCTCAACCTATAGCTGGTTATTCATTTGCTACCAAGATGTGAGAAGAACACATTAATTTTAGCCATTGGCATATGAAAGGAAATACAAGAAAGATTGTCTTGTGAAAGTCCTAAAAGCAGTCTTTTCAAAATTGACATGTGTGGGATCACTGCATTGCCTGCCATTATCTGCTTATGATGTTGGTAAACAGGAGTGGCTGAACTGTCAGGGGAGGAGAGGAGAAAGACTGTATATATTTTATGCAGGGTAACAGTAAACTGAATAGTATTTTTGTATCCATTGCTGTTGATAAAGCACTCTGCCCACTGAGGTGCAAACTACTATTTCTGTAAACAATCTAATATAGTCAAGCTTAGATCTAGAGTTTTCCTTTTAGCCAAACTTGAGCTATTCTATAACCTAGTATTAGACAACTAGCAGGCATCATTGAAAACAGAAAACAGTTTCTAAGATCCTGAAATGTGTATTTCTTTTTCTTGGTAGAAGATGTTTATTGTTTGGGGCTTTAAGATTTAAAATCCATTTTGGCCTGGGGCAGTGGAGTTCTGCCTTACTTTGCACTGATTTTTTAAAACTAGCCAACTGGGAAAGACTGTGAGGTTGAACACCAGCCAGTGGAGAAAAGATACAGTACTCCAGCATTAGGAATAAAAACCTATCAAGCTTTCCGGTCCTGTGTGCTTAACTGGATTTGACCAACCACACAACCACTCTTTTTGCAAAAGTAAAATCAATCTTGCTAAGTTACTTTCTCTCTGTTCACATGTTCTTTGTGCAGTATTGGTGGGACAAAAAGGTGGTCACAAGGGTTTATTTTATTATTTTATTTTATTTTTGTGTATGTGTGTATTGCCTACCATATATGTAAGTACACCCATGCCATGCAATGCCTGCAGAAGCAAGAGGAGGACACTGAATCTCTTGGAACAGGAGTTACAGATAGTTATTAACCACCATGTAAGTGCTGGGAACTCAACTCAGGTCCTCTTGTAGCCAATGCTCTTAACCACTGAGCCATCTCTCCAGCACTGTCTTAGACAATTTTT
>NW_008352378.1:31879-33651 GCF_000622305.1 Nannospalax galili
TATATTTTCACCCACTGCTATGGAGGTAGCCTTGTGGAATCTAAAAACTATACCTGGAAAATATACAAATGTAGCATTTGGATAAAATGTAACAATTAAGTTTTACATGATTCATTCAGTGAAAAGATAAAATAGGCGTTGGAGAGATTGGCTCAGCAGTTAAGAGAGTGTATTGCTCTTGCAGAGGACCTGAGTTTGGTTCCCTGCAGCCACACTGGGTGACTCACAACCACTTATAACTCCAGCTTCAGGGGAGATCTTATGCCTGTGAACTCCACAGACATGTGCACTCATGTACACACACACACACACACACACGCAACCCCCTGCCACACACAAACATAATTAATAAAATCAAATCTTTAACAAAGAGTAAAACATGGCTAGTGACATCGCTAGTGACATAGCCTTGTAGTTGAGGGTTGCCTAGCATGTGCAAGGCCCTAGGTTCAAATTCTATAACAAAAAAATACAAAAAAGCAAAACAAAGCCGGGCATGGTGGCACATGCCTTTAGTCCTAGCACTTGGGAGGCAGAGCAGGCAGATCTCTGTGAGTTCAAGGCCAGCCTGGTCTACATAGTGAATTCCAGGACAGCTGGGGCTACAGGGAGACCCTGCTTCAAAAAGAAAAAAAAATATTGTTGTAGAGAATCGAAACACAGTTTCATATGGGGTGTGTGTGTGTGTGTGTGTTTGTGTGTGTGTGTGTGTGTGTATGTACACTACAGGTTGATGATGGATGTCTTTCTCAATCCCATTCCAGGTTGTTTACGGAAACAAGATCTCTTGTGGTATGGGTGCTCACTGATTCAGCTAGATTGTTTTACCAGCAAGCCCCAGGAATCCTGCAGGCTCCATCTCCTCAGGACTGGGATTATAAGTAGGCGTTGTTACTACATATGGCTTGTACATGGCCACTGGTGCCAAAACTTAGTTCTCATGCTTGTAGAGCAAGCATTTACCAATTGAGCCGTCTGCCCAACATGACCTTAGTAGTTTTTAATAACCTTTAGTTACAGCCCACTTAATCATATCCATATCATCTTTCTTTAAGTTTTAATGTTTAACATCCTTTTAACCATATACATTAAGCTTCTAGATGTATCCTGTGTTCTTCTTTTTGGAACATCTTTTACCTTAGGATTGAATTTCATTTTACTATAGAAAATCATTTCTCATATAGAAGTGTTTTCTTACCTTTTAAATATTCCTTGTCAATAATACCGTTATAACTATGAGTTTATATCTTTTTCTTAATGATTCTGGTCTTTTAATAGTTTAGGAAAGATTTTAATAACTGTATTATACAGATACACAGGAAGCTTCATTTGAAATATAGAAAACAAAGATATTGTATATCCAATATCTAATCTTAAAAATACAAGAAAAACTTGGAGCTGTTTCTCTACTCTCATAAAAAATTTAAAGTAACATTCGTTGAAGACTAAGACTTTTCATAAGGGGTACTTATGAAAAGTACTTGTTAACAAAATCTGTTTATTGGGATCTGTAAGGCAAACAAAAGTAGGATGAAAATCTGGCATTTCTGTCTCTTCCCTGTTTTGACTTCATTTACATCATCTCTTTGCTTTAGTAGTAATCATGTTAATCATTTATGAAGTGGCTCCTTAACTTATTTTTATCTTTTTCCCTAACTGAAAACACAGAGATAAATTATTGTCCTAAATACATTGTAAAAGAGAAATTATATTTATGATGTAATGGAACAAATTAGGGTCATTGTAATGGCCCCAAATGGAGTTCCCCCAAA
>NW_008352379.1:0-213 GCF_000622305.1 Nannospalax galili
TTTTGTGCGTGTAGTGTTTTTACTATGATGTGCTGTGGAGAGTTCCTGTTCCTGTCCTGTTTGTTTGGTGTTCTGTATGCTTCTTGTATTTGTATGGGCATGTCTTTCTTTAAGTTTGGGAAATTTTCTTCCACAATCCTGTTGAAGATCTGGTCCAGGCCCTTGTCTTGGGGTTCTTCTCCTTCTTGTATGCCTATGATTCGCAAGTTTGGT
>NW_008352380.1:0-846 GCF_000622305.1 Nannospalax galili
TCTTTGGAAATACCAACTCATGCATATTAGCAAATTGTAAATATTATTCCTCTTTTTTTTTTTTTTTTGATGCTGCATCTCCCTGTAGCCCCAGCTGTCCTGGAACTCACTATGTAGACCAGGCTGGCCTTGAACTCACAGAGATACGCCTTACTCTGCCTCCAGAGTGCTGGGATTAAAGGCATGTGCCACCACACCCAGCTTTTTGTTTCTCTGCACTTGATGTCCCAACTGGCCAGACCCGAAGCAGCTCCCCCTAGGCCCCGCTGCCCGTCCTTTTGAAAAGGCCTAATAGCAGCTTGACAGGGTCCATTAGTATTTTCAAATGCAAGCTGTTTCACTAAAAGTAAACCTGCTTCACTATCCCCCAGCAAGTGACCAGCAGTTTGCAATAGTTGAGCCACGAAATCCTGATATGGCTCATCTGGACCTTGCCTGATCTTAGACAAATCCTCAGTCTGCCTACCACTAGACGTTAGTTTATACCAGGCTCTTTGGGCTGCAGCACTGATCTGAGCATAGGCCACAACATCATACTGCAACTGCTGAACAATATCCCTATATTGTCCTTCACCAGCTAACATATCAAAATCTATGGCAATATTCTGTGCTCTATTAGCATTTGCTGTCACCTGGCACTGTTCCTCATACTCAGATTTCCACAACAGATAATCTCCCCCTGAAAGGCAAGCACGTGCCATGTGTCATGTGTTTCCAATCTCAAGGAGGAAGTGCATCCATGGACAAAGATTGTAACAAAGCCTGAGTAAAAGGGGCAGTGGGACCATACTGAGCACAGTCTTTAGTTCCTTAAGCTGCTTAAAAGGCACAGGTGCATGAGACCGC
>NW_008352381.1:0-250 GCF_000622305.1 Nannospalax galili
CCCCAGATGAGTGTGTCTGAAACAAACCTCTGCCCACTCCCCTAAAGCATCAATGAGGACCATGTCTGCTGGAAGCAAGAATCCACCAAGAGTGGAGGAACCTGAGGGCCTGGATGACCTATTTGGGGCCTAATTACAGTGAGGTCCGAGTTCCGTGATGTCATAGAAGTGTACCTGCTATCGTAATGGAAGGCCTTACAGGGCTTCAGAGGGACACCTGGCGTGGGCAGGGACATTTGGGTGCTGCTGA
>NW_008352382.1:0-240 GCF_000622305.1 Nannospalax galili
AAACAGCAAATAAGATGTCCACTGTGCCAGAGCCACCAGACAAATAAAGCGATAGTGCCAGACCTGGGCAGAAAGGAACCCCCTACTCCCCAGAAAACAGCCCTCTCCCTGGTTAATATTCAAAGAATCAAAAGAAGAGATGTGAGTGAGGTCATTTCTGACAGAGCAGAGCTGGGACAATGTCCACTTTCACCAAGGATCTCCTGACATGGCTGGCTCCTGACACATTCCCCCCCCACC
>NW_008352383.1:0-230 GCF_000622305.1 Nannospalax galili
AGACTAGGAATGGCGCAGGGCTCAAACTAGGAGTATAGAACGGCGAGGAGGCGGGGGGGGGGGATGGAAGGGTGAATGTGGCTTAGGGAGTCCCGGCACGGAGAGCTGCGCTATCGACTTACCCAGCACTTCTTATGACTAAGCTTTGCACAACACAGGTGCACTTACCTACAAGCAATCATTATGCTCACACCCATAAAATAAAAACAATAAATAAAATATAAAAAATA
>NW_008352384.1:0-3543 GCF_000622305.1 Nannospalax galili
TTGAGAAAACTGCCCCAGGTTCCAGGCCAGCCTGGTCAGCAGTGTGAGACCATGTCTCAAAATCAAAAACCTGGGGGTGTGTGGTGGTACATACCTCTAATCCTAGCACAGGGGAGATCAGCCTGATCTACACAGCAAGGACCAGGTCGGCTGTCCCAGACAACAAGACAACAACAAAAATTGTTTAAAAATCCACAAAACTAACCAGGAATCAGAAAGAGTAGGAACAGTTTCTGCAGTTTTGTGGGAAATTTGACTCCTAGTTCTTGGTTTTCAAAGATGAAAGTTTGGAGTGCCTCCTTTGCCTGACGGAGGGCTAACTCTGAAGAGGCCTGTATTTTAAGTGCTGTGGGGGGAATGGGTGTCTCCTTACTCCTCAAACACACAGACATGCTTAGATTTGGCTGTACTGCATGCTGTTTGCCCGTCCCCAGTGCAGCACAGCAAACCCTAGGGCCACACGTGCATTGCACGGTCTAGGAGCACTAACTGTGGAGTGTGGAGGTTCAGGGATCACTGGTTTTGCTAGTAGCTGAGACTTGAATTTGTCTCTCAGTGTTTCTCATTTCTCAGTTGAAGATGATAACTCTCCCCTTGTTAGGTTGCTGGGAGGAAAAAGACTTAGTGACATGCGTGCCAAGTGCACACCAACTTTCAATTCATCCCTTTAAGGTCAAACAGGAGGTTAGCAGGAACAGGGCATCACACGCCATATTTGAACCATTTGGTGTTTATAAATGTTTGATTACATTTATTTAGCAAATGAAAACATTTCCCAAGGACTATAGGTAAGATCTTGGAGAGGGCATGGACTTCTGTTATGATGAGCTGGTAGGGAGAAGACCCGGGGACCTATGGGATCATGAAAGCAGGTGTTCCACTCAGGAGACACTTCCCAGAAGGAATAGGGCTAAGCCAGAGCCTAGAAAGGTAGGCTGGAAAGGTAGGCTGGCTTCAGTGAGAAAGGGCAGGAAGGAAGCTTGAGGCAGAATCAAGCAGCTTGCTGGGAAACATGGAGGAAGAGAAGGAAAACATGGGATGTCTGAGGAACTGAAGGAAGTCAAGGATGCCAGGGATGTGAGGGGGCCAAGGAGAGACAACGGCCTCAGGGCAGAAGCCTGGGAGCCATGAGGAGAGGTTGGCCTCTGCTGCAAAGGGACTACCCAAGGAGATACCGCTCAGTGGTCAATTTTGAAGACAGGGCACTCTGTGATTGAAGTGTGATGTGATGCTGAGCCACTAGATACACAGGAGCAAAGGACCCCGGCATAGCTCGGTATCAAATGCAGGCTGACGCTGGCCCTGAATGCCAGGACATCATCCCAAGGGTTTGGAGAACTTATTTATGACTCTTCTCATTGCTGTGACCAAATTTCTGACCAGAAGCAGCTGAAGGAAGGACAAGTTTATGTTGGCTCGTGGTCCGAGTCAGTCCATCAGGGCAGGAAGGCATGACAGCAGGAGCAAGAGGCAGCTGATCACATGGAGTCCCCAGTCAGGAAGCAGAAAGGCAGATGCTGGTGCTCAGTGGCTTGCTCTTTTTCATTCAGTGCAGGCCCCCAGCCCATGGCATAGTGCTGCCCATATTTAAGGTGGGTCTTCCCATCCCACTTAACTAAATCTAGAAGGTTCCTCCTAGGCATGCCCAGAGGTCTGTCTCCTCTGTGATTCTAGATCTTGTCAAATTGACAATATTAGCCATCATGGGAGCTGTTAAAGACTATAGTGAGAGGTGGCGCTGGGACATTTCAAGCTGTGTTAACAGTGGGTTAACTCTCCTCTGCTCTTAGAAGGGTGAGGGGTAGAGGGTGCGGGGAGGCAAGAGACGCCTTGAACACCAGTCCCTTCCTTGTCTGGGATATAATAAAATTCACCTTGACAAGCCAGGCTTGATACTGACTCCGCCATCATGGGAGCTGTTAAAGACTATAGTGAGAGGTGGCGCTGGGACATTTCAAGCTGTGTTAACAGTGGGTTAACTCTCCTCTGCTCTTAGAAGGGTGAGGGGTAGAGGGTGCGGGGAGGCAAGAGACGCCTTGAACACCAGTCCCTTCCTTGTCTGGGATATAATAAAATTCACCTTGACAAGCCAGGCTTGATACTGACTCCATTTGCCATCTCCTCGAGGACACCAGTGCAAAGCTGTGTGCATCACAGGAGGCCGTGTGGGCCCGGATGAACGGAGTGCAGGGGTACCTCCTTAGCCGGGTCTATAACAGGCACATCCAAGTAGGTGCAGAACACGAATGGGGCTTCTTCCATAATGCAGCAGAGAGGTTAAGGGTGGGCAACAGGAGACAGGGAGCCTCAGGCCTGAGACACTCACCTCCACAGGAGCAAGAAAGCGGGTCCCCATGTCACTCTGAGAGAGAGGAGAGAGACTAGGGTAAAGCACACAGCCTTCTGGTACCCGAGAGAATTCGGGAATTCGGGGTGACTAGCAAACCCGACACAACACAGCCCCTCAGCCCACCAATCCCAGCACCTTTACTAGACAGGCTTCAAAGAGTGTCTGTGGGAGAGTTTGAGAGAAAGTGTGGCATGGGCTGTGAGATGGAGGTGAATGCCCACCTGAGGCCACCACGCGAGCTGCTGGCAGGAGGGGAAGCAAGGCGGCCCATGTCCGCCTCTACCTGCTGGGCTGACAAGGCCCCTCTGTCCCTGTCCAGGATCACGGAAGCCCAGGTCTGTTCTGGGAGCAGGAGCTGGAGAGCTTGTACCATGTCATTGAGCTGAAGAATGAGCGGATTCATGAGCTGGAGAGGCAGCTGCTCCTTGTGGACATGCTGGTGGGAGCAGGGGCTGCTTTCTGGGCATTTCCACCATCAAGGGTGTGTGGGATGCTCCGGGTTGGTCCACACCAGCCTTGCTCTGCCACCCATGCAGGAGGCTGGTCTGACCTTGTCACTGGAGCCCTTGGCCCTTCTCACTTCTGTAACTGGGCAGTGCTGGGGTTGGTAGCCTGGTTCATCAGGAGGGGAGACAGCTGTCACACTGTAGGCAGGGGCCAGGCAGACAGGAGGCCAGCCTGAACAAGGATGGGGCTGGGAACTGGCTTTGAGAACCCAGAGAAGAGCGCTCAGAACCCTGGGACAACACCACCTCCAGAACCTGTCCGTTTGTAAGAAATCTCCCCAGTCTCCTGTGTGCCAGACAACCCCAGGCCATCCCAAGTGTGCTCTGTGAGGGTGGGCTGTTTGTTTGTTTGTTTGTTTTTGTTTGGACGTGGAATGAGACAGAGGCTCTCTAGGTAGTCCAGAGTAGCTGGAACTCAACATGTAGCCCAGACTGGCTTCAAATTCACAAGTGCTGGAATCACAGGCTGGCTTCTTCTCTGTGAGTTTTGCTGACCCATTCATAAAGAAAAACATAGTAGACTAACTCAACTTTTTTTCGGATTTTTTGTTGTTGTTTTTTGTTGTTGTTGTTGTTGTTTTGGTCTTTTTGAGACAGTGTCTCCCTGTAGCCCCAGCTGTCTTGGAACTCACTATGTAGACCAGGCTGGCCTTGAACTCACAGAGATCCACCTGCCTCTGCCTCCTG
>NW_008352384.1:5140-16485 GCF_000622305.1 Nannospalax galili
TCACCTGCCCCCTCTGACGTGCTGATGGTCGTGTCACTTGACCCCTCTGATGTGCAGATGGTCATGTCACCTGCCCTCTCTGATGCACAGATGGTCGTGTCACCTGCCCTCTCTGATGCACAGATGGTCATGTTACCTACCCTCTCTGATGTTAGGATACCAAGGTGTTCTGCCCTCCTCCTCCAAGTGAGCCCTGGGAAGATGGGCAAGAGGCTGAACTAGAGAGGTGATAGACAGGTAGGCTCAGAACAGTGGCGAGAAAAGCATCGGGGGTCATAGCAACAGCTGCCTACAAAGGGTCCAGACAGACCCTAGAGGACCTGGCCCATAAGAGGACCTTTCAAAACTGGACACTCTAACACTGGTACCAGCATCTCCAGTGCCCACCAAGTGCTACTAGGAATCCATGCTAGGAAGGAGTCAAATTGCACCCTCACCCCACCTGCCTTCCTCCTCAGCATCCCCCAACCTCAGAAGGGAGTGACGTCAATCGTTCATCTGTCCCAGTTAACGAGCCCTCTCTGGTTTCTGTTGCCAAGCTCATGCTAGGTGTGGGAATCCAGTTATTCCTGTGTTTAGTTGTGTCTTACTCATGACATCGTCCCTGTCTTACAGGGAGCCAAGAACCAAAAAGCCAGGCATGGTGGCACACACCTGTAATACTAGTACTTGGGAGTACTTGACAGGTGGATCAGGAGTTCAAGGTCAGCCTTGGCTAAATAGTAAGTTCAAGACTAGCCTGGGCTACATGAGACCCTGACCCCCCCCAAAGAATCAAAAACAAACAAAAAACAAAGGATCAAGAGGCAAGCTAGACTATAGGTCTTTAAGACTCTTTACAAAGCAGATAGTTTTCCCCTTAGCATTTTGTTTTTCCTCTATCCTAGGATCAATAATGGAAATTCATATTTTCTGACATTGCTGTGCCAGAGTATTGAGAGGGAAACACTGAAGGGTTGGAAGTAAAATTCCAGCAGGACATCAGCTGCCTGATTCTGGTGATGAGGACTTGAAGGCTTCCCTTGGTCAGTCTCTGAGCTGTGAGTGCACAGACGGGCACTGGCCCTCAGGTCCCTGGATCAGAATGTCTGTCCAGGGTGGCACTGTCCTCACAAATGTCACAGGCTCTAGGAGGTATGAAGAGAGACAGAGGGAGTCTAGGTGGAGACAGGGCCAGCATGCACTGTCCCTTGCATGTGTCCTGGCCTAGTATTTGGCCTGTTACACTTTCTTTCTCTGCCCAGGGGTGAGATCAGATAGCAGGGGATTCAGGGGTGGCGGGAAGAAGGCTGTGTCCCTTTCTGATCACCTGCCCTGGGAGAACTTTAAATAGCAGCTCTGTGCCCACGCATGCATGCCTTGGAGGAGTCAGCTTCTGTGACCGAAGACAGAGGGCAGACAGATAGATGCCTGGCTGGGTCCCAGGTGCAGCCACTGGGGACTGAGGCATGCTGTCCAAGCCTCACTCTTTGAAGGCACAGAGTGGGCTCTTCTGCCCCCAACAACTCTGTCCACAGAGTCTTTTCTGATTTATTTTTATAGCTAGTATTGGGCTTGGTTGTTTTCTGTTACCTTTCTTCTTACCTAAGGTGTTTATTACAACCATTTATTGTAATGTGAGCTCATCTCTGCCGTTGAGCTGGGGGCTCACGAAAGACAAGGAATAGATCTTTCTCCCTGCACCTTCAGCCCCTGGTAGTAGCACATATGAAAGTGCTGTGTGCCCAGTGACAGTCTCTGGTATACCAGGCTTTCCTGGACCCTGCACTTCTCTGTGCCATGTGGCTGACCCACATCTGACTCCTCTCTGAAGCAACCCATTGTGCATTCAGGTTTAGATTGGATGTCTGAGGTCTCTTGGCTCCCTGCCCTCTTCTCCTAGCCTGCAAGGACTCTGCCAGCCTGTCCTTAGATGCCAGTTCACAGCTCAGTTTACTGGGCTCCCAGGACCAGCACTTGTCTTGGCATTGAACCTGAAAGTAGCTCTGGGTCCCCTGGGCCCAAGGCCTCCCTCTGAGTAGCTGGCAGCTGTGAGGTTTGTGGAGCTTGAGGATGGAAGGGATCAGGGAAGAGGGCCTGTGTGGCTTCCTGTCTGACCTCTTCCACAATGGTCCTGGAGCTTCTGGTTTTTTAATTGTTTATTTATTTATTTTTATGTGTATTAATTTTTGTCTGCATGAATGTATGTGCAACATGTGCATTCAATCCTTGTGAATGTCAGAAGAGAACTTTGGATCCCCTGGAACTGGAGGTACTGAGTTGTTAGCTGCCATGTGTGTGCTGGGAACTGAGCTTGGGTCTTCTGCAAGAGAAGGCAGTACTCTTAACTCCTAAGCCATCTCTCCAGCCCCTAGCCAGACTTAAAGTTCTCCAGGAGGTGGCAGGTGGTGTGGGGCTGTGAACCTTCTTGGTCAGCCCCATCCCTCCCCACCCGCCTTGGGGAAGCGGCACTGTCCTTTGAACTGGCTGCAGCAGGCAGTTCTAAAGAGTCAGCCACACCCTTTCCCGGGTGACCAGCATTTAGATTTTCTAGGGAACGGAGCTCAGCCTGTACCAGTGCTATTGGTCTTTCCTGTCTGAGCCTAAGGTCATCTCTCACCAACTGCCTTTCTCTCCACAGAATGCCAAGTACCGGGGCTCCATCCATGACTTCCCAGACTTTGATTCCAATCAGGATGCTGAGGCTCTGTACACAGCCATGAAGGGCTTTGGTGGGTATCAGCCCCACGAGTGGATCCTTCAGGGAGGACGGTAGATGGGAGGTTGCCGGTACCATTTGGAATCTATCCCAGAGCCTTTGTTATTATTCCATGACCTTTCTAGGGAGATATGAGTGATAGGTAGGGAACCAGTGACAGACCGCAAAACTGATTCTACCCAAGTCCAGTTTGGTGAACCAGTTAGTTTATTGGGGTTATTTACAGGAGCATAGGAGACCCCCCCCAAACAACTGCATCACCAAAAAGCCTACCCTAGCATATACGATGACTCGGGAAAGCTACATCTCTGAAGCCCCCGCCCAACTTGCAAGTGTTACTGCTTTTATAACCTTGGGGAGGGGCCTTGTGATTCGTGTATCTTTCTGAGTTTTCTCTTACTATTGTTGTTGTTTTACGTGTATGAGTGTTTTGCCTACATGTATATAAGTTCACCAGCGTGTGTACAGTACCCATGGGGGCCAGAAGAGAGTGATGAATCACCTGGAACCGGAGTTATAGGTGGTAGCTGCCATGCGGGTGCTGAGAACCAAACCTGGGTCCTCTGAGAACAGCCAGTGCTCTTAACCTCTGAGCCATCTCTCCAGCTCCCCTTTTTGAGTTTTCTGAGCCTGCTAAATTTCATGAGCTTTCTGAGCATTGAGCTAGGTTCATTTTATGAACTTCCTGAGGGAAGAAGCCTCCCTCCTCCTTGAGGGAATGTCTCCTTTCCAGGGACGCAGCTGCACAGCAGCTGTGGGAGGGGGTGGGGGAAGGGTGCTGAGATGCTGCAATGTAGTTTTGTTTCCTTCCCAGTTGCTAGGGATTGGCCCCAGGACCTCACACATGCTAGGACGTGGTATACTTCTGAGGTCTGTGAAATTATTTTCCATAATTTTACAATGAAAGAATGTTAAACTACTAAAGAGATATAGCAGAATCCCACCCACAGACCTACCACGGGACTTAGGGAACAGGCCTGGTAATGTAGCTGAGCACTGTGGTCTGTCAGTGCCCTGGTGATGACTCCTAACATTCCTCAGGGTAACCACTGCCCTGCGTTTCTTGGGCTGGGGGGCAGGGGTAAGACAGGTCTCCCAGCTGGCCTGGAACTTGCTGTATAAACCAGGCGGGCCTTGACCTCACAGAGATCTACATGCCTCTGCCTCTCAAGTGCTGGGATTAAAGGCGTGTGCTACCATGCCTGGCCCCTGCCCTGAAGTTATGCTTACACAGCCTTTGCTTCTTTGAGATTGGAAGGACACTATGCTGGGTTAGACATCTGGGTTTTCTAAGTCAAGTGCATTGTGAGGCTATAGGCAAGTCTTCATCTGTCTCTGTGCCTAGGTTTCTGTACTTGTGCCATAGGGAGCTGGATCGGGGACCCTCTGAGCCTGCATGTTGTGGGTGCCATGACCAATCACAGCGGGGACTTTGTAGTTCCCTGTAGACTCTTACCTGTCGCCTACCTCCTTGTTGGGAGCAGAAGGCTCCTGTCCATAGCTGCAGGAGCTACAAGGCCTCTGGCTGGGTGAGGAAGCAGGCATTGGGGGCTTCCCGGAGGCAGACTGGGTAGGTGACAGTGTAACTAAACACAATGAGCTTGTGTCTTGATGAGTACAAAGTCAAAGTCAGAGTAAACACAGCTGAGACAAAGGAACAGAGGAAGCTTTGTTACCTGCATTAGGCAAGAGTCATTCCCAAAGGGATGCTCTCCCCAAACAGAAGCAGCGTGGGGATTTTATTCAGGGGGCGTATGTGTGTTCACCTACAGGTGGGCCCATTCCTGAGAATGCTTATTTTAGGAGTGCATGCTCCATTTACAGTGGATGGACAGAAATGCCTCTGGGCAGGTTCCACTTACATCATAAAGTATAAGCTGAAAATAAAAGGAGAGGAGATTTTGGAGACACTGGCACAGATGTCTGCCCCGAAGGTCTGACTTGCCTTGTCACCAACAACAGTGTCCTCCGTGTTACAGGCAGTGACAAAGAGTCCATCCTGGAGCTGATCACCTCCCGAAGCAACAGATAGAGGCAGATCTGCCAGAGCTACAAGTCCCTCTATGGCAAAGTACACAGTGCAGCTGGACGTTGGGCTGGGGTGGGGGCTGTCACTCCCCCTGACATCATTCAGGATCCTTCCCAAGCCTGCTCCAGCTCTGCCTACATACTGGCTCTGCTGTTCTTCCTCTGGGTGCTCGTTTGCTAAGACCACATCAAAGAAGTAGACCTACATGATGGCCACTCTGTGCACTCCCAGGGCCTGAGAGAGACTCACAGAAAGGAAGACAGACAGTGATGGGGGAGGGTAGTGCTGTGGACTCGGATGAACCTGCATGGCTTACTTGTAGCTGTGTGAAGTCTCGAGGGCCTTTTCTAAGGAGTGATGGTAGTGTCCTTCCAAGAGCGGGATTCATTCAGCAAGGTGACCAAGAGGGCCTGGCAGAGACAGTACTCACTTATCCCTTCTCCCCATCCTGGGGCTCTGCCACCCCCAGGACCTCATCGCAGACTTCAAGTATGAGCTAACGGGGAAGTTTGAATGGCTGATCGTGACCCTGATGAGGCCACTTGCCTACTGTGATGCCAAAGAAATCAAAGACGCCATCTCGGTAAGAAGCAGAGGTGTGGGGGCGATAGAGGCATGGCTCAGCGGTTAGAGCACTGATGCTCCTGCAGAGAACCCAGGTTTGGTTCCCAACACCCACATGGGGCCAACAACCATTCAGTACTCCAGTTCCAGGGGATCTGACGCCCTCTTCTGACCTCCCTGGGCATTGCATGACACGGGCGCTTTCACATGCATGCAGGCAGTATACTCACACACATAAAAGGAAACAAAATAAAATAAAAAAGCACCACACCCCCAGTGGCTGTATTCTGCTTCAAGAAGCAGCTTGTCCTAGAGGGGCTCCCATTATTCACCAGCTTGACAGATGTAGACAGATGTCAGGGAAAAGCAGACCCATGAAAGAGACCCTTGGTCCTGATCCCCACACCAGGCAGTACAGTCCTGAAAAGACATGGAGACCAATAGTATCCGACACACCAGAGGCCGAGGGCACAGTAGAAAAGTCAGCAAGGCCAAGCCCTGGGCCTGAACAGGCCAAGCTGAGCCCCCAAACCTGCAGAGGCTTCAGCACATGAGAGTGCTGAGGGTCAAGCAGGGCTTCACCTGGCTCAGGCAGAGCTGCGCCTCTAGGTAGAAGGGGTCGATGCCCTGGTGGTGCAGGCCTGTAATCCCAACATGGGAGGGAAGGCTGGAGGACGGTAAGTTCAAGGCCATGGCCTGAGTTACCTAAAAGAAAAAAAAGGCAGCAGGGGCTGGGGAGCAGCCGGGGACCGGAGAGACGGCTCAGCAGTTAAGAGCACTTGCTGCTCTACCAAAGGACCCCAGGTCAGTTCACAGCACCCATGTGGCAGCTAACAACCATGCATATGTCCAGTTCCAGGGGATGTGACAACCTCTTCTGCCATCTGTAGGAGCTCCATGTACGTGGTACAAATATAGGCACACATACACACACATAAATAAAATTAAACAAAAGATTAGTAATCTTTGATAATGTGTGTTTTAGCTTCTAGCCCCTGAGACTCTTGCTAGCTCTCAGAGGGGCTTGGGGAGTTATCTAAGCCTGAGAAGGGCTGACTTTGTTGATGAAAATGTGTCTGTTGAATGGCATGGACAAAAATTCAGTCTTTACTAATTTAGATGAATGGTTATATGGGAAGGAACAGTGCACTTTTTTGCTGTGCAAAATTATTGTAATTAGAGCTAAGATTTAATGGGAACTAACCATAAGCCATATAGTGGGTCACGCCTTACTCTTTTTTCTCCTTTGCTCTTCACCCCACAGCCTTGTCTCAAAAGCATGTGCCTTGTTTGTGCAACCTCCTTATGGAGCAGGAGGCCTGGAGTATGGACCCTGGCTTTATGGCACTGGTGGCATCAGATGGAAGGGCCTGAGGACGGGTGGCCTTGGCCCTTTGCAGAGTTTCCTTCTACAGCATGTTGCAAGCTGGAGCCCTTTTCCCTCTTTTGGCTTATTTCCCCGAAGATGGACACTGTGTTCCTGCGGTTAAAGGAACCGGCAGGGGCCTCAGAGTTCATCTCACTTCTCCCTGGAAGAGGCCCTAGGGCTGCTCCTGGCCTCCACAGCAGAGGGGAGGAGGACAGAGGGAGCACCGCAGCTCTGGATGCTCATCCCTGCCTCCTTCCCCCATGTGTGGCTAGGTTTAGAGGAGTCCTTCGAATGCCAGGAATAGAATGCTGTTGTCTGAGTTAGGTGGTGTCTCACCATAGGCAGCAAGCAGTAGACACTTCGTTGTGTTTGTTTGCCCAGGCACCACTTTCCCGTCAACTCTCATCCATCATCCATCCTCCATTTGTCTACCATCCATCCACCTACCTTCCATCCATCTACCCATCCATCCACTCATTAACCAATCCATTCATCCATCCATCAATCCATTTAGTCATCCATCCATCGGCCTATCCATTCATCCCTCTGTCTGTTCATCTACCTGCCTGTCCACCATCCATCCATCCATCCATCCATCATCCATTCACCTACCATCCATCCATCTACCTTCCATCCATCTATCCATTCATGCATTAGCCTGTTCATTCATCTGTCCACCTATCTACCATCCATCATCCATTCACCTACCATCCATCCATCTACCTTCCATCCATCTATCCATTCATGCATTAGCCTGTTCATTCATCTGTCCACCTATCTACCATCCATCATCCATTCACCTACCATCCATCCATCTACCTTCCATCCATCTATCCATTCATGCATTAGCCTGTTCATTCATCTGTCCACCTATCTACCAGTACCCAGTCTATGCTGGGTAGTGTGCAGTTCTCAGGATACGGCAATAGGGAAAAACAGTGTATTCCTTCCTGCCTAGACCCTATAGACTCATGAGATAATAGTGGGTTTAAGAGAAACATGACTGCGACACACAGTGGTCAGATTTGACAAAGGAAATGAACAAGACTTTCCCAAAATAGGACCTATGTCAGGTAGGTAGTCACAGAACACCTGACTTGGAGAAAATGGGGAGCTGGTTGTATAGAGAGTGAAGATATGTTCCTTCTGTCAGAAGGACCAGCCAGTACCACATCCCCGAGGCAGAAGTAAGCCAGGTAGCCCTGGTGAGGCTGGAGAGGTAGAGGACAGGGCAGCATCAGGGCCTTTGTAGCCAAGAGACAGGAGATGTTTCACTCTGAATCCAAGGGCAAGTAGGGGATGTTGCAATCAGAATGGGCCTTGTGACAGCCACTCTTGTCATTATAGCTAGGAGAACCTTCCGAAAGCTTGTAGCTGCTGTTCATATGAAGGGTGATGATGCAGTGGGCTGGTGCAGAAGCAGAGGATTGTGTCACAGCACCAGCCGCTGAGAATAGACACCTGCATCTCCTGCCACAGCGGCCATGCAGACAGGATGGGGGTTTGTAACAATAGCTAATCATTTGGGAACAGCAAGCAACTTCTATCCCAGAAGGCTGAGGATGAGACTACAGCCTGTGTTCTTCCTACAGCCTATGAGCGGGACCTGGAGTCTGACATCATTGGAGACACTTCTGGCCACTTCCAGAAGATGCTGATTGTGCTGCTCCAGGTTGGTCCATGGGCAGTCCAGGCCCTTCCTACAGCTCTCCCACTGTGGACCACAGACTCCATTCCCTGCCCCTCACACAGGAGCGGTGCTTGGTGGAAGGGCCTCCTCTTGGCTGCACCTCCCTTCCTGCCCACCCTCTATGCTTTATTCTCTGGAGCCTAGAGGCCCCTCTGGCTCTCCTGGGTGTAGGCAGAGCCCAGGCTCTGTCCATCAGTCCATCTTCATGCCCACACCCTGCTTTGCACAGACTTGTGACCTGAGGAGACTTGCATGCCTCACTCATAGCCTACATGAGATCTCAAAAAAACAAAACAATGAAGCCAAAAGTGGTAGCACACACTTTTAATCCACTTGGGAGGCAGAGGCAGACGGATCTCTGTAAGTTCAAGGCCAGCCTTGTCTACATAGCAAGTTCCAGGCCAGCAGGGGCTACAGGGAGACCCTGCCTCAAAAAGACCCAACCAAAACAAACAAACAGAAAAAAAAGGGTGGGGGGCTGGAGAGATGCCTCAATGATTAAGAGTGCTTGCTGCTCTTCTAAAGAACCCAAGCACATGTCTGGCTCAAAACCACCTATATCCAGCTCCAGGGACACCCTCTTCTGGCCTCCATAGGCACCTGTACTCACATGCACAAACCTATACACAGATATATATACATAATTAACAATTTGGAACTGGAGAGATGGCTCAGTGGTTAAGAGCACTTACTGCTCTTGCAGAGGGCTGGGGTTCAGTTCTCAGCACCACATGGCAGCTATCAACCTCTGTAACTCCAGATCTTAGAATATGACGTCCTCTGGCCTCCACAGGCATTGCATGCACCTGGTACACTCACTTATATGCAGGCAAAACACTCATACACATAAAAATAATCACATTAAAAAAAATTTTTTTTTGTCTTTTTGAGACAGGGTCTCCCTGTAGCCCCAGCTGTCCTGGAACTCACTATGTAGACCAGGCTGACCTTGAACTCACAGAGATCAGCCTACCACACCTGGCATTATTTTTATTTTATGTGTATGGGTGTATTGCCTGCATGTGTGTAAGTGCACCCATGTCCTGCAATGCCCATGGAAGTCAGAAGAGGGCGTTGGATCGTCTGGAAATGAAGTTACAGACAGTTAGCCACCATGTGGGTGCTGGGAATCAAACCCAGGTCCTCTGCAAGAGCAGCCAGTATTCTTAACCACTGAGCCATCTTTCCAGAGGCTCCCAATTGAGGGAGCCTCAACTGGGGAATTTCCTCTATTGGACTGGCCTGTGGCCATGTCTGAGGGCATCTTCTTGATGAGTGATGTGGGAGGGCCCAGCCCACTGTGGGTGGTGCCACCCCTGGGCAGGTGGGCCTGTGTGGCATAAGAAAGCAGGCTGAGCAGGGGCCAGGGGAGCTAGTCAGCAAACAGCATTCCTCCACGGCCTGTGCTCCAGCTCCTGCCTCCAGGTTCCTGCCCTGACTTCCTACCTTGGGCTCCCTGATGAACTGCGACCTGGGAGTTGTAAGCTGAATAAACCCTTTCCTCCCCAAGTTGGTATTGGTCAGAGTGTTTGTCACAGCAGTGAAGAAACAAACTAGGACAGATGGCGACAGATAGATCCCTACAGCTTGCTGGATAGCCAGTCTAGCCAAATACGTGAACCCCGGGCCAGGGAGAGACCCCAACTCAATAAACAAGGTGGGGGTCAAGGAAATGGCTCAGCCAGAAAAGGCGCTTGTCACTCATGTTTGACGACCCGAGTTCAGTCCCTGGAATCCATAGTGGAAGAAAAGAACCAACTCCTGAAAGTTGTCCTCTGACATCCACGTGTGCGCTGTGGCACACACACACTATGGAATAAAATATTTAAAAACAAGTAAACAAGGTCGGGTTGCGGAGATGGCTCGTTGAATAAGTATCTTGCCTCAGAATTCATGCAGTGGTGCAGGTCTGTAATCCTGGCAGTCCTAAGGTGAGACAGGAGGCCGAAAGAGGGTCCCTGGGAGCTCCTGGGTCAGCTAGTGGTGAACAAAAGCCTCAGCTGTCTCAAGATAGAAGGCAAGAGCTGAAACCTGAAGTTGTCTTCTGACCTACTCCCAGGTGCCATGGCATAGGCACACATGCACCCATACACATGTATACACATCACACACTCAAACTTTTTAAAAAAGATGGGTGGCTCTGAAGGAATGACACCTATGGTTGTCCTCCGGCCTCCAGATACATATACACACATGCATATGCACCCCCGCCCCACACACATGTGCACTCACACAAACACAGACACACACAGAAATAGCTTTCAGGTTAGAAAGAGTTGTAGGGATCACTCTACGGAGAGGCAGCTAGCCTGGGAGAAACGCACAGGTCCACGGTCTGCACTGCAGGGTCCCTAGCCTGCCAGAACTTCTATGCAAAACCTTTTTGCTTGTTTGTTTTTCTTGTTTTGTTTTGTTTTAAGTTGTGGTCTCACTCTGTAGCCCAGGGTGACCTTGAACTCAAAACAATCCTCTTGTGACAGCCTCCCAAATGCTGAGATTACAGGTATGCATCATCACACCCAGCTGCAAAGCTTTCTACGTAGGAATATACTATACTTTTCTGGTGCTGTCTGAGATAGACCCTGTATTGTAATTGGAGCAAATCATCTTAAAATTCATATGGACTCTCATATGAAC
The DNA here is from genome assembly GCF_000622305.1 of Nannospalax galili. NCBI lineage: Eukaryota > Metazoa > Chordata > Mammalia > Rodentia > Spalacidae > Nannospalax > Nannospalax galili. Next base: position 16,128 of record NW_008352384.1, read on the forward strand.
ATTGGAAAAGTGCCCTGTTCTGACTTTTTTCTAGTTCACTGTCTAGAACTTGTAATGCTAATTACTCTTGCCTTTACTTTTCCTTCATATCTCCCATTCATGATTCAAGGACTTTCTTCTCCCCTTAGAGTCAAAAGTTATGCAATTTGGGAGTCTTTTAGATAGGCCCACGCAAGGGGTACCCCAATTGCCTCACCCTGCGCCCGTGTTCAACATGGAAGAAGCCAGAGTGGTCGGCGTGGCATCCCTATTCCCTATTGAAAATATGGGGAACCTCTACAGAGGATGGTGTGATAAGAATAGGAGTTAGGAATTGGCTAGGCAGTTAAGGTAAAAAGACCCCAAAGAAATGTAGCCA
>NW_008352384.1:16643-17729 GCF_000622305.1 Nannospalax galili
GGATTTGATCAAAACACCTTATATGCATGTATGAAATTCTCAATAAAGTTTTTGTGAAAACTTTTTAATTATTACTAAAAAAAATTCATATGGAATTACAAAAGACTCCAGATAGACAAAGCAATCTTGGGCAAAAAGCGCAATGCTGGGGGATTATCTCAGACTATATTACAGAATTATAGTCATAAATACAGCATGGTACTGACATGATAACAGACATGTAGATCAATGGTACACAATAGAAGAACCAAACATGAGTCCATGCAATTTGAGCTACCTGATATTTGACAAAGGTGCCAAGAACACAAGCTAGAGCAAAGACAGCGTCTTCAACAAATGCTGTTGGAAAAACTGGATCTCCACCTGCAGAAGAATGAAATTAGACTCTTATCTATCGCCCTGCACAAAAGTCAACTCCAAATGAATCAAAGACCTCAGTGTGAAACCTAAAACTCTAAACTGTTAGAAGAAAGCATAGGCAGTACCCTACTAGATGTACATGCAGGACATGACTTTCTAAATCAGAGATCAGTCACTCAGATATAAAGGCCAACAATTAACAAATGAGACTTCATTAAACTAAAAGACTTCTTTCCATACAGCAGAGGAAACAATCTATTGAGTAAAGAGAAGCCCACAAAATGGGGGGAAATCTTCACCAGAGACATATAAAGGAGGATTAATATCCAGAATAGATAAAGAACTCAAAAACAAAGACTCAAGAAATCAAATATCCCACCCGGGCATGGTGGCACACGCCTTTAGTCCCAGCACTCAGGAGGCAGAGACAGGCAGACCTCTATGAGTTCAAGGTCAGCTTGGTCTACACAGTGAGTTCCAGATCAGCTGGGGCTGCAGAAAAGCCCTGTATCAAAAAGACCAAAAAAATCCAATATCCCTATTTATTTATTTTTAATTATTTAATAACCACATAATTAGAAGACACATTTCATTACAACATTAACATATTCAATAACAATTTCCAGAGCAAAGATGCATCTCTTTCAATATTGGCTGTAAATTTTTATGTTCACAGTTGAATTAATATAGTTATACAATATTGAATTCAGTATAAACACAATAAGA
>NW_008352384.1:17743-21422 GCF_000622305.1 Nannospalax galili
TGAGATTTTACTCTTTAAAAAAGCTCTCCATTTCATTTTAAAATATACTGTTTCATACAGAAAAACTCATTTTTAATGCTAATAACACTTAGATGTTTGCACATGCATCTCTAATCTCTATGTATCTGATTATTACTAGTTACAGTAGGTTACTTTCTGAGATTCACTTGAGAATGCATATAAAATCATCAGGTAGATTTCCTTGGTAATGTGTTTCACCTCTACTTATAAACACAGAGCAAATTTTTATGCTTCTTCCTCAAATATAACTCATTTTTCTTTATTTGTTGATTTTTGTGTGTATTTCATACAGAACATTCCAAACAACCCTATTCATCTATATACCCACATCCCAAATGGCTCCCTCCCATAGTCTTCCCTGTCCCTGGAGCCCATATACTCTGTAATCCCTGTCACTGTGCACTGTGTTGTCGGCACCCACCCCCAACTGTTCTCCAGTGCTTGTCCGCCCACTGAATCTAGAGTTCCTTGTTTTAGGAAGATCAGCTCTTCCTCATCTAGCAGCAATCAGTTGCCAATATTCCTTTAGACAAGATTGGGGTCTGCTGTTCATTTTTCCAGTTCTATGCTGGGTTACTGTCTGGGAGTCTCTTGGGCCACCCTGGCCAACAACTCAAAGGAAGGTATCGCCTGTCTGGCATTGTTTCTTGTTATGTAGCTTTTAGCTATACACATAGACTCTTAAAGAAGTATCTTGATCCCTTTAATCTTTGGTTATACTTTCCTTTGGGTGTTTAAGACCATAGAGATGGCCTAGATAAACCAGTTTATTTTTACTTCTAAGGTCATTTGAGGATCTCTTCCTCAGGGGTCACATGGGCTTGGAAGGAGCCCCTGGCTCCTTTTTTCTTTCTTTCTTTTTTTTTTTTTTTTACCAGTTCCATCTATGTGAAGATAAGTCAAAGGTCCTGCTTGACTGTGGATGGCTTCACTTGGAAGCATGGAGGAAATGCTTCCTCTATGTTGACCCTCCTCTTTGTAGACTGGACGCTGGTTCAAGACGATCTGGTAGGGTCTCCATGGCCTCCTTGATCAAGAGGACAGGTAACACACCACAGTTACAGGGCATTTTGAGAGATGCTTATATTTCCCTGGTGCTTGGTCGACCTAGGAGGACAAGGAACAAAAACTGTCCTTTATGTACCTCTGAGCAGATTAGTATAGGCCTGTTAGACATCCAAGAAGGTTAGTTCCACCAGTCTGGTACTTTTAATTACCATGTGCTATGTAGATAAAGCTTGGGCAAACACCAAACACTCTCAGATAAACCTTGCCTAGACATGTATTATATTCCTTGAGCTAGTTGTATGTATAATTTCTCAGTAGGTTGTTCACCTAATATGGTTCCCTTAGATTTTTTTAAAACTAGCTAGGCATTATTATCTCTCACATTGTCTAACATTTCCAGCGTGGTTTCCCCATTTAAAATGTCCCCATTTTCCCACCTCTCCCTTAATAATACCCTTCTCCTGTGGTCCCACCTCTCTTAAGCTCCTTCTTCCCTTTTATCCCCAAGATTCCTGGTGTAACCCTCCTTCCCCCACCACCTTAAAATAATCCCATTTTTATCCATGTCTCCCTTATTAATGCCTGTTTCCTACTGTTCTTCTCTTTCAGATTCTTTCTTTTCCTTTACTTCCCTGGTTCATTTTCATTATCCTGGTTCCTGTAGTTATGTCTGGATACATATTCACTTTCCAGGATTTGGTGCTAGGATACACATATGAGGGAGAACATATGTCGCTTTTTTTGTTTTGTTTTGTTTTTTCCTGAGTCTTTGTTACTTCACTTAGTATAACAGTTTCTAGTTCCATCCATTTACCTGCAAGTTTCATGATTTCATCTTTCTTTACTGCTGAGTAAAACTCCATCGTATATATGAACCACACTTTCATTATCCACTCATCAATTGAGGGACACCTAGGTTGCTTCCATCTCTTAGCTATTGTGAAAAGAGCAGCAACAAACATGGATGTACATGTGTCTCTGCAATAGGATGAGTTCTTTGGGTATATGCCAAGGAGTGGAATAACTGGGTCAAATGGTAGGTTCATTTGTAGTTTTTTTTAATTTTGGGGGGGATTATTTTTATTTTATGTGTATGAGTATATTGCCTGCATGTGTGTGAGTGCACCCATGTCATGCAATGCCGCAGAGGTCAGAAGAGGGCTTTGGATTCCCCTGCAACTGGAATCAAGGATGGTTCATAGTCACGATGTAGGTGCTGGGAATCGAACCCGGTTCCTCTGCAAGAGCAGTCAGTGCTCTTAACTGCTGAGCCATCTCTCCAGCCCCATTTGTAGATTTTTAAGAGTTCTCCGCACTGCTTTCCATAGGGTTGAAAAAGTTTTCAATCCCATCAGCAGTGGATGAGCGTTCCCCTTTCCCCACATCCTCTACAACATTTGGTATCATTTGTTCCCTTGATCTTAGCCAGTCTGACTGGGGTCAGATGAAATCTTAAAGTGGTTTTAATTTGCATTTCCCTGATTACTAATGATGTTGAACACCTTTTAAGATGCTTTTTAGCCATCTTTATTTCTTCTGTTGAGAACTCTCTGTTCAGTTCCTTAGCCCATCTTTTAATTGGGTTACTTCCTTTCTTGATTCTTTGGTTTTTGAGTTCGTTATAGATTCTGGGTGTTAAATCTCTGTCAGCTCTGTCACTGGTGAAGATTTCTCTCCCATTCTGTGGGTTTTCTCTTCACTTCTTTGGTCGCTTCTTTTGATGTACAGAAGCTTTTTAGTTTAATAAAGTATCATTTGTTGATTCTTGACCTTGCTTCCTGAGCAACTGATGACTGGTTTATGAAATCCTTTTCTATACATATATATTGTAGGTAATTAACAATGTTGTCTTCTAACAGTTTCAGAGTTCCAGGCTTCACACTGAGGTCTTTGATCCTTTGGGAGTTGACTTTTGTGCAAGATGAAAGATAGGGTTTAATTTCATTCTTATACAGGTGGAGATCTAGCTTTGCCAGCACCATTTGCTGTCTTTCCTCCAGTGAATGTTCTTGGCCCCTTTGTCAAATACCAGGTGGCTGAAATTTCATGTATTCATATTTGGGCCTTCAATTTTGTTCCATTGATCTGTGGGTCTATTTTTTGCCAGGACCATGTTGTTTTTATGACTATAGCTCTGTAATACAGTTTAAAGTCTGGTATAGTAATCCCCCCAGCATTGCTCTTAGTGCTCAGGGTTGCTTTGGCTATTCAAGTTCTTTTGTGCTTCCATGTGAATCTTAGGATGGCTTTTAACAATTCTGGGAAGAATTTCATGGGGATTTTGATTGGCTTTGCATTGAATCTATAAATGGCTTTTAGTAGAATGGTTATCTTCACAATATTAATTCTTCCAATCCATGAGCATCGAGGTCCTTCTATCTTCTGATGTCTTCCTCTATCTCTTTCTTTAAAGTTTTAAAATTTTCATTGTAGAGGTTTTTAATGTCTTTGGTCAGGCTTATTCTAAGATATTTTAGTTTTTATGTAGATATTGTGAAAGGGAGTGTTTCCATGTACTCTTTCTCTGACTGCTTGTTATTGGTATGTAGAAAGGCTATAGACTTTTGTAGATTAATTTTGTAACCTGCCACTTTACTGAATATGTTAATAATTTCTAGGAGTTTTCTGATGGAATTTTGGTGTCTCTTAG
>NW_008352384.1:21993-25119 GCF_000622305.1 Nannospalax galili
TGGAAGCTCTCCCTCCATTTCTATCTTTTTTGAATAAATTAAGTAGTATTGGATGTAGATGTTCTTTACATGTCTGGTAGAATTCTGCTTTAAATCCATCTGGTCCTGGACTTTTTGGAGCTGGGAGGTTTTGTATTACTGTTTCAATTTCCTTATGTGTTATGGTTCTGTTTAAGCTGTTAGTCTCTTCTTGGTTTAGTTTTGGTGATTCCCATGCTTTTAGATACCCGTCCATTTCTTTTAGGTTTTCAAATTTAGTAGCGTATAGGTTTTTAAAGTGTTCCCTTATAATGTTCTGGATCTTTTTGTTGTCTGATGTGATGTTTCCCCTTTCATCTATGGTTTTGTTGATTTGGAGGTGCTCTTTCTTTCTTTTGGTTAACTGGGCTAGCAGTCTGTCAATCTTGTTTATCTTTTCAAAGAACCAGCTCTTGGATTCGTTGATTCTTTGTATTGTTTTCTTTGGTTCTATTTCCTTCATTTCTGCTCTGATTTTTGTTATTTCTTCTTGTATGCTGGGTTTGGGCTTCATTTGCCATTGCTTTTCAAGTTTCTTGGGTTGCAATGCTAAGTCATTTATTTGTGTTCTTTCTGATTTTTTAATGTAGGTGCTTAGAGCTATACACTTCCATCTAAGGACTGTTTTCAACATGTCCCGGTGGTTTCACTGTGTTGTATTGTCCTTTTCATTTAGTTCCAGGAAAACTTTTATTTCTTTCTTAATTTCTCCTTTGACCCATTCATCATTCAGGAGTGTGTGTTTACTCTCCATGTGTTCATGTAGTTACTTGGGGTTCTTCCAGTGTTGATTTTAAGCTTTATTGCATTGTGGTCTAATAGAATGCATGGAATTATTTCAATCTTTTTGTATTTGTTGAGGTTTGTTTCGTGCTCCAGTATATGGCCGATTTTGGTGAAAATTCCATGGGGCACTGAATAGAAGTATATTCTTTGGAGCTTAGGTGGAATATTCAGTAGATATCTGTTATGCCCATTTGATGCATGGTATTGTTTAATTCATATTTCTCTCTGCTAATTCTCTGTCCTGTTGACATATCTAATGGAGACAATAGGGTATTGAAGTCCCCCACTATTAATGAGTTGGGATTAATCTGGGTCTTAAAGTCCTGTAGTACTGATTTTATGAAGTTGGGTGCACCGGAGTTTGGTAATGCATATTCATGATTGTAATATCTTCTTGGTTTCTTGATCTTTTCATCAGAATGAAGTGGCCCTCTTTATCTCTTCGGATTAGTTTTAGTTTAAAGTCTATTTTGTCAGATATTAGAATTACAATGCCTGCTTTTTTCTTAGTACCATTCACTTGGTATATTTTTTTCCATCCTTTCGCCTTGAGATAGTGTGTGTCCTTGAAAGTGAGATGAGTTTCTTTGAAAATAAGTCAAAGAAAGTGAGATGAGTTTCTTGAAGACAACAAAGAGATGGGTTTTGTTTCTTAATCCATTCAACTAGTCTGTGTCTTTTGACTGGGAAGTTCAGTCCATTGATTTTTAAAGTTATTAATGAAAGGTGTGTATTCTCTGTCATTTTTATTTCTGTTCACATTCTTGGTGTAGCCATGCATTTCCATATTTATACCTTTGTTAAGTTTCTTTCTGTAACCCCTTGGATGTAGTCGTTCCTTTCTTCAGCTCTTTGTGGTGCTTCAAAAACTCTCTGAAAGACTGGTTTTGTGGACATGAATTCCTTCAGCCTATTCATGTCATGGAATATTTTTCTTTCCCCTTCAACTATAATAGACATTTTGGCTGGGTATAGTAATCTGGGTTGGTATCTGTGGTCATTTAGAACTGGGACTACTTTGGTCCAGGCTCTTCTGGCTTTCATAGTTTGCAGTGAAAAGTCAGCTGTAATCCTAATGGGTTTTCCCTTATACATGACTAGTTTTTCTTTTGCAGCTTTCAGTATTGTCTCTTTGTTCTGAATGTTCAGTGTTTTTACTTTGATGTGCCATGGAGAGTCTCTTTTCTGGTCCTATTTCTGTTCTATATGCTTCTTGTATTTGTATGGACATGTCTTTCTTTAATTTGGGGAAATTTTCTTCTACAATCCTGTTGAAGATCCGGTCTATAGCATTATCCTGAGATTCTTCTCCTTCCTGTATGCCTATGAATCGTAAGTTTGGTCTTTGTATGGTGTCACACGATTCCTGCATATTCCATTCTTGTGTTTTCTTAAATTTTCATAATCTTTGCTTGAGTGGTCTAATTCGTCCACTTTATCATCCAGTCTTGATACTCTGTTTTCCAATTCATTCATCCTGTTGTTGAGGCTTTCTCCTGTCATTTCTAATTGGCTTATTGAGTTCTTCAACTCCCTTCATTTCGGCTTGAGTGTTCTTCAATATTCTTTTTTTGTGAATTTGCTTTTCAAATCCTGAATTGTGTATGTCATTTCCTTCAGCTATATATTTTTATTTTCTTGAGTTTCTGTCAGTAATTTATTTTTATCCTTTTGATTTCTTTGACGGTTTTCCTTATCTTCTTTCAGTTCTTTGATTTCTTCTTTTGTGTTCTTTAAATTCACTGACTTCTTTAATCATGTTTATAATTGTTTTATTCAGTTCCATGTCCTGTGTTATCTCCAATGGATAAAATTACACTGAAGGACATTCGCATTAGAAATTTTGCTTTCTGAAACTGTTGTTAAATGAGCTATTTTGATTGGCTCTTTCATTTTATTCTAATTTTTCTTTCATTGAATACATAGTGTATTAAAAGCCAGTGAAGGAGCTGGGGAGATGGCTCAGTGGATAAGAATGTACTGCTCATGCATGGGGTCCAAGATTGATTCCTAGCACCACGTTAGGTGGCTCACACCCACCTGAAACTCCAGCTTGAGGGCATCCCAGACATCTCAGGCACCAGAACTAACTCTCTCTCTCTCTCTCTCTCTCTCTCTCTCTCTCTCTCTCTCTCTCTCTCTCTCTCACACAGCATCATAAGGAGACAGACAAAGGAGAGAGACAGCATCATAGGAGACAGCATCATAGTGAAGAGAATATGAGAGATAATAAGAGAGAATAAAGGAAGAAAGAGAAACAGAAGCTTGAACCTCACCTTGGTGTCTGTGTCGTCTTTCCTGGACTCTGCTGGACAGAGTCCC
>NW_008352384.1:28277-43068 GCF_000622305.1 Nannospalax galili
TGTGTGTGTGTGTGTGTGTGTGTGTGTGTGTGTGTGTGTGTTTTGAGTCAGGGTCTCCTTGTAGCTCCATCTGGCCTGGAATTTGCTATGTAGACCAGGCTGGCCTTGAACCCCCAGAGAGTTCTGCTCTGCTTCCTCCAGAATGCTGGGATTAAAGGCATGCACCACCAAACCCGGCTAAGGGAGCATTTATGCAGAAGTCCAGATTAGCAATTTTTTCAGAAAGATTGTCAGATGCAGTGCAGCGGTGTGTCCACTAGACGGGGCCGTCCTCTCTGCACTCTCCCGGCTCCTTTCTGAGTCATGCCTGGAGCCTGCAGGGCTCTGAGGCACTGCTGCTGCTCGATATTTCCTGTTCTTCCTAGAGATCTGTGACATGGGAAAGGTCCGCGAATCTGGCTGCTGTGGGATCCACACTGCTGTAACTTGTTTGAATTCACTGGCATGGTGGCTAGTGGCATTCTGTGAAACAAATATACACGATACTTAATGGAAAACACATTGTATACATGACTAAGAATAGGACTCTAATCCTAACTTAGCAATTACATTAGGGTAACTTGATCTTTGTATTTATTTCCCCCATCCATTTGACGCATACATTTACATACTTCCATTGGCATTCGCTCCTAATTCCAATGAAATCATACTTGTGAGAAGTCTTTGAGGGACTGGAGAGATGGCCCAGTGGTTAAGAGTGTTTACCTCTCTTCCAGAGGACCTGACTTGGATTCCAAACACCCCTGGGCATCAGAACTTCTTGTAACACCGGCTTCAAGGAATGCAGTGTCCCCTTCTGGCCTCTGTGGACACCTGCACACACATACCATACCAACAAAAAAATTTTTTTTTAATTTTATTTATTTTTATTTTATGTGTATGAGTGTATTGCCTGCATGTATGTAAGTGCACCCGTGTCGAGGTACCCTAGAACTGGCATTAGGACAGTTGTTAGCTGCCATGTGGGTGCTGGGATTCAAACCTGGGTCTTCTGCAAGAGCAGTCAGTGTTCTTAACCGCTGAGTCATCTCTCCAGCCCCACACCAGCAAAAAATTTAAAAAGAATATTAAAAAATAACTCTGAAATTTTAAAATCACTGCAGAATCCAACTTTTCCCACCAGTAGATTTTATACCAAATCTGAGTTAGCTCTCAGTAAATGACAACTGTTGTTGCATTGATATACTCTCTTATGATATAAAGTTTCCCTCTGAAAGAGTAGTTGTTTTGTGATTTTGTTACACTAGAGAAAAATATTGTCAGTTGTGAGGATTGGTAGGTAAAGGAGGAAGGAGAAGAATTTAATGAAAAATTCCTCATAAATATGTGTCTTTGGGTTTTGTTTGTTCATTTTAGGGAGAGTCTATCTATGTAACCATGCCCAGCCTGGAACTCACTAGGTAGACGTGGCTGGCCTCAAAGGATCACCAAAGATCTGTCTGCATCTGTCTCCAAGTGCTGAGATTAAGTGCCTGCTCTACTATGCCCAACCAAGTCCTGTTGATAGTATTGAATTTGTTTCAGTCTTGATCTTTAACAACACAATTGATTCCATTACCTACAGTCTGTTCTGGAAGAGTAAACAGCTCATTATAATAGTTAAGACTATGCATTTAAACTTAAACATCGCACATCTTGAAGAACTAACCAATCCTTTACTGATAGCTTTGTGGGATAATTTTGTGAGTAATAAATGTGAGGTGTTCAGTGGTTGTCAGATTTCAGCTTTATACACATTCACCAATATAAAGAAGTGTTTCATCACTCTGATCACTTTGGAAAACTGACCTGCCGGTTTTTCAGATTCACCAATTAATTTCAGCCAGGCATCTTCACCTTGCTGTGTGTGTGTGTGTGTGTGTGTGTGTGTGTGTGTGTGTGTGTGTGTGAGAGAGAGAGAGAGAGAGAGCATCTACCACACTGACAAATTACATCAAAATTTGTCAAGAAGCCTAGGGAGATGTCCCAGTGGGTAAAAGCACTTGCTATTCAACCATGAGGATCTGAGTTTGAATCTACTGAACCCATATGAAAAGCCAGATGTGACCATGCACAGCTGTAACCCCAGCATGGAAGGTTATGCAGCAAGTCAGAAAGATTCCTGGGACTGGGTGGCTGCCAACCTTGCTCCAGGTGCAGTGATAGACCATATATAATTGGAATGAGGAGACTGATAGAGGACACCAGATGCTCTCCTCTGGCCTCTGCAGGTCCCTACAAGCAAGCACCCCTGCAAATATGTGTGCATATAACATATACAGACACACTGGACAAGTTGAGTATCAAGATGAAATGCATTGAAGGCATAAAGGGGAGTGATAGGGCGCTCAGAAGGCGTGAGACCCAGAAAGCCCCTGGGTTTTCAGAAACAATCCTGTCTCTGAGCCCACTTCACTTTGTGAGGAAAGTTTGGGTATTATGGTATCCAGTTGAATGTAGCGCTCTGATGGCCTAGAGTATTGGGTCTGACATGATACTCTGGTGATAAATGACATGGCTGGACCTCAACATATTCTGACATTTCATGATTGAAACTCCCCAGTGTAAACAGATAGGGATTCTTCATGTACTTGAGAGGAAACAGATTGTTGAGTTCCACTGGGTTCCATCCAAACTGGGGGTAAGAAGCACTGCAGAAAGAACTACGTCTGTCCTAAATGGAAGAGTTTGGACATTTGAAGGTCAAAGCCAGAGCATTAGCACATAGAGCTGTGCATGAATTACCTGACACAGTTCCAACCCCGTTTTTTCATTTCCAGAAAAGGTTGCTATGGAGCCTAGGATGGTCTCAAACTCATAGTGGTCTTCCTGTCTCAGCTTTCTGAGTGCTGGAGTTACAAGAATGTACCACTTGTTATTATGCCTGGCTAATTTCCCATTTTTATAAGTCTTATAAATGAGGACACAGTTCCAATAATTTTATAGGATGCAACCTAACCTTTGTTAGAACAAGGGCACAAACTGGGCTCCTGACGGGCATGGGAATGATTCATGAATGTGAGGATAAGGCTATTGTGCTGGGCAGCTTCAGATGTCAACTTGACACACCTGGGTGGAGGGAACCTCAACTGAGGAATTTCTTCCATTGGGTTGGCCTGTGGCCATGTCTGTGGGACATTTTCTTGATTATTGAGTGATGTAGGATGACCCAGTCGATGGGTCACCCCTGGGCAGGTGGCTCTGTATTGTATAAAAAGAAGGCTGAGCACAGGCCAGGGGAGCAAGCCAGTAAGCAGTGATTCTCCACGGTCTGGGCTCTGGGTTCCTGCCCTGAGTTTTTGTCTTGGCTTCCCTTGATGATGGACTGTGCTATAAGCCAAATAAATCCTTTCCTCCTCAAGTTGATTTTGGTTAGTGTTTTCATCACAGCAATAGACAGTAACTAAGACAGAAGTTGGTACCAGGACCTTGAGGTATTGCTGTGAGAGACATGACCATGTTGTTTTGGGGAAGATTGCAGAAGTGTTTGGAACTTTGGCCTGGAAGAACAATTGAGTGCTCAGAGCTCAGTGAGCTGTTGCTGTGGAACATGGGACAGTTATGCTGAAAGAGTTGTAGATGATGGAAGTCTGTCTTATGAAACTTCAAAGGAAAGCAAAGACTATCAGGACTGTTTCTGTGGAATTAACAATTTTTGGAAGTGAAACCCTTTGTGCTTCACTGGAACTGCAAATCAGCTGTAAGTAACAAGAGATTGGCATCACTGAGTTAAAATCTGGGAAGTTTTCCTCAGGATCAGCACACAGAAGCTGAAGTCCAGAGGGTGCTCAAGCCTATATTTCAAACTGGAAATAGGACTTGGTAAGGTATAGGAGTCTTCTACATGGTACTGACTCTAAGGCATGAAGGGGTCATGGAGAGGATCTGAGGCTTGGCATTATGTGAGACCAGAAGCTGCCCTTGGTGAAGGTACAGCCTCAATTGCAATGGAGATCCCAGCACACTGGAGATGCCAGGACCATAAGCAGCAGCAGCTGTGGAGTAGAGCAGCCTGAGCCTGCTAGACAAACTGTGTGTGCTGTGGATGGCAGAGTCCAAAGTGAAGCTGCTCAAGCTCTTTGGAACCCAGAAAATTGTGAGTGAATCCCAGACATCCAGCCTTGAGCTACTTTGCTGGGCTTTGGTTTTGCTTAAGTATGCCTAATTCTTCCTTTTTGAAATTAGACAGCACTTAACTTGTTTTGAATTTTATAAAGCCCACAGTTAAGGGAACTTTTAAAGAGACTTTGGACTTTTAAAGTGTTTGAATTTTTTTAAGGACTATGGGACTTTTAAGTTGTACTGTTTTATGGTGTTAGTGTTAACATGAGATCTTAGCTGGGCATGGTGGCTCATGCTTTTAATCCCAGCACTAGGGAGGTAGAGGCAGGTGGATCTCCTGAGATCAAGGTCAGCTTGGTCCACAAATCAAGTTCTAGGCCACCAGCTGTGACTACAGGGAGATTCCCCTCATGTCAAAAAAAAAAAAAAAAAAAAGATCTTGGAGATAAAAAATGGAAAGTTTGCTGGGTGTGGTGGCGCATGCTTTTAGTCCCAGCACTCAGGAGGCAGAAACAGGCAGATTTCTGTGAGTTTGAGGCCAGCCTGGCCTACATAGTGAGTTCCAGGCCAGCTGGGGCTACAGGGGGACCCTGTCTCAAAAAGACCAAAAAATAAAATAGAATAAAATAAAAAGTTTAAAAATGGAAAGGTTGTGGTTTAATAGTGATGTGTTTGTGTGTCAAGTTGACAAGGGGTCAATTGTGCTGGACAGCTTCAGTTGTCACCTTGACACACCTGGGTGGAGGGACCCTCAGTTGAGAAATGTCCTCTATTGGACTGATCTCTGGCCACATCTGTGGGACATCTTCTTGATGGCTGAGTTATGTAGGAGGGCCCAACCCACTGTGGGCAGTGTCACTTCTGGGCAGGTGGTCCTGGGTTGTATAACAAAGCAGACTGAGCACAGGCCAGAGGAGCAAGCCAGTAAGCAGTGTTCCTCCATGGTCTGAGCTCCAGGCTCCTGCCCTGAATTCCTGCCTTGGCTTCCCTTGATGATGGACTGTGATCTGTAAGCCCAATAAACCCTTTCCTCTCCAAGTTGGTTCTGGTCAGTGTTTTCATTGCAGTAGAAAGCAAACTAGAACAGCTACCATCCACTGCTTTATTCTCCAGCTCCCAGTCTGGCACCTGGCTCCAAGCAGGTGCTTCAAGAACACTGGTCACTGTCCTGATGATGGAAAGACCCAACTGCATGAATCCATGTTTGTATTTTTGCTTCCTGGTGACTAGCCAGACTTGCACATGGTCAATCTCAGGATATTTTATCTTCGATATTAGAGGGCCCCCTCTGCTTGCCATGGCTAACCCTTTCCTTTCTCTGAAATACTGCTGATTATTGATTTAATGGGATAAACATCAGAATGTTCACAGGATGTGTCTGCTGTGACATGACCCAGACCTGGGGTTTCCTCTGATGTAACTAGTCCTGACAGTACTAACATAGGAATCATTGGTGGTCAGATATACACATGCGTGGGCTGGCTCAAAGTGGGGGTAATGGCCACTGGTGATTATAGGTAGACAGAACTTAGAGGGAGCACAAGTTTAACTAGATAGTCAAACTGTGCCTGCACAAAGCTGTCCCTTAATTTTTTTGTTTTAAGAATGCATGTTTCCACATCTTTCCTTTAACTGCATTCTGCTGCTGCTGCTGCTGCTGCTTACAAGTAAGTGTGCTGGGGACTCTTGGAGAATGGTTCTTCAGGAGAGAGATAACAAAGATGGTCCTAGCAATGTTGCTTGGAAGTTTGGAAGCAACCTAAATGTCCACCAGTGGAGGACTAGGTAAATAAATGTGGAGCATCCACGATAGGAGCAATTGAGCGTCATTGAACATACTTGTGTACAATGTCCCCAGTTACAAGGCCATTGAGAAAACCAAGAAGCACAGTCATTAGACATCTGTGTGTGCATGCATTGCTAGAGAAGAGGAAGGAACAGGCATTTCTTAGTGTTTGGACTCTAGGAGGAGAAGCTGGGGAACGGGAAAAGTTGTGAGTGTCATGGTTTCATGCATCTTCTGTGTGGTTTGATGCTTATGTAGATGTGTATGCAGAATCATGAATGAAGGAATTTAAAACTCAGAACAACCTATGAGAAGTTTCAAATTTTCAAGCTTCTTTGTCAAGCATGTTTTATTCACTATGTGGGAGGGGGTGTGGAAGAGAGAGACAGAGAGAGAGAGAGAGAGAGAGAGAGAGAGAGAGAGAGAGAGAGAGATTTTTGTTGGGTCTTCCTTGGCTAATGAATGGGCCATTTTCCAGGCCAACAGTTTCCAGTTTTCTGATTGTCTACATCCTGTCCTTTCATGTCCACAGTTCTCCCCAAGGGCAGTGGTTCTGAGAGGGAAGATCTCATACCCACAACTCGGATGAACAGCTAGAGATGCAAGTTCTCAGGCTCTGCCTCATACCAACGAGTCAGAACCTCTAGGAGTTAAGTCCTACAATTCTCTGTAGCCCAGGCTGGCCTCAAATTCACAGTAGTTCTCCTGACCCATTCTCCTTAGTGCCTGAATTACAGGGGTGAACCATCATCCATAGCTTGTTTTTTGGTTTTTGAAACTGAACTGGCCTGGAACTTGTCTATAACTTGATCTGGCCTTAAACTCTCAGTTCTCCTGTATCTACCTCATGAATGTCAGGATCACAGGCATGCACCATCACAGTTGGTGTTGTAACAGGGCTTCCTGCTGCTTCTGGGGCCTCACAAGTCAGAGACCCATTGAGCAGTGAATCACCTCTCCACAGGCCAGCAGCAGGGTCCTCTTTTCTATACAGCATCTCTTGCAGAGGTGGACCCACCTCCCTCATGATCCTGCTCCCCTTTATGCCCACAGAAAAGTGAGTAACAGTTCAAAGAACATTATCACCCTTCAGCTAAAACTCTTCTTTCAACATTTGGAACATCTTCATTGTTTGTTTCTCTGTAAGCACAATGTGATCCCTGAACTAGCTATATAGATCAGGCTGGCCTTGAACTCTCAGAGATCTGCCTGCCTCTGCCTCCTGAGTGCTGGGATTAAAGGCATGTGCCGACATGCCGGGCACCACCCATGTTTTATACTCAAATGTCTGTTTTCTTGATCGCTTTGACGAGTCCATACACCAACACAGCTATATGATTACTGCTCAGATGTGAACTGAACTTAGATCTTGTTGATGAAACACTTCAATGAAAAGGAAAAGTAACTGGGCAATTTTAATAAAATTATTTAATGACATTTGTTCTAATAATAGGTTTCTAGATCAGTTTCTCTCTTCTCTATTCTAGGGGCAGGACCTTGTGTAGCTCATGTTGGCTTTCAACTCCCTGTGTAACTGAGGACAACCTTAAATTCCTGAGCCTCTAACCCCTTGTGTTTGGATCATAGGAAAGCACCATGTTACCCCATGGGGACAGTTTCTTTATTCCATAATTCACCACTGGATCCTAGTGAAAGCTTTTGACCTAGTGTTGACTAAAGATGTGGTTGATAGATGGCTCCAGTGGTGATGTGAGATCTTTAAAGCCTGGCGGTGACTGACGCTCTCAGGAAAAGATTCCTGCAGTAGCCTCATCATCTTTGAAGAAATGAGCTCTAGGAGTTGATGGAATTTCAGGTACTGACTATGAAATCTGACATTCTATACTGAGCTAGCTACCTATTTCCAGGAAACGTGTTTCCTTCCTATAGTACTGTGGGAATATAGAGATCTTGTTGTATTGTTTATTTTCCAGGTTCTTATTCTTCAGCTTCTCCTTCTGAAATAATTGACATCTGCAGCAAAATTGAAAATATTCCTGTAATCATCCAACTTCTCATTTTAATGCATATACACATGGTACATTGATCAAAACCAAGAACTTGGTATAGATGTTTCCTGGAGTCCAGTTATTGGTTCCTCAGTTTTCCAATAGTTTCAACTAGGTGTGGCTGCGTATACCTGTAATTCCACCACTCAGGGAACTTAGTAAGACTGCTAGTTATGACAGTCTGATTTGTATAGCAAGATCATGTCTCACAGAACAAAACAAAACAAAAAAGTAGAAGCACTCTCAGTAGTAGAGTGCTTGCCTAGCTTATGTGCAAGTCCCCAGGTTTAGGTCCCAGCACCCACATGCTGGCTCCCAACCACCTGTAACTCTAGTTCCAGGGGCTCCAACACTCTCTCTGGCATCTGTGAGCACTGCACACATGTGTTGTACTTACATACCTACATTCAAAATACTCATACACATAAAATAAAAATTAAAATATTTTTAAAAATACAGTAGAGAGGCTGGAGAGATGGCTTAGCAGTTAAGAGTACTTGCTGTTCTTCCAGAGGATGTGAGTTTGGTTCCCACCACCTATGTCAGATGTCTAACAACTGCTCTGTATATCCAGCTCCAGTGCAATAGATCATGTAGTGTGCACATACACATACACGCGTGCGTGCACGTGCACACACACAAATACATAAATACCGACCTATGCACATAAATAAAAATGAATAAAACATGAAATAGAAAGTCTATGATAATATATACATAACTATTAAAATATAAAAATGAAATTAAGCCAGGCGTGGTGGCGCACGCCTTTAATCCCAGCACTCGGGAGGCAGAGGCAGGTGGATCTCTGTGAGTTCAAGGCCAGCCTGGTCTACATAGTGAGTTCCAGGACAGCTGGGGCTACAGGGAGACCCTGTCTCAAAAAGACCAAAAAACAAAGTAATTAAAACATAGAAAAGAAAAGTGCTGTGGTGCATACTTGAAATAAAGCACTCTGGATGTTGAGGCAGGAGGATCAAGGAGTCTAAAGCCAACTTGGGGTACAAATAGAGTTCAAGGCTATCCTTGGTTACACCAGACTGTGTCTCAAAACAAATAAAAGCAGGGAATCAAACATCAGAAATGACTATAGTTTACATTTACACTGAAATTCCCCCACTTCTTTATCTTTACATTAAACCTCCCCTTCCCATTCCCCAGGTCTGATCTGGGAAACCTCTTTGCACTTCAGGACAGCACTGTCCAGTGCAAATCCAGTGAGAACTACACATGCAGCTTTGACTTTTCTAGCACCCATATTTAAAAGAAACAGGTGACTGGAGAGATGGCTCAGCAGTTAAAAGTGCTGATTGTCCAATCATGAGGAGCAGAATGTAGATCCCAGCATCTACATAGTAAGCTGGATGTCCCCTGCACAACTATAACCCCAGCTCTGAGGGAGACAGAGGAGGATGGCTGGGGCTTGCTGGCTTCCAGCAAAGCTGAGAAAAGTAAGCCCCAAGATCAGGGAGAGAGACCCTGCCTCTAAGGAAATGGTGAAGTGGTAGAGGATACATGATGCCCTCTTCTGGCCTCTCTGAGGATGTGCAGGTATTTAAATAAAATATTTAAAAAGCATTTATTTGCTTTAACTCATTTCATTGAAAGTATTGTCATTTCAACATGGGGTAGATACAGAAATCATCAACAATGAGAGATTGCATTCTTTCATCATGTCTTTTTTATTTATTATTTTTATTTTATGTGTATGAGTGTATAGCCCACATTAATGTGAGTGCACCCATGTCACCATGTCATGCAGTGCTGCAGAGGCCAGAAGAGGGCTTCGGATTCCCCTGGAACTGGAATTAAGGATGGTTCGTAGCCACCATGTGGGTGCTGGGAATCGAACCCGGGTCCTCTGCAAGAGCAGTCAGTGCTCCCAACTGCTGAGCCATCTTTCCAGCCCCCTTATCATAAGTCATAAGGAGTCAGTGTAGCTGGTGATGCATGCCTGTAATCCCAGCACTTGGGAGGCAGAGGCGGGCAAATCTCTGAGTTCAAGGCCAGCGTGGTCTACATAGTGAGTTCCAGGCCAGCTGGGGCTACAGAGAGACCCTGTTTCAAAAGAAATCAGTGTACCTTTTACATATATAACACATCTCAACCCTGAGTAGCCACATCTCAGCTGCCCACAGGCAAGCAGGGCTGGTGGCCACTCCCTGTGTTCTACAGCATGGCTCTGCTCAGTCTTTGTTTTTCTCCACACTCCAAAAGCACACATTTGCCATCTGATTTTTTCCCCTTGGGTTTATTTAGATAGCTATCTAGCATTATATAGAACAAATGTGTATATTTTATTAAACCATTTCCCTATAGACACAAGTTTAGGGTATTTTCTTTCCATTTCAAATAAGGCTACAAGAAATAACCTTTATACAAAAACCCATATGCATTTATATTCTGTGGAGGTATAGAGTTCCATTTATGTATGTAGCATTTATTATTTATTTTGAGACTGGGAGTCACCATGTAGCCCTGACTGACTTGGTACTCAATGTGTACACCAGTCTGGCCTGAATTTGCAGATATTTCTTTGCCTCGGCCTCCAAACTGCAGCAATTAAAGGTGTACACCACCAACCTCAAGAAGGTATAGAGTTCTAAATGTGGAGTTGATATGTTAGAGTGTAATCTTTTTCAAAGTACTATGATTATAAAACAACAGTATATTTAAAATATAGTATCAATAAGTGTGAAAGTAAATGTATATTGTATTTTTTAAGGCATTCATTTTAGAGTTCCAAAAGGCTTTTCACTTTGATTGTTTAGTAATGGAAATATATGGAATATTCATTTTTTGATGATTTTGTTTTTGAGACAGAATCTCCTTGTAGCTCCAGATAGCTTGGAACTTGCTCTGTAGACCAAGCTGGCCTTGATGTCACAGAGACCTGCCTGCCTCCTGCCTGCCTCCGAGTGCTGGGATTAAGGGCGTGTACCACAACACCCAGCCCATGTAATTATTTATTTATTATTTTTATCTTATGTGTATGAGTACATTGCCTGCATGTATCTGAGTGCATTGTGTCATGTAATGCCACCGAGGTCAGAACAGGGCTTCAGAATTTGAGTTAAGGATGGTTCATAGCTGCCATGTTGGTGCAGGGAATTGAACCTGGGTCCTCTGCAAGAACAGTCAGTGCTCTTAACCACTGAGCCATCTCTCCAGCCCCAGAAACTGCTTTTTTTAACTGCTGAGCTATCTCTCCAGCCCCCAAAGCAACTATTTTTGAAACAGGGTCTCTGTTGCTCAGGATGGTCTTGAATTCCTATGTAGACCATCGTGACCTTGAACTTCTGATCCTCCCACCTCCACCTCCCAAGTGCAGGGCTTTTAGGTGTGTACTATCATGCCTTGTTTTGAACCCAGGGCTTGGTTCATGCGAGGCAAGTGCTCTACTGAATTACAGTCCCAGGCCCTAGAAAACTAAGTTTTTCTAACCGCATGGTCCCTTCAATTCAGACTTTGATCGTCAATTGATTTAAGACTCATTACACTGGGTATGAAGGCGCACATCTGCAGGCAAGCTGGAGGTTGTTATAGGAGCAGCTGTGTTGGAGACAAAACAAAGCAAAACAGAACCAGATTAGGCTGGGACACCCAGGCGAGGCGATTCTCATCAGACTCTTCTGCTGGAATCCCGGTGATTTTTGTGCTCATTCACTGCTTCCCTTTCTTTTCCCTTCAGGAATTAGTGCTCTCTTTAAAATCTTCAATCAGATTCAACAGCTCTACTATTGAAGAACTTTCAGTCATTTCCTGGAGGGACTGATTTCTGCTGCTTTTGCAGACTTCTCCTAGTTCTGTTTCAGCCACACTGACTTCCTGTCCTCTTCTAGAATAGCCCGACTTCTCCTGATCCTTCACCTCCATGGCTGCACCCTCTTTTGAGGACACTTGTTTCTGATGGTTTGCAGTCTCTTGCTTCTGGGTAAAATTTACTGTCTAGAGCACCAACCTTCTTGTCTGTAGTCCAGGTTATTTTGTGCATAGTAGTTTATTCTAACTACTGTCTAGCCAGGCAGTTCTGTGACATGCCATACCCCAAGAACTTCAACAATACTTGACTCATGGTACAAAATCAGCATCTGTACTAGGATTGGAAGGATGAACACATGTCTGCTGTATTGCAAACTCAAGCTGTGTATCATAGATGGAAACGCTCAGGAGTTTTCCTAGAAAGTCAGAATGCTGCAGGCTATCCTAATACTCGAAAAGTTGCAGGAAAAGACAGTAACCTGGAGCAGACCTGCTGCCACTAGATTCTAAATGACGAGAAGATTTTTTTTATCATGTCTTTTGTTTTTTTTCTTTCTCTAGAAATACAAATCTTTAGCCTTATCATTTGCCTAACTTAGCTCCATGAATTTTCAGGTGACTCCTGTGCAATAAGGATGGCCTGAGCGAGCTGGTGTTCAATAACAAATGAATTGGTGATTTCATGAAGTGATACACGTGACAAGTTCTAACAACCATCTTCCAGATGAACACACGAAGTCCCAGTGCATTTCCTACTTGGAGAGGAAATGTGTCCCTCAGTGTAGCACCTGTGTGCTTGGAATCCTCCATCCTTTCTCCTCTGGTGATGTACTCATGACTAATCTGTCTTCAGGGAAGGAAGGAAAAAAGGGAGGGAGGGAGGGAAGGAAGGAATAATTAGACTGTTATAAATATATAAATCCAGCTCATATAAAAGAGTTCTCATCTTTGCAGCAATATATAGTTTGGGAACTCGCTGGGGTTTTAATTAAGTAATTAGTTAATTTTTAAAAAGAAAGTATTTATTTTGACTCACAGTTCAAGGGTACTGTCCATCATGGTGGGGAAGGCATGGAGGCAGGATTGTGAGGCAGCTGATCACATCGCATGCACAGTCAGGAGCAGACTGAGGAATCCTGGGGCTTAGCTGTCTCCTCTTTTTAGTCCAAGACCCCAACTGGGGGAGGATGACACTCATTGTTTATTTTTTACTTAAACCATTATATATTATATATATATATGTATGTATGTATGTATGTATGTGTGTGTGCAGTATATTGATGAATCTTATAAAATACTTGTGACACATAAAGATATAGCTTTGCACTCAAAGCCTTCTTATCTAAGCCTGCTTTCCTACCATGCTGTGAGGAGTCTGGTGGGTCTCTATACTGACATTTCCACATAGAGATACATGCATGTAAATATATTGCCATTTTTGTGACATTTTTGAAAAAATAATTTCCTGTGAAATATTTTTTGTACTCTTAAATTTATATTTCTTCAAGACACAGTTTTCTAATTAATGTGGATGTTATTTATAAATACATATTGTTAGTAAGCAAAGTCAACATTGTATAAAACCACATACCATGGCCAGGTTTTTGCCAAAACTAAGTAAGTGTTTTATATATTTGCTCCTGACATGGGCAGTTTAGTTGGCGTCCAGGGTCTGTGGGAGGTTTTGATTTGGGAGTATAGACAGTCTTTCACAAAATGGTTATGCCACATGCGGTGGCACATACATTTTATCCAAGCACTTGGGGGGCAGAAACAGGAGGATCTCTCTGAGTTCAAGGTCAGCCTGGTCTACACAGTGAATTCTAGGCATTCCAGAGCTACAGAGTGAGATCCTGTTTGGAAAAAATGTTTTTAAAAGAAAAAAAAAAGATGATTATCCAGACTGAGGATGTAGCTCAGTTGCTAGAGTGTTTGCTTAAATGCATGAAGTCCTGAGTTAGAATCCTGACACCACATACACTGGGGGTCCTTGCACTTACCTGTGATCCCAAAGTACAGGGAGTCAGAAGAATCAGAAGTTCAAGGTCATCCTTGACTTTATGAGTGTCTCACAGCCAGTGTTACACAGTGAGTCTCTGTATTAACAAAACAAAAAGAAACAACAGCAAAAAATCTCCAAAGGAGAAAACAATGTTTATTTTAAACCCATCTGGAAAAACCTAATGTTATTAAATCTCTTTGACCACCTATTTTCAAGAAATATCCATGTGAGAGGCTGGAGAGATGGCTTAGTGGTTAATAGCATTTGCTGCTCTTGCAGAGGACCCAGCTTCAAATGCCAGCACCCACATTGTGGCTAAGAAATGTCTGTAACTCCAGTTGCAGGAGATCTGATGCCACCTTCCAACCTCCGCAGGTATTGCACAACATGGATATACTTACATACATGCAAGCAATACACTCATACACATAAAACTAATAAATAATAAATCAAATATTGAGACCATAGCAGACAGTAATTATCAAGGGAGAAATGGAGAAAATGGGGATACTTTAAATGGGGAGGATGTGGAGGGAAGGCTAGACGGAGAGAGAAAAGAGAGATAAATGATGTCTAGCTAGTATAAAAAAACCGCAGGGAATCGTATTAGTCCAAAACCCTACTGAAAAGTTACACATACAGTAGCTCTCCATGAGTCCATGTGTATAACTGCAGGCTACATAACAAGAAACAGTGCCAGACAGGAGAAACCTTCCTTTGAGTTGTTGGTCAGGGTAGTCCAGGAGACTCCCAGAATTACACAGGCTATTGCCACAGTCCTTGATTGCCTCCCAGAACTTGAAGGTAAGACCCTACTGCTGAAGGCAACATACTTTAGACACAGAACTTGGAGCAGTGGAGCTGGAACTGACCTGAAAGCCACTTCCCCTGAAGGCTAGCTCTCATAGCTTTGGAGAGCGCTATGCAAGCTGGTGAGGGAGAACATCAATTGAAGGTCCAACCCCAGCAACATCAGTGACTGGCATAGCAAATGACAGTGGTGCAGTAGTGGCACTTTTATCTCGGGGTAGTCAACAGCTACCTAATTGGACTTACAGCCTACTCAATGGGAGGAAACTAATGCCTCCGCAGGAGGATATACTTACATACATGCAAGCAATACACTCATACACATAAAACAAATAATAAATCAAATATTGAGACCATAGCAGACAGTAATTATCAAGGGAG
>NW_008352385.1:0-533 GCF_000622305.1 Nannospalax galili
CATTTTGATGTCTCACTGAGCATTTTGGTGACCCATTGGACATGGTGATGTAACAGAGAAGCATTGTGATGATGCATAGGAGGATTATGATGTTACATTGTGCTATAGTGAGGGGTCATTGAGAACCGTGTTTGCATATTGAGCATAGTGACGAGACAATGGATAATTATAATTACACAATGTGCATTGTGGTGGCACAATGAAACATTGGGAAGAAATATTGTTACATTGGTATGGCACTTTGGAGCAATATAATAGCACATGGGCCCATAGTGTTGGCACATTGTAGCACTGATATGGCACATGAAACATTGGAATACCAAATTGGAATATTGTGATCTCACACTGGGGCATTATATTTTCACACAACATTGTGATGACACATTAGAGGCCTTGTGAGGGGACATTCAGCATTGTGATGATCCATTGAGAATTGTGGTGACATTTGGAGTATTGTGATATCACAGCAGAGCATTGTGATGTCATATTGGGTGATCATGAGGGACATTGAGCTCTGTGTTTGCATACTGAGC
>NW_008352386.1:0-108 GCF_000622305.1 Nannospalax galili
ATGACGGACTGTAATTCCCCTGGAACCGTAAGGTCAAATAAACTCTTCCTTATATACATTGCTTGGATCAGTGTTTCTATCACAGCAACAGAAAAGTGACTAATACAT
>NW_008352386.1:1856-14757 GCF_000622305.1 Nannospalax galili
TCTGGCCTACACAGTGAGTTTCAGGTCAGCTGGGACTACAGGGAGACCCTGTCTCAAAAAGACCAAAAAGAAAAAAAGATAACTATTATTACATTTAATAATATTAAGTGAAAATGACTAAAAAATGGTTATATGCCATAATTGCTTTAAGAAATACATATGTTTATACTATGCTTTAAAAACCACAACCATAGGGATAGATAGATAGTTCAGCAGTTAAGAGCCCTGACTTCTTTTGCAGAGGATCCAGGTTTGGTCCCCAGCACCCACATGCCAGCTAACAACCATCTGTAACTCAGTTCCAGGGGAATCAGATGCCCTCTTCTGACCTCCATGAGCACTGCATGACATGGGTGCACTTATACACATGCAGGCAATACACTCACACACATAAAATAAAAATAATAAATATTTGAAAAAACCTTAACCACGCTATTTGAAAGGGGAAGTTGGGAGGGAACGAAGACTAAATAACTGATTTTAAAATCAACTTCCTTCAAGCCTCCTCCCCACAAAAATAGGGGGATCGGAGGGACAGCACATGGGATGGGGGGGCAAGTGAAGCAGGGGTCTGCCATGAGACAAGAAGTCAGGTCACAGTAGGGCCTTCCAAGATTTTAAATATTTTATTTATTATTTTATTTTATGTGTATGAGTGTATTGCCTGCATGTATGTAAGTGCGCCCAAGTCATGCAATGCCCCCTAAGGTCAGAAGAGGGTGGCAGATTCCACTGGAACTGGAGTTAGGGAGAGTTGTTAGCTGCCACGTGGGTGCTGGGACTCCAACTCCGGTCCTCTGCAAGAGCAGTCAGTGCTTTTAACCACTGAGCCATCTCTCTAGCCCCTCTTCCAAGATTTTAAAAAAGAAAGATTAAAAGGAAAAAAAACAGGGATGGGAAGGAAGGTGAAGGAGGAAGAGGTGGCAGAAGAGAGGAAAGGAGGGGGAAGTACATGCATTTAAACTATGCTTTCAAAGTCATAACTATGCTTTTCAAAAAGGCTATAGATACTGGAGGTGGACAAGGAGTGGAGGAGGGGGAGGGAAAGGTGAAAATACATAGATTTAAATTATGCATTCAAAGTCACAGCCTTGCTATTTGGAAAGGCATGAAAACAAACCGGACTGGCGGAGCAGGCAGGAGAGTGGGACATGGTGGCACAACACCAGACACAGATGTGCACAATACGGTGGTAGCAACTGCTGGCAGCTCACGGTGTGAAGGTCTGGCTAGGTCTGCATTGCCAGCCACTAGCCACAAGGAAGAAGGTTAACTGAAGTAAACGTGCCTGTGGGCTAAAGGGGTGGGGCTAACATGGTGCTGGGCGGAGCTTCCAGTCTAACCAATGAAAATGAGAGTAGTGATGATAAACAAGCTAGCCCTTCCTCACTCTTGGAAGCAAGGGTCAGCATAGTGGGGAGGAGCCCTGAAGCCCAAACCAATAGTTATAAGTCTTAAGACCGGGAAGGGCTTCAACAAACAGGAAACAGTTCCCAAACCGGAAGTTCCCGCCTCTCTGGGATGCACGCTGTGGTGTTCGGAAGGTTTGCTGCACCTCTCGTGACTCCTGGTCGCCAACGTCTTTGCAGCGCTTCGGAATTGTTTTTGACAATCCAGGAACACTGAAAAAGATATCCGACTTGCAAAACGAGTAAATGTTTCTGAGGCACTGAGTTCCAGCACCACTTGAGCAGTATGAGGTAGGACCCCCCCCCAAAAAAAAACTAAATTCAGCAGTCCCAGGACTTGGTGAAGTGATACAGTGGGAATCAGAAGCCCTAGGGGCCCAGAGGGCCCTAAATGCCCAAAAGAAAGACTTTTTGGACTGTATGTGAAATAGTGGGGAGGGGCCCTGAGTAGAACTGCCTTCAAGCGGGTTCCTTTAGTCTGGGATCCATTTTGCAGTCTCCCATCCCAGTTTTTAAAGATGGCGTCTCCAGAGAATACTTCCCGCTATAACTCTAAACAAGGCTGCTACAATTCTGAATCTGCAGCAGAAGTTGAGGCTCGAAATAAGACTGAGGAATCAAAAAAGTCCCAGAAAAACAAGGGCAGAGTTGAAGAACAAGGGTCTTCTATGATTTACCAGAGACCTATCCAGGGCATCCTGGGAGAATCAACACGAAAAGGATGGGCAGGCACTCCCAAAGGAAAGGGGATGGCGCCAAAGGGAAAGACGATGGCTGGTGTTTCAAAAGGAACCAGGGAGGCTGGCACTCAAAAAGGAAGGGCGGAGGTTGGTGCTCCAAAAGAGAGGGTGGAGGATGGCGCTCCAAAAGAGAGGGCAGAGGTTGCTGCTAATGCAAAATCCAAGCCTGGACCCCTTCCTAAGACTGGGGAAGAGCATCTTAAGGCTGGAGCTACATGTTCTAAGGCTGGAGCAAAGTCTGGAGCAGAATGCCTGAAGGCCAGAGGGGCATGTTCTAAGGCTAGAGGGGAGGCTCCAAAGCCTGGAGCAGAGCCTCCAAAACCTGGAGCAGAGCCGCCAAAGCCTGAACTGGTGCCTCTAAGACCTGGAGCAGAGTGGCCAAAGCCCGGAGTGGAACCTCCAAAACCTGTAGTGGAGCTGCCAAAGCCTATAGGGGAGGCTCCAAAGCCCAGACTGGAGCCTCCAAACCCTGGAGGAGCAGAACAGCCAAAGCCCAGAGAGGAGGCTCCAAAACCCGGAGAGGAGCCTCCAGAACTTGGAGTGGACTATCTTAAATACAGAGCAGAACCTCCTGAGCCCAGAGTAGTACGTCCTAAGGCCCAAAAGGAACATCCTACTGTCAGAATGGTAGATCCTAGGGTTGGTGGGAAACCATTCAGGGATGTCCCCTTTAGTTCTCATAAAGAAGCAGCCCCAAAGATAAGCAGTTTTAATGAGAGGAGAATGAATATAAATCCTTACAAGACACCGAGTAAGGAGCTACTTACTGAACAAAGGAGCATCTTTTATGAAAAGCACTTTCCACCCCTAGAATTTCAGGATGAAGTAAAGTCTAAAGAAAAGGAAGTAATCAAGGCCTCCTCCTCTTCAGGGAGTACCTGGTCTAATTTTGAGAGTTCCACAGGCAGATTCATTCAGGACAACCCATTCTCACTGAGCCTCCCACTCATCTCAGAGCCCTTGTACTACAAGAGTAAGAAAAGCATCCAGCAGCCTAATTTGTACTACAGTCCTTGGAATGACTATACCAGCTTTGGGACCAGCAATACCAAGTTTTCTCCGTATTCTCCCAGCAGCAGCAGCAATATCACCACCAAAAGTACCACCACCACACCCACATCTATGGATGGGATAAGCGTACAGGACATTTCCAGTGGCTATCCCTACTATACGATGACCTCTGAAGAGATGATCAGTCATATGCAGGGAGCAGATGATGAAGAGTACTGGACTTCTTGCACTATTTTATCCTCTAAAGATGCAAGGACACAGGCAAAGGAGAACATCTATCAAGAGGAGACATTTCCACATTCTTATGGAGCGTGTGCATCTGATTTCCTGCCAAGAAGCGTCTTGCATCTAAGCCAAATGGAAGGTTTCATTGATACTCACTGTCATTTGGACATGATGTATTCCAAATTGTCCTTCCAAGGAAGCTTTGATGAGTTCAGAAAAAATTCTAGCTACAGTTTTCCCAAGGAATTTCATGGCTGCATCAGTGGTTTCTGTGATCCCCGTACCTTAAGAGATGGCCTATGGGAAGAGCTATTGAGTGAAGATATGGTTTGGGGGACATTCGGCTGTCACCCTCATTTTGCAAATCATTACACTGATCATCTAGAAAGAAATATCTTGCATGCCTTGAGGCATCCCAAGGCTGTAGCCTTTGGGGAAATGGGCTTGGATTACTCTCATAAGTGCACCACACCTGTCCCAGAGCAGTTCAGAGTATTTGAGAGACAACTACAGCTGGCTGTGTCTATCAAGAAGCCCTTGGTGATCCACTGCCGAGATGCGGAAGACGATCTAATACGAATCTTGAAAAAATATGTGCCCTATGATTACAAGATGCACAGACATTGCTTCATTGGCAGGTACCAACTCATTGAGCCTCTGTTGGAGCACTTTCCCAACATGTCTGTAGGCTTCACAGCAGTCCTGACTTACTCTACTGCCTGGCAAGTCCATAAAGCTTTGGAGAGGATCCCGCTGGAGAGAATTCTTGTTGAAACTGATGCTCCCTACTTTGTCCCACGCCAGATTCCCAAAGGCCTTTGCCAATTTTCCCACCCTGGCATGGCCCTGTATACTGTTCAAGAAATGGCCAGAATCCGAAATGAGCCACTTTCTCATATTTTGGCCACCTTACGTGAGAATACCTATCGCCTCTACAATATTTAAGCAAAAAGAACACAGTCAAGTCTTAAAAAATGGTAGAGGGAGACCAACAGGCTGACAAAAGAAAAGGAATTTGAACTCTAACCTTATCTCAAATCAAGAATGTATTCAGAATTCATGAAAGCATAGAAAACGTGAACTAGACATCTTCCTCAATATCTCGTAAGACTACTTCTAACTGGTATGGGGAAGTGCAGTAAGATGGAACTGCACTGGACAGCCTTTGAGTAAGGTTTTGCCACCTCTCCAAAGTGCCAGTCAGCAAAAAAAAAGCATCATTTCCAGCTGGTATTTCTGAACAGTTGGCCAAAAGTCACCCTCCTAATTGTCTTTTACAAAATGTTGAGAGTTGAGTGGTTCTGTCAAAATGTTTGTCATAGGAATTACATAGTTTGTATAGTTTGTTGTTAAATTCATAAATTCAATAGCTGTTCACCTTAAAGTGTATTTCTAAAGATAAAGCACAGCATTTTATCTAAAAGGAAATTTAGATAAAACTAGTTAGTAAATAGTCAATGACAAGTTAAAGGGACTGTGGAGGTACTTAGAGTGGTAAGAGCCAAATACGGTTGAGAGTTAGCCAATGAGTCTTGAATGTGAACTAGACTCAATATGTAACTGTAGAGCTCTTTGGACACTAGTATATCATCACAGCATAACAGCTGTTTGTTTAAATTGATTTCTTCAGAAGACTTCAAAAGCATCAACATCAACATGATAGAAACAGAAGAATTGCAGCTGTATGCTTATTAGTAAAAGGCAGCCTTTCCAACAATGGAAATGAGCTCAATGGTTTAGAGAAAATACTTGTGTTATGAAACTTAACTCTGAGAGACAAAGTACAGGCTCAGATCCAGGAGTTGCATTATTGGATGAGGTATACACACCATTTTGATAATGGAACATCTCTTTTACCTGGAGAACTGAATCATAGAACCAGATTCAGAGCAAGCCATACATCTCTAGTTTCCTTTGCACTCTTTTATCTGAATCCAGAAAAATCAGCTGACACATCTCCATTTGACTCTCAGCTCAAAAGTCAGTTTCACAGAGAAGTCCTCCTTAACCACCAATCTAGAGGGGGAAAACCTTTTGTTGCATTGAATCATAGCAGTTAACCTGTTAGCAATATATTTGTACGTTTATTATCTTGTCCTACTAGGTTGTAAGTTTACGAGCTTGTCAATTTTGTTCACTACTTAACCCCCAGTGTTAGAATAGTACCTAGGCACTAAGAAAAGACTTCTTGATATACAGTTGAGCAACTGATTCCATTTGTACTTGGGAAGTTAATGGCAATAGGTGTATGGGAATGGGGCTACTTGGAAGAGAATAGAAAATAAGCTATGACATCCCTTTCTGATTTAAGAGCCTAAGCCAACATTAAGGGCATCTGTACTCGGCTGTTAGATATCAAATAATAAGAATGTCAAACCTGACCAGGAAACACACATTTCATACTTGGTGTAAATAAAGAGTGCATCATAAATTTTCCCCCTTTGTTGAGAATCTAGTCTTTTGAAAAGAGTTAAAGTGTAAATAAGCTATACGTTAAAAGAACTAAAGAAGTTAGTTGAAGATGAAAGGCTAGATTTTACTGTATTTTTCAAGATAGAAACCTTGAAAAACTGTTTTTAGCTAAGCATCTTTCTCCCCCATTTATTGTACACTTTAGCTAGATACTACTCAAAGTATCCTTGAATACACAAGAGCCGTGAGCATCTTTTAGTAGACTGCAGAAATCAGGGTTCTGTGAACACACATTGTAGGAAAATACCAATTTTTATAAAGTTCCACATGGTCTTTTTATCTGTTTATTCTAAATTTCGAGACCCCACATGTCCTTTGATATATTACCATGTACCATAAATAACCAAGGAGAAATGTTTCTCAAATTAGACCTTAGTACGATGTACAGCTCAACATGGAGTTCTCTGGAAACACCAGCTTGGGGAGAGCAATCCTAATCACATACTCTGAATATGCCCTTAACCACATTTGGTGCCTCTGTCTACTCACCACATTCCAATATCCTCTTTTGTTTACCTTTTCTGCCACTTAAACTCTATGAAAGAGGAAAATGTCATTAATGGGGCCTTGCAAACTGACACTTCCAAGTAAGCATTTCAAAGAAAAGGCTGAGAGAAAAATTGTATTTTGAGCTGAGGGTGTGGCTCAGTAACAGAGCACTTGCCTGAAAGGCCGTGGGTTCTGCCTCAGAACCATGCACACACATACCACCTGCATTTTGTAAGTACAGATCCAACAAGATAAACAGGATCTAACATAAGGAAAGTAATTTTCCTTTTCTAAAGAATGATCTTTTCATAGGAAAAGTATTCTAACCTGCTCCTATCTCCCTACATTTTTATGGCTGCATTCTGTAGTTTCTAATATCTAGGAGAGCACTTAACCATGGCTGAATTTTGATCTTTCAAGAATGGGAGTGAGCAGTGTTTAAATAAATCACCTTTTACTGTTTTATACACACACACAAACCCATACTACAAATGTGTGAAACTTGAAGCACTTTGTAAACAGTTTTAAGATTTTTTTAATTGTGTGTGTGTGTGTGTGTGTGTGTGTGTGTGTGTCTGTGTGAGAATATGTGAATGCAAATGCCCATGGAGTCCAAAAGAGGGCTTTGGATCCCCTGGAGCTGTAGTTGCAGGCTTTGTAAGCAGCCCAGCATGGGTATTAAGAACCAAACTCAGGTCTCCAGGAGAACAGGACACACCCTTAACTGCTGAACTCTCTCTCTTTAGCTCCCTGTAAATACTTTTCTACTTAGGCAATACATATTCTTTTGAACCTCCAAAAATTATTTAGCATTTAATTTTTTATATGGCGCTTGATGTTTTCACTCTCCTATTCGAGGTAGCAGAGACCTATGAGGGTAGCCAGTGGCCTAGAAATTTAATTGTGCTGTTAGTGTTCCCTGGTTAAGTTAGTACAGAATCACAGGGTCTCTCAAGTCCATCATCATTAACAGGGCCCTGAACACTGGCGTTTTTTAGTGCACATCAATATTTTGCTTCACTTACATTTTAGAAAGGCAATACTTGGGGTGTAGCACTGTGGTGTAGTGTATGATAAGCGTACACTATAGTATATATTAAGCAGGAGACTCTGGGTTCCATCAACAGCACTTAAATGCAAAACAAAAATTTAGAAAGGGAGCTACGTCTGCATTTAAAGCTGAGGAAGCAAACAGACCACTTTGTCTTAAGAAATAGAAGTATTTTGTTTTGTAGTTTGTTTTTATTCATAGCTAACTTTGAAATTCATGCGTGCTTATTGTAGAATTTTCAGGACTCCTAATGAGAAAGCAAGAGGGATAAAAAATAGTTTCTTAACCCTACCACCTAGAGACAGTCACGTTAGCTTTTGAGTGGCTTTTTTTTTTTGCCATTTTCTCTAGTATTTCTGGGCAATTCCAGTCTCGAGTCAGTTTTGCTAATGTTTGCTGCAGTATTCACTCCTCTGTATAATTAGAATAAGCTGTACATTTTACTTTCCCTGCACTTCTGATTTAAACACATTATTTTCTGTGTTTTTACATTCCTGCGCAAACAAGCTCAAAATTTGTTGTTTTAAACAGAGGCAGCTTATGCTTATTCAAATCTCTCCCGTTTATTGATTTATAAAATTGGGCTTTTAAACTTACTTTTTGCTTTGTACTGGTAAGTTTTATTGTGCTTTCTCTAATGTCATAAGCTAAGTGGTTCTTTTATTCTTGCCTATCTGCTGCATTTGTACATTTTTAATTTCAATAAAGTTCCTTCTGTAAAATGTAATACATAACACATTCCAAAAATATGATAGTAGAGAAGAACAGGAAAAATGTGTCATTTCTATTGCTAAAAACTCACTATTGATGGTATCTTATATAAGTGTGCTTGTAAAGCTGTATTAACGTGTATATTCTTTTAGATAACTCGTTCGTTCTCATACTTAACTAAAGACTTACAGGCCACAAAAAAATGTCATCATTAACCAATGTGAGATGTTAATATTCTGTATATTTTTACTTAAGTTTTTGGTTTTGGTTTTCTTTTGTTTTGTTTTTGTTTGTTTGTTTTGTTAAAACAAGGCTTGCTATATAGCCCAGGCTGACCTTGAACTCTACATCATCCTGTCTTAGCCACTCAGTCCCAGTATATTGCTACAGGCATGTGCCACCACACTGGGCTTGTGATTTATTTTTTTTAAATACAGAGTGTGTGTACTTTTTAAGCAGAGTAAACTGAAAACATTTACAGGTCATAAAGGTGATATACAGAGAAAGACAATATACAGAGAAGCTTGGTTTATTTTCCCTCCTGAAAGATAAATTTTAGCTATTACTGTAATTCTTAAAAACAAGTCCAAGTATTTCAAAAGTTACCTACTGACTCATCTGAACAAAATAGTGTTGTTTCCTGTTCCCATCTTGCTTTTGGAGTTCATTTTATTCTTATTGTTTTGTTTTTCAATAAATGGTTAAAACGTTTAATTACACTTTCAATGTTATTTATATTTCATAATTACCTATTATATGTTCCCCCCATGGTTGAACAGTTTGTTTTATTTCTTAGTTGACTGGACTATACCTTCAAGCATCATGTTGGGCAATTGTAGGTTTCTAGGTCACAAACATTTTTCCCTTAGAAGTTAAACACATGGCTTCAACGTTTTCGGCATTTCATACCACAGCATTGCCCTCTGGGCTTTAAGTACTTTTTCTATCAAGATGTTTTATCATTTTATCAGGGTGTTTCACCATTTCTTTGCTTTATTATTACAGTAAATACTCAATTTGCAGGTCTAGGTCTTTCTGTAGTCCGAAGAGTAGAGTCTTTTTTGTTTCCTTGCAGTATGCTAAATCAACTCGGCCTCAGGAACAATTGTCAACACAATGCTGCTCCATCTGCCCGAACTTTCATTACCTTTGTCGTGTCAAATTTTCCTTTGAAAGACCTGAGCCAGCGCTCTGTGGGATCCCAGGGTCACTCGGTCCTAACACGGATTGACAAACCACTACAAGGTCCCTCTTAAGTTACAGTTTGGGGAATAAGAATATTTATTTGGGTTTGCCAACAAAGTTTATGCTGTCCGAGAGGGTCATTTACAAAGACATGGACTCTCGTGGGCTCTTTCTCTCCCATATTTGAGATCCACAGCACAGTGCCCATCCTGCCTGAGCACTCGGTTCCAAAATAGCGACTTTCCTCCCCCTTTTTCCCAGTGTGCTCAGCGTTTCCCAGCTCTCCAGTGTCTGTCCCTAGACCCTCCCCCCTGTAAGTCTCTTGGGGTTCAGGTCTAGTTCCCTCAAAGGACACATCTACCCAACAACCTTGTTACTCTTAAACGTGACTTTTTGTCTGAATTTTGGGAGATTTTCTCATTTCTCTTCCAAATACTCATCTCATTCTCCCCAGTTTTAACTTTTCATATTATGCATCCTTTAGCTGCTTATAATTTTTCTTCTTCAGCAAGATCTTTGCCACTTTTGCCTCCACTGCCACTCCGCACTACTGTTCCTTTATTCCCCGACTCTGTTCCCTCCTTCCAGCTCTCCCTTCACAGCGTTTCTTTTCACTGCCTACTTTCTGTCACATACTTCCTTTATTCAACAGAAAGCACCAAGTACACTGTGTTAAAAAATACTCATTTCCTAGAGAAGGCATACTTTTTTTTGAGAAGATACACATTTTAAAAAGGTTTATTTATTATTCCATTTTTAAATTATGTATTAACTCTATTACATATTATCTTATTATAATTTATGTGTATATGTGGGAGGGGGGGCATTGTGCATGTGGGTACAAGTGCCCTCAGAGGCCTGATGAGGGTTATCTTATCCCCTGGAGCTGGCGTTAGGTAGTTGTGAGCAGCCCGACATGGCTGCTGGGAATCAAACTTGGGTCCTCTGCAAGAGCAGTTCATTTTCTTAATTGGTAAGGCATCTTTCCAGCCCTGAAAACATGCTTTGGGAATAAATAGATTTCTTCTCTTGGCTCTTGAACACTGCTTCCATTCATGATGCAATGTCTTTTCAGGCCTCTTATATTGAGTTTCTTTGCACATTCTTGAACAAAGAGCAATCTTATCAGGGCTGATTTTTTTCCGCTAAATTCGGTAGGTCCTCATATTACCTTTCACCATCCATCCTAGTGTTCTTAAACCCCCTCTCTCCAAATATGGCTGATACAAATTAAATTGTAACGTGGTAAAAGAATAGAGGGAGTCATGGACAGTTCCTAACAGGAAACAAACAAACAAACAAACAAAAACTTGAATGTTTCCATCGAAATATTTCATAGATTGACTTGACCTCTATTTCAGGAACAGAGCGGCCAGATAGTTGTATCACAAAAAAGCCCTAATTGCAGGGTATGCTGTGACCTCAGTGTGACTGATGCTGAACCTCCAGTGAATATCCTAAGCCATCAACACATAGGAAAGTAAACCAAGTTAAAAGCCCCTGCACATTACCCTAACTGCCAATCTTTTTAGCTTATCACGAAATGAAAGTGCATGCTAGTTTTGGTATGTTCCTTCCATACATCCCATTTGCACTCACTTTGTTAAGCAGAAATTCCTCAAATTGCCCTATGAAGATGCGGTGCCCCCCGGCCCAGCCTCCAAACACTAAAATAGCTTCTTCTTTGAAAATGTGGAGGTGAGAGCACATCTAAATATCAACCCTCACTTTACAATCTTCCAATTCCATTTTCCCTCCATTTTTTGATATATTTATGTTCCTATGGATACTGCTTAAATAGGCATATAAAAAGAAAACTCAACTTACACAAACCCTGAATCTCATTTAGCTTGAACTAAGAGAATAATAATAAGTGAATAAATAAGTAAATAAATAAAATGATAAATTCTTAGAAGATGATTTCCACAGGCATTTCTATATTTCAAAAATATTTTATAAATCTCTTAATCAGCCCATTTGCATGACTAAATCTATGCTCTAAGGCAAAATACACCTGCATGGGAAGGCTGAGCATTCATGAAATTATTTTTAATGTGCTTCAATATGTGATTTTTACAATGTCTAAAAGAAGAAGGGAAGTAGCTAGAGTGTCAGAATATTCTGGTAGCTCGATCACTAATTAACTGCATAACTGGTGCAAACCACTTAAACCTTTTTTCAGTGGTTAACCTTTCAGCAAGAATGCGAAAATCAACACTTGCTAACCACAGGATACTGCAGCACTATTTAAAGGATAAAGAAAATTATGTATATATAACATAGCTTTAGGGAGAAATGAAATTTATAAAAATACTGAATAATATCTAAGAATGCAAAGCTGGAAGCTTAAAAATAATGTGAAAACCATATCTACAATGGTTTTCACATCATTATGGAGTCTACAGAACAAAGCAATTAAAAAGCCCTTGCTATTAGCAAGAGTCCCAGAACCACTGTTTATATAACTGGTGCAAACCACTTAAACTTTTTGTTCACTGGTTAACCCTTCAGCAAGAATGTAAAAATCAATGCTTGCTAACCACAGGATACTGCAGCACTATTTAAAGGATAAAGAAAATAATGTATATATAACATAGATTTAGGGAGTAATGAAATTTATAAAAATACCGAATAATATCTAAGAATGCAAAGCTGGAAGCTTAAAAATACTGTGAAAACCATATATAAAATGGTTTTCACATCGTTATGGAGTCTACAGAACAAAGCAATTAAAAAGCCCTTGCTATTAGCAAGAAAAGAGTCCCAGAACCACTGTTTAAAATCAGATTTCCCAGGGCTGGAGAGATGGCTCAGAGGTTAAGAACTTTTGTTATTCTATCATGAGGATCAGAGTTGGATCCCAGCATCCATGCTGGGCAGCTCACAAATACCTGTCACTCCAGCTCCGAAGTATCTGATGTGTCTTCTGGCCTCTGTGGGCACTTACACACATACACACGCTTAGATGCATACAGACACGCACACACAAACACACACACACAAATAATAAAATCAAATTTCTCAGTAAATGATAATAGAATCAAATTAAGGGGCCCAGTCTATCTGAGAGAAATCACATTGCTAGCCATCAGGTTTCAAAACTGGCATATTTGTGCTAGTCATGATGGCACACACCTTTAGTTCCAGCACTCAGGAGGCAAAGGCAGATGGATCTCTGTGAGTTTGAGGCCAGCCTGGTCTACATAGTGAGTTCCAGGCCTGCTGGGGCTATAGGGAGACCCTGTCTTTAAATAAAAAGATAAAAATTGGCATATTCAATATGGTTATAATTCTAGTAGTTACCTAACAAACCGGGATGCAAGTACATTGAATTATCCTAATGATCCCAAAGTATATTATTTAATGCCCACAAGTGCACTAACAGGTAAGACACAAGGTGGCTATCTGTGTCAGAAAGTCTCCTTTACTAAAATAATATAAACTAGCCCAGTTATAGAATACCTAGTAACTTCAAAGCTTTGTGGTAGATATTACACTCATTAGCAATCACTCTACATATCCAAGAGAAATCAAATTGCTAATCAAGAAGTTTAAAAGATAAAGTTGTATGACATATACCTTGGCATATATATGTCCTCCCACAAATA
>NW_008352386.1:14952-37131 GCF_000622305.1 Nannospalax galili
TAGGAGTTTGAGATAGGGTCTCACTACATAGCCCAGGCTGCCTGGAATTCACAATCCTCTAGCCTCAGGCTCTGGACCAACCATGCAGTATATTAAGTACTTTTATAGTCTTTATCTCATTTACTTCTATAAAGTAAGGTGCACTGTGATACTTGTCTCCTAGAAATCAAGGTTTGGAAGTTAATTATCCCAGGTTTCAAGGTAAAAGAATGGGACAACTGATACCAAAACTCATGCTGCCCCACTTAGGAGGCCACATTCCTGAACTGCCACCAAAGTTCTGCTTGCTCTTGCTCAATAGACATAGAAAAGAGTAGCAGGGATTTGTGAAAATGCTCTTAATATATGGGGAAGGCTGGCAAGGTGGCTCAGTACATGAAAACGCTTGCCACCAAGCCAAACAACCTGAGTTCAAACCCCAGGTTCCACATGGAGGAAGGCGAGAACTCACACCTGAAAATTATCCTCTGATCTCCACACGTGCACTGTGGCACACACACACATATACACACAAAACGTAATTAAAAAACACAAAATATGGGGAAGTGCCACAGCTAAAAGCATCAAGAAGAAATCACCACATGGAAGTGACAACAGGTAAAGAAGGGCTGACTCTATAAAGGGAGCAAATGTGTGCAAAGTTCCAGGAGCTTGGATGTGTTCTGTAAGTGATACACTACAAGTCACAAGTGGCTCAACAGAGACATGGTAGCAGAGGAAGAGACTAGAATGACACAAGGGCCAAAAGACAGGCCACACAAAGGGAACTAAAGGATTCTAAAGGTGCCTGTAGTAAAGTAGGCCGTGGAGAGAGGCAGGGTGAAGGCAGAGATGTCACTGAAGCTAGTCTCAGGGGGAAAGATGATGCACTGGGACAGCACCAGTGGTCATAGAAATACTGGTGAAAAGGAAATTTCAGAGGAAGGCAAAGAATATGTAGGTCAACTGACAGCTATCAGAGAGGGAATAGTGACTCTAGCACTTCTTTAAACATAATGTGAGTTAACACTTTGATGTAAGCCAAGCTGCCCATGCAGTTTTGTCTCCTCATATTATAGTGCATTCAGGGAAAACACCTGATATCTAGCAGCAATTGTTTAGACTTCTACAAAACAAAATCCAAAAGGTGATCTCATTTACACTGTACATCTGTACTTCCCCAAAGACCTTTCCTCTCTTTGGGTCTCAAAAGTTTGGCCACCATCAGCTGTAGGCTCTCCCTCTTGCCTCTTCCTCCCCTCCACCACATCGTTTCTCATATCTCCTAAACCTAAGAATCTAATCCTGGGAATCCAACCCTGAAAATCTCAGACAGATCCTTCCAGGATGGAGATGGGGATAAGTGAAATTGGGGGTGTGCAGGCAGGGCAGGGCAGAAAGAGGAGTGCTGGGAGCACATAGTACTATGCCCACTACATATCACTGAGAAACAAAGCTTTAAAAAAAAGATTTTATTTTGAAATTTTAAATTATATGTGTACATATGTGTCTGGGTCTGGGTATGTGCACATGAGTACAAGTGCCCTTGGAAGCCACAGGCATCAGATCCCCTAGGAGCTAGATACAGACAGTTGTGGGCCACCCAACATGGGCCGGGCATGGTTGCTGGGAATTAAACTCAGGTCCCTGGAAAAGCAGCATATGCTCTTAATTGCTGAGCCATCTCTCTAGCCCGAGGAGCAAAGCTTTAATAAAGGACAATTAGACTAGAATGGAACACACCATTTTTACTTACTTTTGAAACATAGCAAACTGCGTTGAGAAATCAATGGCAGAAAATCAACAAGTAGAACCAAAGGTAGACAGAATAAATCTCCAAACAGATTGCATGTTTTTTAAACCACACAGTGGAAAGAATAGGATAGATTGCAAAAGAAACAGAATTCCAATTAGGCATAAAATACCAATGGAAATTTTCCTTAACCTAGATGAACACGGTGTAAAATCTGTGAGTACAAGTAATGAAAGCTCAGAGTGTCAACACAATTGTCACTGGTTGCTCTTAGTTCAGACTAATCCAAAACTATTTTAGCAGGTATTGACTTTCCTCCAAAAGACCATTAAGTATCTGGGCACGGTGGCACACACCTTTAATCCCAGTGCTCAGGAGGCAGAGGCAGGCAGATCTCTGTCTGAGTGAGGCAAGCTTGGTCTACATAGCAAGTTCTAAGCCAGCTGGGGCTACATGGTGAGACCCTATCTCAAAAAAAAAAAAAGAAAGAAAGAAAAAAGAAAATATCATTAAACAAATTTGCTAAAACACAGAGACATCACAAAAGTTCCTGTTTAAATAATAGAAGACTTGTAAAAACTACTTGTAGAAGCCCAAATATAAATAGTACACAGAGGAACAATTGGAAAGAGCAATACATCGATAGCTTAATAGCTGTTGTGAAGAACACAGTGATCTCAGCGGCAAACTCTGTAGACTTGTTGTTCTCCAATACGTTATAATTCATGTCAGAGGAAAATGCAAGAATCCCGAAGCACAGGAGATAGCTTATGCATCACTCTCCCTAGGAACACTGTCCTCCTGACCCTTTTGTAAGGAGATAAAACAAGCCCAATGCAAAGGCTAGGAATTGATTCTTCATGACTGCTACTATGGCCTGGATGCCTGACATACGTTGCCCATTTGATGGTCAGGGAAGCTCAGGTTCTGTTGTTCTCAATGAACAGATGAGGGAAGTAACAACGGCAGAGGTTAAAACCAGGGTCAAGGTAAAATAGGAAATAAATTATAAGTTTATGATCTAAATCTCAGTCTGCCTGACTGTGGGTCAAGAAGGGTCAAGTTTCTGTGTCATTGCATGTGAAGTTAATTTCAGATAACACTCCAGGGCGGGAGATATATGCACCTTAGCTCCATGTCTAGGGTTAAAGAAAGGGAAACACTGATAATAATATTGATGGTGGTGATGATGGTGATGTTCCCCAAAGCAAGGTCAGCCCCTCCTAAGCCCCAAAGAGGAAAACGAAGTAGGGAAGCGGAAGAAAGTTAAATAGGACACTCGTAGGGGGAGATGAAATGGATGAAAGTAAGTAATAGAATGAGAACAGAAGAAGCCCAACAAATGAAAAAGGAAATAGAAAAATGATCTGAGATGGAAGAGACAAGGAAGTTGAAAAAGATGGGACAAAAGACAAGAAAATGGAACCACACCATAAAAAAGGAGCAAAGATAAGTCAAAGGTCCTGCTCGATCACGGCTGGCTTCGCTTGGAAGCATGTAGGAAGTGATTCCTCTGTGTTGACCCTCCTCTTTGTAGACTGGACACTGGTTCAAGTCCATCTTGTGGTTTTGAGAGATGCTCATAGTCCCCTGGAACTAGTCGACCTAGGAGGACAAGGAGCAAAACGTGTCCTTTATGTCCCTCTGACCGAATTATTATAGGCCTCAAAGTATGTCTGTTAAACATCCAAGAAGGTTAGCTCCAGCAGTCTGGTACTTTTAATTACCATGTGCCATGTAGATAAAGCTTGGGCAAAGACCAATTGTTCTCAGATAAACCTTGCCTAGACGTATATTTCTTGATCTGCTATATGTACTTTGACTTATCTTCACATACACAGAACTGGTAAAAGAAAGGAGCCAGGGACTCCTCCTAAGCCCATGTGACCTCTGAGGAACAGATCCTCAAACAGCCTTAAGAGTAAAAATAAACTGGTTTATCTGGGCCAACTGTAACACCCAAAAAGGAAAGTATAAGCAAAGATTCAAGGGGCCAATATAATTTTTTAAGAGTCCATATGTTTATCTAAAGGCTACATAACAAGATAGGAGATACTTTCTTTTGAGTTGTTAGCCAGGGTGGCCCAAGGGACTCCCATTTAGTAACCCAGCATAGAACTGGGAAAATGAACAGTAGACCCCAATCTTATCTAAAAGAATATTGACAAACATTTGCTGCTAGATGAGGAGCAGCTGACCTTCCTAAAACAAAGACCTCTAGATAGGCTGACTAGATTCACCAGATGGACAAGTAGTGGGGAATGGCTGGGATGCCCACAACACAGCAGACATTAGCAGGGATATCAGAGTATAAGTGCTCTAGGGGAGGGAAGCTATGGGAGGTGCTACCTGGGAAGTGGGTGTATAAAGAAATTTTTAAAAAATCTTCAAAGCATAAAAATTTGCTCCTTAATAATTAGTAGATGTGAAAAACACTGTGATTGAAATCTACCTGATGACTTTATATCTATGCTCAGATGCCAAGGAGCTCAGAAAGTAACCGACTGTGTCGAGTAATAATCAGATATATAGAGATTAGAAACGCATGTGCGTCTTAGTGTCGATTGTATTAAAAATGAATTTTTCTGTATGAAACTGTCTATTTTAATAATGAAATGGAGATCTCTTTTTAAAAGTTTAAAACCTCATTTAATTTTACATCTTATAGGATTTATACAGAGTACTATATTGTATAACTATTAATTCAACTGTAAACCTAAAAATTTACAGCCAATTGTGAAAGAGAAGCATCTTAGCTCTGGAAATTGTTATTGAATATGTCAATGCTGTTGTAATGAAATGCCTCTTCTAATTATATGGTTATTAAATAAATAATTAAAAAATAGGGCTATCAATTCAGAAAGCCAAAAATGACTACAAATACCTAGAAGCTTTTCATGGTAGACCACTGATGTGGATTTGCTGCACTTTGTTTCTATATATATTATCAAATCTTGTATCTCACATCTTACAAGTCAGTCTCCAGAGAGGACACATTGCAAGATTCCATTTCTATGAAATGCAAGAACGGACAAAACTAAGCTATGGTGAGAGAAGTCAAAAAAATGGGGGTTGAACGTGTATGGCTAGAGAGATAGCCCAGCAGTTAAGAGCACGTACTGTTCTTGCAGAGGACTCAAATTCTGTTCTTGGCACCCACATCTAGTGGCTCACAACTGCGTCTAACTCCTGTTCCAAGGGGATCAGATGCCCTCTTCTGGCCTCTCCACTCATATGTACACCCCCCCGAAGAGGCACACACATACACATAATTAAAAATAAAAGTAACTCTTCAAAAAAGAGAAAAAGAAAACTTCGAGGACGACTAAATAAAGGGGACATGAAAGAACCATCTCAGGTAACTGGGATATTTTGATCATATGCTATAGTTAGATAAAATATCATCATTGGGAAAAGCTGAGAAGGGCATGCGAGAACTCACTCCATTATTTTTGTCACTTCCTAAGACTTAAAAATTATTTCAAAAACATTTTAAAAAAAGAACTCGAGAGATGGATCAGTGGTTAAGAACACTTGCTGCTCCTGCAGAGGACCTGAGTTTGGTTCCCAGCACCTAC
Source organism: Nannospalax galili (assembly GCF_000622305.1). Classification (NCBI taxonomy): domain Eukaryota; kingdom Metazoa; phylum Chordata; class Mammalia; order Rodentia; family Spalacidae; genus Nannospalax; species Nannospalax galili. The sequence continues at coordinate 20,263 of NW_008352386.1, forward strand.
ATGGAGGCTCTCAATCATCTGTAACTCCAATTCCAGGGGATCCAACACCCTCTTCTGGCCTCCACAGGCACCAGGCATGTACACTTTGCACATAGTTACATGTAGGCAAAACACTCATACACATAAAAATAAAAAAGAATACGTAGAATTGAAGATTAGTATTTATACTGATGCCCACCATCAGTATTATAAAGGGGTAAGCGTACCATAGTTCATAATTTAGAAAATACAAAAATCAAAAGAGGTAACTAAAATAATTTTAAATAATTTAAAAATAAATCTGTAGCTGGTTTGCAATCAAAGGTGAAAATATATAAATAACTGTGACTTTTATACATCAAAAATTCAGAGAAAAAAATGAATCAGCCTAAAATTTAAGTCAAATGGCAAGGGTTTTATGTTCACAGAAAGAAAGCTCTGTGTGTACAGAGGACAATTTGAGAGGTGGCAGGAGGGGGTCATCTGCAAGCCACGGAGACAAATCTCAAGAGAAGCCAGCACTGCCTTAACTTTGACCTTGGACTTCCAATCCCTAGAACTGTTGCAAAAATGTTTGTTTTTTAAACCACCTAACACATGGCATATTATTATGATAAAATAATACAAACAAGTATATTAAACCGTCATTTATATACCATAAAATTTACCTCATAAGAACACAAATCAGTGGCTTTTTTATAAATGTATAGTGTTATATAATAATCACCACAGCTTAGCTTAGAGCATTTCTAGCCCCCTTCAAATGTTTTTCTGTCTGTTCCTGACAACTGCTGATCTGCTTTTCCCTATATATTTACTTTTTTTCTAGGATTTAATGTACATGCAAACATACAATACAAAAGCTTCTGTGTCTAGTTTCATTCATTTAGTATTATGCAGACAAGGTTCATCCACGGTTTAGCATTTATCAGTAGTTTCTTTATATTGCTGAATAATTTTCATTGTGAGAATATTTTGTTTATCTATTATAAATGAGTAGATGTTTACATTGTTTCCCAGTTGGGGATGTTATGAATAATGCTATTATAAAAATTCATATGTGGGGCTGAGGAGATGGTTTAGACCATAAAGTGCATGCCATACAAGAATGAGGACCTGAGTTCAGTTCCCAGCACCCACATAAAAGGCCAGACATGGAGGAACACTTAATACCAGTGCTGGGCAAGAAGAGAAAAGAGGATTCCCTGAGCTTCACTGGCCAGCCAGAACAGCTGAACTGGGGAGCCCCAGGTCCCAGTGAGATGCCCTATCTCAAAACAATAAGGTGGAAGGCTGTGAGAAATGACAGCGAGGTTCACCTCTGACCTCCACATGCACTTACACACATGTACATGAATACCCGCCCAAACATCTACCCACATGCATATGAGCATGCATGCAAATAAATATTTTTAAAAATTCACTCAAGTTTTTGCATAAATACATGTTTTAACTTCTAATAGGTATGCAAAAGAGAAATAGTTGGCTCATGTATAAGCATATGCTGATTTAAGAAACTACCAAATTATCTTTTGAAATGTGGCTGTCACACCAGGGATATATGACAGTTCCTGCTGTTCCACATCCTTGCCACCACTGCCTATCATCAGTCTTCTGAAATGATAGCTATTCTAAAGGGAATGCACTAAAATCTACTAAAATTTCAGCATAAGGAGACTAACTTTGGGTTAATAAGTTAAGCCAGTGAACTATTGTTCCCCTAAAAATGTTTATGCCTGTGCTGAAGGCCTTAAAATTTTTGTCAAATACCTAAATTCTAGGTTTTACAAAAGATGGAAAAACAAACCCTTCTGTAGTAAGAGTCTCATTTATGAATTCTCATTCATTTTATTCTGAAAACATTTATTCCAGGTTTGGGGATTTTTAAAATTGTCTTTTAAATTTCAAAAGAAGATGAAAGGAACTCACATTGTATAATGAAGTTGGAAACTCATTTTAACATAAATTTAAAGACTGTACTTTTGTGTTTTGCTCTTAGTGATAAATGTAGGCTACATAGTTGAGAATTTAGGGCATGACATGTTTGATTTCAGACAAGCCTTTTGATTTAGTCTCTAAACATAAATTGCTAAAGGTTTATGTAAGTGTGAATAAAACATGTGAATTAAATGGTAATGTACTACAATTACTGTATTTATAATTACACATATTGGTTTCCTTTATAAATCTGAAAATTATATAAGCTTATGGAAAATTTGAAATTTAGACATAACTTAGAGATATAGTGTCTGACATTTTCCAAAGTGCAATGGTATTTTAATTTGCCATGCTGATTATATTTTATAATACAAATAATTAACTTTAGGTAAAGCGTCTAGGATCTGTATTTATGCATTGTTCTTTGTTAATCATGTAAAAATATGAGGAATTTAATCAGTCCTAAATCTCCTGGCAGAAAAATTTGACATTTTAACTGGTATTAGAGAAGAAGGAGAAAATCAGCCTCTGAGAGCTGCCAACCTGGCATTATCAGCTGGCCTAGTGTTTTCCTGTGGAACAAGAACAATTTCAATCACCAACACCATGCACGGCCACTCTTGACTATAACTGATTAAGACAAAACCAAGATAGCTCCACAATCACATGTAAACACAGACGGGAAATGAATGATATCCAAGACGAAATGTCAAACTTCCCTCTTTCCTGATTCAAAGGATTGACGGCTGCTTTTGCCCCAGTTACAGCTATAGCCTCCTGGTCTGCTCTCTCTGTAAGAGATATTTGTTAAGATGCCCAATCATAGAAGCACCCCTGCCCAATTTGGAACAAAGCTCCACTTCTGCAATCCTTCCCCCAAACTACCCAACACAAGGTCAAATCCTGTCAGAAATCTTTTCTAATACTTGCTCCCTTAGACACTCCATGGTTGTTTAAGGAGTGTGTCTCCCCATGATGTGCAAGAAACCAACTTGTTCATCTTTTTAAAGTCACATGGCTGGAGATATAGCTCAGTAAACACACTGCTTGTCATGAATGAGGACCTGAGCTCAATCTCTAGCATAAAAAGCCGGGTGTGGTGGCACATGCTTATAATCCCACTGAGACTGGGACCCTGAGGATACCTGGCCAGCTAGCCTAGTCTAATCAGTGAGCCTCACCAATTTCTAAGTGAGAGATTATCTCAATTATCTTCTGAGAAATGACACTCAAGGTTGACCCCCTGGCCTTCACATGTATGTGTACACATGCGTGCATACCCCCCAACACACATACATATACTTGTACATACATATGCACCTGTACATATACATGTACACAACAAAGAAAATCAAGGTGACCCAAGAGCTTGAATTATTTTATGTTGTTCTAAGCATAAAGATTCATAAAGTACTATAAAATCAGCTCACTACAAATTCAATGTCGATTAATACAAAGTTTTTAGAATTCTAATTCTGTGGTCAGTGGTTTTAATTATAATTACGTCATAGTAAATGGAAAAAGAAACAGTACTTTTGACTGCATGTATATCCCCATAAGATCAACCTTTTTCCTGGTGCTTTCTATAATAGAATCATTTATGAAACAGCAAACAAATTATGCTAACTAGCTGCCATTGGAAAATGAAAAGAAATGAGAGCATAATTGTAGAGTCTAAGTAAATGGTGCTTAACATCCAGATAAAAGTCATAAAAACATGCAGTCATCTATGCATTTCTAAATATTTTGACTTTTTATAAAAGCAGCTAACCGAAGGATTATATATAATAGCAACCAACCATGGCATATCACAAACTGCTAAATACCAAGTTTCAATCAGTAATGAAGTGGCGAATGCCTGCTGTAATTAAAGCCCCAGGTTCAGTTCTAGGAGGAACAAACTCAATTTGACTTTAGTCATATCTTAGACTGCTAGAGACAAAAGGATCTCAGAGACTGGCTAGTCAGGCCGTGTGTTATATGAAGTCAAGGAAACTGAGGCTCAGGGAGGAAAAGTGACTAAGCCACCATCACACAGATAGTAAATAGCTGACCATGACCAGAACCAGAGACCCTAACACTCAGCCTCAGATCCCTGCCCCTCCTCTACACTTTTGTGAATACATAGTGCTAGGGGTTGAACCTAGGGCTTCACACATGCTAGCCAAGCGTTCTGAGCTACACCCCAGCCCTGTCCCTGTTTTTACTGAGACAGGATCTTAGGAAGTTGTCCAAGCTGGCCCTGAACTTATTATGTTGCCCAGGCAGGCCTTGAAATTGTAGTCTTCCTGCCTCAGCCTCCTGAGTGACTGGGATTACAAGCCTGAGTTCTAGGGCTTCACACATGCTAGCTAAGCGTTCAAAGCTACACCCTCAGCCCTGTCCCTGTTTTTACTGAGACAGGATCTCAGGAAGTTGTCCAAGCTGGCCCTGAACTTATTCTGTTGCCCAGGCAGGCCTTGAACTTGTAGTCTTCCTGCCTCAGCCTCCTGAGTGACTGGGATTACAAGCCTGAGTCACCAAGCTTAGAAATGGTCCTGTTCTGTGTTCAAATCTGTTTATGAAGTGATCTGGCTTTTTGGTTGGCTTATGGTGGCTTTCTTTTACTTAGCTTACTTTCCTTTACTTAGTCTTTTCGGAGGTGGGAATAGTGTCAAGCAAAATTGTTTTAGCTATTTGTATAAATCCCCCCAGTAGCAAGGATGTTAAGCAAACAAGACTAAATAGGAGCATAACTGGCATTTTAGGTAGAATGCTTCTTTTCAGTGTAGGGTTGCATTCCTCACATGGCAAATATATGAAATACTCATTTGGCCCCCAGATACTCACTGGAGGCAACACCTCCCAGTAAGCGTTAGTCCCAAAGTGAAGCAGTGTAACCTACCAAAATTAAGGTAAAAAAACCATGATGAACAAAATACCAAAACCTTAAAGATAGGGAAAAATCAGTAATACTAAATTTTTACCTCAGGCTCCAATAAGGATCACATGGCATATTTACTGATCTTATCATTATTCAAAATGCTATTTTGTTAGCCATGAAATTTTTGCATTAATTTTAAATATATGATACTGAAATATTGCCAAGGTAATATATATTGGCTGGAAGCAAATATTTGTTAAGTTTTGGGACTTCCCCCAAACGAAGAACCTAAGACAAGTGCTTCTCTCACCATGCCCCAGTCCAGCCCTTAATCCTTATTCCTTGTGGAAATTCAGAATACCTCCACCACATTTCTGAATACCCTTCTAGGTTGAGAACTTCTGAATGAGGAATTGATTTTCCTCACATCTGGAGAGAGGCAGTCCAGGCCTGAAGTGGTTGCTGTATGATGCCAAAGGGGACCTAGGTTCCATTTATCTCTGCCATACTCAAAGGATGGCTGCCAGGGCCGAAGAATTATGCACTAATTACAGACAAGAAAATAAAGAGAGGGTGAAGGGCAAGAAAATCACATCAGCTGTGCTGACTCTTTTCATTAGGAAAACAATAAGTGTCCCAGGAGCCCACCCAATAAACCTTAACACGTATTATCATTAGCAGGAGGTAATATACATCATTGACTGGAAGCAAGTTGCATAGACAGCCCTAGCTACAGGGAGCCTGGGAGGTGAAGAGTTTTACACGGACACATTTCCAGTCTCAATGAAACTGATAGCCCACCTGCAAAAGTTAAGGGCAAATGAGTGAAAGATAAATGGCAAGACATGTTCACTATGGGGACAATGCAGGATAACAAATACTGGCTCCTTTTGGTGACTGCAAATAGTATTGTTTCTATTGGTCATGTGATGGTCTATCTAACCAGGGTATACTGATGATCACTTTTAGAATCACAGATGGAAACTGATATTATCCTAGGCTGGGACCATAGAAGTAGAGCCTGAAACAGGGATTTCAGCACCTGTGATTTATCCTGAGTGAACTCTGTGAGGGATAGAAGCAGCAAAGGAAAAGGAGTAAGCCAAGTAAGGATGTGTTCATAGATCTACAGTATGACATTGGCCTGGTGCCCCTTAGCTTTGATGAATCTTGCCAGCCGTTCAAGAAGGATGGGAGTGTGTCTGGATGCTGTAACCTTCCATTAGCCAGGTGCAGGGATTAGCCACAAGAGGGTTACAGGTGTGAGCTGCTTATAAAAGCAGTCATTGCAGCTGGGGGAATGGGAGCACATCCCTAATGTGGATCTGGGTAGGCACCAAGAGCATTTACTGTAAACAATCATTTTAGCATGGTCTCGAAAGAACTGCCTTTATTTTTACTTTACATTGCTTGAGAACATAACCCTACATATACTGCTGAGATTAAGAGCTATTGGAAAAACTGGTAACAAGTTGAAAGTGTCTCATTTTAAGAAAAAAAGATTAACAGGTGTTGACTTGTTTGTTGAACCACTAATGGAGAAAGCACTTTATAATTTGCTCTGGGTATTAACTAGGATCTACTCTGTAGCTCACAATCTTATCAGGGCATGTTAATATTTCATAGTCTTGGGGTCTCATTTAAAGCTCAATGAATATTTAATTGATGTTGACCAACAAAATAAGCAAAAGAATTATGTTGTATTTAGTCAGAGCTGAAATGAGCAAGCTCTTCATTTTCTTCAGTAGTCTGAAGCTAACCTTATTTCACCTTCATGAAATATTCTATAAAATTGTATAAGTAATTATAGGGCTGCAAAATCATCTTGAAAGGCACATATTAAACATTGTGAAAAACACGAAATAAAATGAATTTTCAAATTTACATGCAAGGGAATGGCTTAATATATCATAAGCTGTATTACTTATTCCATAGTGGATTTAAAATATTGTCAACAAACTCTTTTTGACTTAAGAGGTAAAAATAGGATCTTTTCCTTGGCCTTTTAAAATGAAATATTCTTTAAGATTCAGAATTATAGAAACCCATGCATAATTGCTCCAAGTCAGTCAGCCGAGAAACTGTTTTCAAGCTCTAGGTCCAGCACTGAGCCAAAAACTGAAAATAAAAAAATACTAGCCTGTGTTGAAAGGAGAGCTGGTTTTCCAGGGAAGAAGCCTCCCTGTGGTCTGTTAGATCTCTTATAAGTATCAGAACTGGGTTTCAAATGACATGTGCTTTAATTGATGTACTGTATCACAGGTGACATGGGGATGTGTCACTTCTACCATATCTGAGGACATTTTAATTAGAATCAAAGTATTGCTAACCAATCCATGTTAAGGCCGTCTACAAAAATCACGTGATCAATTGTACATCTTATGATCTGAATTCTTTATCTAGTCCTGAATTTTTTTTCATTACAGGGTCTAAAAGAATATACAGGTTCTTTTGGAGAACAAAACATGGGGCTGGGATAGAAGGGTTATCATAAACAGAGCACAGTCACATAGCTGCATTATAAGAAATAACTGCTCACCTTGGGTTTCTTTTCCTTTGATCTCTGTCCCTTTTTTAGATACTCAAAGGCTGGGTGTATGCCCAGTGGTAGAGTACTTGCCTAACATGTTTGAGGCCCTGAGTTCAATCCCCAGCATTAGAGGAAGAGACAGAGAGAAGATACAAAAATACATTTTGTTTTTCAACTACTGATTCTCTCTCTCTCTCTCTCTCTCTCTCTCTCTCTCTCTCTCTCTCTCTCTGTGTGTGTGTGTGTGTGTGTCTATTGTTTGCAGACATATACCTTAAAAATTCAAAAGCCAGGTGTTGTGGTATATGCCTGTAACTTCAGCACTCAGAAGGCAGAGGCAGAAGGATCAGAAGTTTGAGTTTGAGGCTATCCTCAAACACATGAGAACCTAATTTCCCTAAAGAAAAAGTTTAGACTCTTGCCTAATAATGGCAGCCCTTCCCTTCCCTTCAGCAATTCCCACCATCTCCCACTTTAGTCCTTAGGGTTGGAGAACCACAATTAGCGTACAGAAAAGGAAGGCATTTTTTTTTTTGGTTTCTATTTAATGCCACATTTAGAATGCACCAAATTAGTTAATGGCAAGCCACTAAGCAAAATGACACAGTGGCTAGACTCTTGGTATGTATAGAAAGACAGACGGTCCTATCCAGAGAACAAGATGGAGAAAGGCTGATAAGCATTAGACAGGAAACATGAGCATCTGGCACCCTGTAACAAGAGCACCTAGTCGGAAACAGCAGAGCAAGGATAATTTTTCTTTGTTTAAGGATATTTTTGTTATTGAATTTATTGTTTTTTTGTCTAAGGTTAGGTAGGAAGTAGCCCTTGGTCAAAGGATGCAAAATTAGAAAGAGTAAACTTAAGAGATCTATCATATGGCACAGGGACTACAGCTAATAGCAATGTGCTGTATACTTGAAAGCTGTAAAGAGACTAGTTTTTTTTTTTTTTTTTTTTTTTTTTTTAAAAAAAAAAAAAAAAAAAAAAAAAAAAAGAGGACGATAAATCTTTCACTGTGATATATCAAAATAACACAGAGATCTGCCTGCTTCTGCCTCCCGAGTGCTGGGATTAAAGGCACGTACCACCACGCCTGGCTAAGAGAATAGATTTTAAACATTCTCAGCTGGGCATGGTGGCACATGACTTTAATCCCATACTCATGAGGCAGAAGCACATGGATCTCTGAGCTCGCTGACCAGGACTACATAGTGAGACCCTGTCTCAAAAAAAAAAAAAAAAATCAACTTGGGGCTGGAGAGATAGTTCAGCAGTTAAAAACCACTGGTTACCCTTCCAGAGGATCCAGGTTCAGTTCCCAGCACCCACATGGTGCCTAACAATCATCTATAACTCCAGTTCCAGGGAATCTGATGTCCTCTTCTGGCCTCCACAGGCATTGCACACACAGGTACATTTATATACATGTAGGCAAAACACTCATACACATGAAAAATGAGTGAATGAATAAATATTTTTAAAAATTAAAAAATTCAAGGGCTGAAGTAGTAACTTAATGAGGTTATTTTTTTGTACAGTTACTTTGGCTATTGAAGTCTTCCTATATTAGTCCAATGTGTATTTAGATAAGTGGAAGTAAAGTGTTATGATATCTTTAAAAGTATGCAAAAATAAAGCATTCTCTCCACAAAAAAATATTGTGTGAGGTAATGTATCTGTTAATTAGCTCGACTTAGCCATTCCACAATGTATATATATTTCAAAATAACATGTTATACATTCTAAATCTACAGTCATCCCTCAAATACATACAAGGACACTGGAGCTCCTTACATGAAACAGTATAGATTTGCATAAACCTTCACACCACCATCACTGTATACTTTAGGTCATCTCTAAATGACTTATGATACATAATACAATATAATGTTGTGTAAATAGTTGTCAAACTGGATTGTTTAGAGAATGAAATAAATAAAAAGTCTGTATATATTCAGCACAGATGCTCTTTTCTCTCCCAATTACAAGTTGTTGAAGCCACAGATGTGGAGCCTGCAGACACAGAGAGCTAACTGCTTATACTTTTATTTGCCAAATTAGAAAATGATGGGAGAAACACTAAAAATGAAGATACTATGTACAAAAGCCAAAATGAAAACAACTTTAATATGTATATTGAGACTTATTTTCTCATATCTACATTTAAAACGTTGTGTTTGAATTTCTTCCAATGTCATGACTTACCTGTTTATCAAAAGCTACCCAAGACGGTGCAGCACCTCCATCCCCTTTGGGAAATGTACTGTGCTTTGGCTTTATCTTCTGGCCAAGTAGCAGTTCTCCACCTATTCCAGGTTTCTCATCACTCACCAGCATCCTAACATTGTTGCAAAAGCCCCAATGTTGAGATTTATGGAACTTCTCCTTACCCACCTGTGAGCACAAAAGATAATAAAAAAAATGGTTGAAGTCACTCTATCTGATGTTTTTTAAAATAAGTAATTATGAACAATATTTATCCAGAAAGTTGTGTCACATTTTACATTTATTTTAACAAATTTAAAACTTTGAAAAGCACTAAGAATAAACCTCATATTCCAGGCTATTTAAAACATTTCAAAATAATGATAACTGCAAGCAAACATTTAGAACATTAGTTTCTTAATTGGTCTATCCTACTTACTTGCAAAGAATACAGAGAAAACTTCTCTGCTTCAGAGTACAAAGCGACTGTTTTCCACAGAAAATTAAACATTATTTTCACCAAAACACAAAACAAAATCTTGTCCTCATTAAAATCAATATAAAAGGAAATTCCTCCTAACGAACATTCTCCTAATTGTTGAGGCCTTACCTCCCACTGTTTTGGCGGGGTAGACAAATAGAAGGCATGGATAATGCTGGGGCTGACGAGGAGGGAGGCCAGCATCAATATTCATTCACTGATGCTGGGAAGTCAAGAACACCCAGTGGGAACACAGAGGTGGCAACTCGTGGCAAGGTGAAAACTATGTATGTTCCATCGCCTGGCAAATGCATTCCTAAGAATCTGTGTCCAATGAGCACAAGGAACTAGATAGTAGATGATCTGTAATATCAGTGTTTGCAAGAGTGACAAGCAACACACAATCTAAAGACCTCTGACTGCAGAAAAGATACCTCAACTGTGTTCTCTTTATAAAATCAAATATTAATAAAGGTCTACAGCTAGGCATGGTGGCATATGCCTTTAATCCCAGCACTCAGGAGGCAGAAGCAGGTGAGATTGAGGCCAGCCTGGTCTACATAGTGAGTTCCATGCCAGCAGAGGCTACAGGGAGATGCTGTCTAAAAAAAAAAAAAAAAAAAAGGAAAGGTATACAATGACATGTACTTGTATACTTGTATAATAAATGTCAAAATAAGTCTAGTCAAAAAATAGGCAGATAGTAAAAGGACTATTGTTTGACTTTTCCTGGGGAGACACCTAAACCTCTATTTGCCCCACACTGAAATGCCAAAGAAACAATTTCATCCAAGTCCAGCTTGGTGTATCAATGAGCTTGTTGGCGTACTTACAAGGGTGTGAATAACTCTTGGGCAGCCACATCCCCAGAAGGTCCCATCTGGGCAAGGGTGACAGCTCATGGAAGCTGCATCATTGGAATCTCTCCCCTAGTCAACCTTTACCTCCTAAACACTCTACTTTAGCACCTCCCAAGACCACATGGAGCTGGGGCAGGATTTCATGTAGTTGTGGGGAGCAGAAGGGTATGAGTGGCTGGAATCTCAAGTGAAGGTCTGTTATCCCTTCCTTCACCCTTCCAAGAGGGAATGCTAATAGATCTGATCTTGATCTTGTGAAGATTACTATGGGTAATCACTGTGGCACTGATTTCAAACCCAAATGGCCATATCGTTACAAGAAAACAGAGTTCCATAACAAGAACACATAAAATGTGATAATTCCACAAGTACTTAAAAATACTCCAAAATATAGTATTAGTTATGGATAATTCAAGCGTAGAAGTGACAAGTAGCAAATTCACAGTTGTATAATATCCAAGGTAATATAATATGCAATGCAATCATGAGTGATATCATATAATGAATACTCACATGCCACACAGCTCTGTATAAAAAATAAACATTTCAGGTTCAATTAAAGCGCTTTGTGAGTTTTGGTCTTGGGTCTCTCTCCAGGGGTAACCATTTTCCTGAATTTGCTAATTTATCTATTTCGGGGATTCCATATAGCCAGAGCAAGAGCCTCTTTCAAAGCTTGTTGGGGCAGCCTGACAGAAGTCAAAGAGATCACATATCCTTTTTTGGTGAAGATAACCTGGAAGAATTCAGAAGGGCCTGGGCAGTCTGGCAAGGGAAGCCAACAGTCATGACAGCCACCCTAGGCAGGTGACAGCTCTATTCTAAGGCTGCGGTTGAGGGGGGAAGCTAGGAGCAATGATTAGGACTGTTAACTACATATAGCCTGACTCTGTGCTTTAGCGAAACATTGCCAACACCTCCATTATGCCCCTCCCCAACAACACATACACACAATGAGGTTACCACAAGTCAATCCCAAATCACCAAAGAGCAAGGCAGAAATTGGGTCTGACAAAATGAATAGTGGAACAATACAGATATTTATAACAATGTTCCCTCTCCTAAAGTAAGTAATTGCAGGGTTTTTTGTTTCATTGGTTGGGTTTTGTTTTTGTTTTGAGACAAGATCTGACCCCAGCTGGCTTCAAACTTGCAATCCTCCTTTCTCGGCCTCCTAAGATCTGGGACTACAGAAAAGCAAAACACCATCAAGTGTTTCAGAAGCATTTCTGTAGTACTAGCTTTGTGCCAGGCATGTGCGTTAAAAACAGCACAGGACTCCATCCCTTCCTTGAAGAAGAGACTCAGTCTTACAGATGAAGCAAGATTTAGACACAGAAAACAAACAGAAAGCCAGAAAATAGTACAGTTACTATTCTTGACCACTTCTTATGAGCTGGACCCTTTACTAAAGGTTTAATATATATTATTAATCTCATTTCATTGTCTCAAAACTATCTGATAAGCATTATTATTACCACGTTACCTCGCAGAAACCAGGCAGAGAGCATCAGACTAACATACCCCAGGTTGCACAGTAACCAATGCTGCCAGCACCTGAGTTAAGTTCATGTCTGGCCACTGCTGAACACTGCCGTGCTGGAGTAGGAGTGCTGAGGTTCTATGGCTAACTGGCTGCTATCCTGGGCTTGGAAAATGGGACAAATTAGGCAGGAAAGGAGAGGCAAGGTTATGAGGTCCATGTTCCAATGGCAGGAAAAGAGGAAGGTCACAGAAGGCTGGGACATTGAAGAGATTTCGAGGAGTTGTAGACAATTAAGACATACTTGTATTCACTCTGGGCAAAGGCCACTAGGCAGACAGGCACATGCTTGCACACACAGGCTGCACGTACACAAGGCACAAACACACTCATAGACTAGCACACACACTGTTCAGAGGTTGGAACATAGGCTGTTTAGAGGTAGGTACACAGGCCTAAAGAGCTCCCCCTCCACTGCCACATACATAGGCAGACTGGCCAAGGCAGAAGCAAAAGTCTCAGGCCTCTGACCTCAAGTCTATATTTATACAGAACCTACACAAAAGTGGCATTCTGCCAGAACTGATTATATAAAAAATGACATCACTGTTTACTTTGGGGTTCAGCAGACATACAATGCCAGCCGTTTTGTGCTGACTCCCAGCCCCCAAGATGTTCAGAAACAGCCATATTTGTCTAAACATAAACTAGCCCTTACAATCTTCTGTTTCCAACACAAGGGTGTTCCCAGCACAGGAGCACATTAGATGAATTGGCTGTGCTGAGTGTGAGGGCCAATAGGTGGGAAAGTCTAGTGAAAAGCGAAGTTCAAATTTGAAAGGAGGGTGAGCTAGACTAGGTGAATATACTATGGAAAGCCTTACACTTGAATACCTTAATAGTCTCTTCCTCGGGTGTCCAGAATAGCAATTGAGCAATATTCTATTCTTTTTTCCTAACATTTTATTTATTATTTTTATTTTATGTGTATGAGTGTTTTGCCTGCATGTGTGTAAGTGTACCCATGTCGTGTGATGCCCACCGAGGTCAGAAGAGGGTGCTGGATTCCCCTGGAACTGGAGTTGCAGATGGTTGTTAGCTGCCATGTGGGCGCTGGGTCCTCTCTGCAAGAGCAGTCAGTGCTTTTAACCACTGAGCCATGGCTCCAGCCCACATTCTTGATAATATACCATAAAGATTAAATCATGGCTAGCCTCTCCATCCCTTGAAGAGCTTTTTCTATTACACGTGAGTCTTCTGATGGATCCTGATTTCCACCCTTCAAAAGCCTTCATATTGTTGAAGGTTTCCTGATCCACAGAACTCCACAATTTGTCCATACTCATTCTCCTCTTCAGTCAGACCTTTATCTCACAGTTTATAAAGCACCTTGAGGCCCATTCTCAGTCATGTTCCTGGTCAGGCTCTATACAAGACCCCCGTTCCCTTAAGAGTCAGCTAACGCCCACTCCATAGTTATCTCTCCCACAAACATCTCCCACAAGCATCCACTTGGTGCTGAGTTCTATATAGTTTAGGGACATGGCCTTGGACTAGTACCAGCTATGAGTAGTGGACTGGAAGTCATTATGGCCTTGAATTTGACAGTCACTTCTTAGATATGGCATTAAGGTATACAATGATAAAGCCCACAGATTGAGAGAAAATATTTGGAAATCATTTTGCATGACTAGAATTCAAAATAGAAGAACTCTTACAAATCAGCCAAAAGACAATTCAATTTAAAAAATGAGTAAAGGACTTCAACAGACATTTCTCCCAAGAAGATATTCTGATGGACAACACATACCTGAAAAGATGTTATCCAGACTGACCTTCTGAAACTCTTGGGCTCAAGGGATCTTCCTGCCTCAGCCTCCTAACTAGCAGGGATATAGGCCTTTGCCACCACACCCAGTTTAGATGACAACATTTTTATTATTATTTTTTTTTTTATTTTATGTGTATGCATATATTGCCTGCATGTACATAAGTGCACCCATGTCGTGCAATGCCCGCAGAGGACAGAAGAGGCTGTTCAATCCCCTGGAACTGGAGTTACGGACAGCTGTCGGCTGCTATGTGGGTGCTGGGATTTGAACCTGGGTCTTCTTCAAGAACAGTCAGTGTTCTTAACTGCTAAGCCATCTCTCCAGCCCCAGATGACAATATTTTTTAACTCTGGTACTATGGTGTGTCTTCCTTTTTATATGTCCCCCTCACCATCTAACACATTGCTCCAGACACAGAAAATTCATAAAACTTTAGTGATACATTAATTAAATGGCTGCCAAAATGAAAATTGTGGTCTAGATGAGACAGCCAGTAAGGAGCCATTAAAGTTTACCAAGGGATTCAGGGTGTCCTAGTTTCCCTTGCTGCTGTGATAAAATACTCTGACCAAAAGCAACTTAGGGGAGAAGGAATTTATTTGGCATACACTTCCGTGTCACAGTCCACCACTGAGGGAAAACAAGGCAGAAGCCATGGCGCAATGCTGCTTGCTGACTGACTCACACACTTCTTCACGCTTAGCTAGCTTTCTTATAGCCCAGGACCACCTGCCTGAGTGCCACCCACAGTACACTGCACCCTCCTATATCAACCAAAGGAATCAGACAACATCCCCCACAGACATGCCCACAGGCCCTTCTGATCTAGGAAGTCCCTCAACTGAGACTCCATTCTCAGGTGACTCTAGGCTTTGTCAAGTTGACAGTTAAAGCTAACCAGGACACAGGGGCAGGATGAGGTAGCACGACTGAAGGCAGATCACTTGAGAATAGGCCAGGATGGATTGTGAAGGCAGATGGCCTGAAGAGAGAAGAGGAAAAGAGGAAGTTGCTGTATGGTAATATGAATCTTTTGAAGCTAATTAAATTCTACCATGACCGTCTGAGCTAAAAAAAAAATCCCTTTTCACAGGCTCGGGTGTCATAGGTTCAGTAGAGTGTTTGCCTTGTACATGAGGCCTGGGGTTCAATCCCCAGCACTGAAAAAAAATTTTAAATAAGGGGCTGGAGAGATGGCTCAGTGGTTAAGAGCACTGGCTGCTCTTGCAGAGGACCTGGGTTCAGTTCCCAGCATCAACATGGCAGCTAGCAGCCATCTGTAACTCTTCTGACCTCCACTGGCATTGCACAACATGGGTGCACTCACATACATGCAGGCTGTATAGTCAGACATATAAAATAAAAATAGTAAATAAAATATATAAAAAATTTAAATAAAAAGCCTCTTTACACAAACATCTGGGCTGCTATTTCCAAGTATGCTAACCCCAGATGGCAACAAAGATTTCCTTTCTATCCTTTCCTTTTTGACGAAGACGAGAGTAATGTCTCAGTTTGACAGCATAATGCTGACTTAATTGTTTACTTCCCAAATACTTGTCTATAAAAAGCAAGCCTTAGATTCAGAGACTTTTCCAGGCATCAAATCTAAAAACTCCGTTTTATTTTTATTTTTCTCTTTTTTCTTACCATGATCTACTTACATGAAGTAGATCTAGTTTCCATTTTAAATTTTATTGTGATCCAGTTGTCAGAGTTATTAACTATATAATGGATTTGTTTTTAAAATTCTCAAAGTGATTTGTATGCTACCAAAGTTTGGCAACCACTAACTCTGGAACAAATTCCATAGAAGTAGGTAAGTTTAAGAAGCTAAGAGAACCTGGGCAGGTTGAGTCACACCTGTAATCCCAGAATTGGGGAGGCCTTGAGTTTGAGGACAGCCTGAGCTACATGGTGACTTCCAGGTCATCCTGGGATACAGAGTGAGGCCTTGTCACTCACACACAAAATCCAGAAGAAGGACAAGAATTGGGTTAGAGAGACTTCCTAGATAGTGATGTAGGAACAATGTGAGCCTTGGAAGCTCTGTCAAACCATACGTGTGTCAGCATAACAAAGGAGGTGGGAAGGATGGACCAAGGATGCTAAGACTGCCAAAAAGGGCAGTTAGGAGGTAGAAAACCACAGCTAAGGAAGCACCAGTGACCGCGGTCAGTCACCATTCTCCACACGCATTCAGGCCCTAACTGCCTCCCCTTGAATGACGGGTTCCTTTATGTCCCTGGAGTGGGGCTGACAGCCTTAAAACCATTGCCTTAACCCCTCCCTCCTGTGGACTCCTGTCCAGAGACACATGGAGACACTTGAGTGCTAAACTTCATAGATGGGCAAAGCCTCTCCTAACCACGAATATTCCTTCTATTACAGTCTTCACCCCCTCCCATCTTCACCTTTGCCAAACAGCATTCTGCCCTCACCAACAGTGCTTCCTCCCATTTTCTCCTGTTTTCTAGATTTCCATGCTACCTTATCTCCCTGCTTGTCCTTACCTTGTCAGATACCACATAATTCTAGCTTTATACAGGCCTAGGGAGCATTAGCTGGACACATTAGGTGAAGATAGTGTAAGGAACTAAATCCCTGATAAACAAACAGGGTCACTAAAACATAATAAAGATCACATACTTCCATCTTCTTGATTTCTTGCAGGAAGGCCTTATTTTTAACTCCA
>NW_008352386.1:37532-45032 GCF_000622305.1 Nannospalax galili
AACTGGAGTAATTGACAGCTGTTAGCTGCCATGTGGGTGCTGGGATTCGAAACTGGGTCTTCTGCAAGAACAGTCAGTGTTCTTAACCTCTGAGCCATCTCTCCAGCCCTGATTCTTATTCTTTATTAAAGTAAAACTTTCACTGTTGATCTCTGCTGGTCTGAGATTTCTCCTGCCTCTTAATTCTTTAATTGACTAAGAAAACAAACCTAACAATACCCCAAGACAGCTAATGATACCAATATGACACAGAGGGTAAAGGCACTTGCCACCAAGCCTGACAACCTGAGTTCAGCCCCATGGCGGAAGGAGGGAACTGACTCCTGTAAGTTTTTTTCTGACCTTCACACATGTCCCACGGCATATGAATGCCTCCATAAATATGTAAATAAAACAATCAATTTTTTAAATGATAGTAAGTAGGGGCCAGAGCTATGGAGGTTTAAAGGGTGTTGGATTTCATCTTGAGCAGAGACTACTAAGGATCACTGTGAAAATGAATGTTGATAGATGATAGATAGATAGATAGATAGATAGATAGATAGATGATAGATAAGATAGATAGATAGATAGATGATAGATGATAGATAGATGATAGATAGAGATAGAGAGAGAGATGATAGATGATTGATAGATAAATAGATAGATAGATGATAGATAGATAGATGATAGATGATAGATAGATAGATAGATAGATAGATAGATAGATAGATAGATAGATGAATGATAGAGGATAGAGAGAATCACTTTGGCCATGATGCAAAGAACTGGCTGTTGTGGTTTGAATCTGCAAATGTCTCCCATGTGTTCATGTTTTAAATACTTGGTTCCCAGCTTGTGGTATGATTTGAAGGCTGTGGAGCCTTTAGGGGTAGGGCCTGGCTGGCACAAGTAGGTCACTAGAGGAAGGCCTCTAACAGTTATAGTCACCTCTTCTTCCAGCTGGTCTGTGATCTCTGCTTCCTGCTTGGCCACCACATGAACAAGCCTCTAAGTTTGAGACAAGCATATAGAAATGTTGATTAGCAGGTGGCTATGTGAGTCTGAAGTTTTGGGAAGCATTTAAAGCTGGATATGAACACCTGACTATCCCAATTTATGGCTGGTATTTAAGACTATATAATACTGGATTGAATGATAACATAGTAAAGAAATCCAAGACAGAGCTTCAGGGTTTAAAATACCTCAGTGTTACAATTCAGGAAAATGGTGCAGAATTAGCAAAGACAACCAGAAATGATCTGGTGAGACAGGAAGAAACCAAGATGGTTTAGTGTCATGGAAACCCTGAAGAAAGCATTTGAAGGAGGAAGGCATGATTATCTTGGCTAAAAGGTGATGATAAATCAAATGAACATGATTTGGCAACAGACAATTGAGACCTTGATGAGAATGGTTTCGGCAGAGTGAGAGGGACAGAAATATTCTGTGAAACATATGGCTTTTGGAGTAGTTCTGGGTAAGGTATTACAAATCAAAACTCTTGAGTTTCTAGTATTTATAAGTTCCCTAAAATAACCCAAGCTCAGAATGTAAGAAATAAATGAAAGATTGTCTAAACGTCATCTCCTCTTGAAGTCTTTTCCTGGCTGCCAGAAGCAGAATGCTCTGCCCCTGCATAGATCATCTAATAATGTCTTGAAGGTACCCTGCCTTTAATCAGTTTACATACTTTCCCAGGGCCTCCGAGTAGTATCACCAGGGCCAGACACAGTGCCTAGAACACAGACCATGACAATCTTTGATTTTGTTTGGTTTGGTTTTTAATAACAGATGGGGTCCTTGAAAGTAGCATTGTTACAGAGACAAAGAATTACACACAATTTCTCCTGGATCTAGTCATTTAACAATGAGCCCCCAGCTGTGTGTCCATCATTTCTAGACAGCCATCTGTGTACTCAGCATATTGTATTATAGTTATCTATTTATGGGCTTATATTTGACACTAGACTTTGTAAATCCTAAAAATAAGGACAATGAGGCCTAGCACATAGTATATAGTCAATGAAAATCTGTGAAATTAATAGAACATAGTTGTGACTTATCATCAACTAGATAGTGTCACCTGGCCTTTCTTATACACACTGTCTGGCTTAGACCACCTAAAATCTAATATAAAGTTGCAATTGTGGAAAACTGAGAACAGAGCCAGGGTGTAAAGGTATAAACTTGGCAACACAAAGGCCAGAGTAAGAGAATAAGCACTGGTGTCCACATTCAGGCTTGGCCATGTATGTACAATGAGACTCTGGAGCAATCACTGTAGTTTTCTGGAGGCTTCTGGCTTTGCCATCTCTAAAGTGTGAACAATAAAATCTTCACAGGACTATGATTAGGAGTTACAGAATATATGGGATTGAGATTGCCTATTATTATTTTTTTCTTAATGCCATCAACTTTTAGAGAAGTGAATTAGAACTCCAGTTGAAAAAAAAAAAGAACTAAGTCTGAGTCTAAGATTTTCTCTACTAACAAACAGATTTTATGAAATGTTGGCTGGCCTTAAACTTGAGATCTTGCCTCAGCTTCTCAAGTAGTGGGATTACAATGTGTACTACCATCCAGTTCTATCAAACATTTTTAAATAACATAATAAATGTTTTATATCACTTAGAACTTAGTTTTCTCATTTGCTTAAATAATTGTATAGCTTTATCTAGATTTATGACAATATCGGTTAAAATAATGTTTGTTTCATGAACATGTATGAATTATCTAATTTTCATTTTCGTTCCTTGGTCAAAGGGTTATGTTTAACAGTGTTCCTCCTAAAATAAATAAATAAAAATTTTAAAAAGTGTTCTTACTTCTTCCGTGAAAGTGCGGCCAGTCTGTGTGCTTTCTCATTCAACATCTATCAAAGTGCCCAATACAGATGCAGTCAATAACTTGTGAACTTAAATATACCTTCTATTTTAAGATTCCTTTTTAGCAACCAAGGGTTACAAATAGCAGACTCTATGAATAGGAATATGAATACAGAAATTCAAAGGATTACATTATCAAATGTTAGACGCCAGAGACAAATTCACGTCAAATTTGCATCTTCAGATGAGCCTTGAAACATGCACACATGCACTGAACTTGTCTGACAAAATAGAAGAAAAGATTCTGGGGCATGTTGGAGGACAAGAACCAGACCCAACTAGATTGAGGGGCATTTCCTATGTTAGTAGGAAATTAAGTTTGAAAAGTTAATGTGGAAAGTAATCCATAGAGATTCTTAAATTACAAAGTCAAATTTAAATTACATAGGAGAGATGAGACTCATGTCTGCTATTATCAAAGGATGCTGAAGTTGTGAGTTGAGTCGGAAGAACATTCAAGAAGGCAAACACTTCTAGTCCTGGTCAGTACTACAGCAGCAAGGAAAAGAAGGGAGGCTAGGCCTCCGGGCGTGGTGCACACCTTTAATCCCAGCACTTGGGAGGCAGAAGCAGGTGGATCTCTGTGAATTCAAGTCCAGCCTGGTCTACATAGAGATTTCCAGACCAGTTGGGGCTACATGGAGACCCCATCTCAAAAAGAAGAAAAAAGGGCGAGGGCCTAGAAGGAACAAAGACAAAGGAAGTGTGCCCCCTGCTTTGAGGAGCAGCAACCTACTGCAACCCCCTAGACACACACGCACACACGCGCGAGCACACACACGCGCGAGCACACACACGCACGCACACACACACACACTGAACTCTTGAACTCTTATTAATACATTTTTGTTCAGCTAGTGACAATGACTAAACATATTGTGTGACAGGGTCATTTTCCTTTAAACATTAAAATCCACCAGTACTATGAAAACTGAGAAGAAACAAAAATATACCAGATTCAGAATGTAGTTCAAGTCCTTTCTGAAATGATGAGCAAATTCCCTACCCAAAGAATTATTAGCCAGATACTTGTTAAATATTTCCAATTCTCTTGCAAAATAAAATTAAATCAGCCAGACCTAAATTTTTAAAACGACTACTTCTAGCATGAAAGGACCTATTACTGAAACATTTTGAAAACCATTGGTTGTGAACTACGAAGTCATACATTCAAACATAAAATAACAACACACATTTTTAAAATTTAAATAATGCCAAACTATTTTACGTTAATGAGCATAACATCCAATGTTCCATTAGCACACCGCAATATTAACTCGATATTTCAGATAAGAATTCTATACCTAGGAAATGGACATCAGGGGATTGTTTGGTATGATGCAACAGCCTGCAAAGCACCTATGTTGAATATTTACCCTCTGTACATACATAAAACATGCACAAACTTGAAATTTACCATTACAACCTCTTAGGAGTGCTGGGAGCCTGCCTTTTATCTTTATGGCTATGAAACAGTGCTCAGTCTAAGTCAAAGAAATTTAAGTAAATGTCTTAGTAAATGATGAATTCAGAAACTTTCTATCGCCATCTCAGCATTCTTTGGTATCTCAACTCTTTGGTTCCCATCCCACTCACAACACCACTATTAGAAAGGCAGTAGCCAAATGAGACTCTCGTTGCTTCATTTCAAATTACCAGAATCTACTATGTCTTTCTTTTCAAAGAAGACTGGAAGAGCAATTTTATAGAATGCTTGGCTTGATTAGTGAATGCGCAGCAAGTTGTCAGGGTCATAGGGCAACCATTAAGCTTATCCAAACTAAGAAGCAGGCTATAGTCATCCCCAACAGACTTCCCAATTCATTTATAATTTCTCTTTCAGAAGTCCAATACAGCAGTATATTCTTTCTTTTTAGTTTTTTAATAACTATTTTTATTAATTATTTGAGAATTTCATACAAGGTATTTCGATCATTTTCACCCCCAGCTCCTCTCCTCAAATCCTCCCAGATCCACCCCCACCTCCCTAGCACTCCAACTTTGTATCCTTTTTAAAAAGTTTAATGATCCTTTGACTCCAATTTGTGTTGTTCATATACTTTGGGGTGTGGGGCCATCCACTAGAGCATGGGCAACCATCAAGGGGTCACACCCTTAAAGAAAACTGACTTTTCTTTCCTACAGAAGCGAATTGTCCATAATTCAGTCAGAGATAGAGGCTCATGAATCCTTCCACACTCTGTGCTAGAATGTTTGCTGGTTTGATCTTGATCTTGTGCAAGTCTTGTACAGGCAACCACAGATGCTATGAGTTCATGAGTGCAGCGGGCCTGTCATGTCTAGAAAACACAACTTACTCCAGGTCATCCCCAACCTCTGGCTCTGACAACCTTTCCTCCCCCTTTCATGATGGTTCTTGGGTCTTTGAGAGGGGATGTAATATAGCTGTCCCATTTATGACTGAACACTCCACTGACACTAGTGTCTAAACTCTGACCAGTTCTGAGTTTCTGCGTTAATCTTGTTTCTTTCTAAGCTGCACACCAAGGCCCACACCACAAAATCAGGAAGAGCTAGGGGCTTGGTGTGAACCTGACAGCTCACTAGGCCATAGTGAATGAGAACCCTATCTGTGCAGGTACAATTATCATTTCTGTTGCCATAACAGTTAACAACAATAAAAAATATCTAGTACTCTTCTAAGTACTTTAGAACCATTCAGTTCAGTTCTCTCCCTTTTATTTGTTTTCATGTATGTGAGTGTTTGTCTGTATATATGTAGGTATGCCACATGCATGCAATGCCCATGGAGGCCAGAAGAGTGTGTTAGATCCCCCTGGAACTTGACTTACAAATACATGTTAGCTGGGAACTGAAACCAAGTCCTCTGCAAAAGCAGCCAGTGCTCTTTACCACTGAGTCATCTCTCCAGTCCCCCACCTTCTATTCATCTCTTTTAATCTCAGAGAAAATCTGCGTATGTGCTGTCATTATCCTCATTTTATAAATGAGGATTCTGAAGACAAAGTTGCAATTATTTCCTCAAAGTTATCAAGTAGTCAAGTAGTATTAATCTAGGATGCAAACCCAATACCTAGACCTTAGCATTAAGCCTCACATTTGGGGGCAGGGGGGGCATGTGGAGGGGTGCATATTGTAGACATGTGTGTGAAATCAAGAGGTTGGTGTTAGATATCTCAATCAATTCTACAGCTTGGGTTTTAAATTTCACTTTATCTATTCTTTGAGAATTTCATATATGTATACAATATGTTTCGATCACATCTGCCCCCTCCAACTTCCTAGACACCTCCCACATCCCCTTCCCAACTTCATATTCTATTCTTTTTTTCTTCATTATCCACTGAGTCCAATTAGAGCTACCCATATGCACTTGGGTGTGGGGCCACCCCCTGGAGCATGGGCAAACTAGGAGAGGCCACACCCCTGAAGAAAACTGATTCTCCCTCCCACAGAAGTCGTCTACTGCCAATACCTCTCAGCTGTGAGTGGGGCCTTGGTGAGCACCTCCCCCAACCATGTCTTCAGGGATCCAACTCAGGTCATCAGGCTTGGCAGCAAGTGCCTTCACCCTCTGAGCCATGTTACAAGCCCAGTAACATTTATCTAATTACTTTTTTTGAGACAGGGTCTATGTATCCCTGGCTGGCTTGGTACTCACTATGTAGACCAAGCTGGCCTTGAACTCACGGAGTTCTATTTGACTTTACCTCCTGAGTGCTAATTACTCTTTGTTGTTTGAAGATACGGTCTTCCTACATATCTCAGGCTGATCTAGAACTTGGGATCTTCTTGCACTCAGCCTCTTAAGTGCTGGGGTTATAGACCTGTGCCACCACACCCAGCATCTAATTACTTTTTGAAGTTAATAGAAAATCTGACATAGAACTATCTATAAACTATTATTCTTAGGCATGCCTGCCTGATCAAGTTTTGGACTACTTTGCTTCTGCTCCAAGAATACTGTGGGTTTTTTCCCTCCCTTCATATCGTATTTATTTTATAAATTCATTTTCTTTTTTGCTTTTTCTCCCTATACTTGTACAAAGAAGTTATTCAGCAAATTTTGTGAATCTCTTAGAGAAAATAACAAAATTGCCTTGGGTAAAGTGGGATCTTAGAGCTCAAGATCATAAGTGCATGAAAGCTATCATTACTTATTAATAAACCTAAATCACTCTAAAAGTAAGCCCCAAAGTGAAAATAAAAAAGCATATCAAAAAAAACTCAAACATTGTATGGCCAATTTTCCTTTCTTTCAAAACCTAACATGGAAAAATGAGCATGTGAGTCTTAACCATCAACTCAGTATAACAATAAGGCTGTTTTATATAGTTAATATATTTAAATCAGGAAAGAAGAAAATAAAATTTAAGTCAAGAGCTAGAGAAATGTGTAGCACCTTCCTCAACACTGATTTTCTTTTCTCCAACTAATTCAACTCGAAGGCACTAGCTAATAAAGAGAATAATTCCAGAATAATTCCAGAGGCTTCTCAGTTTAAATCTCTGCCTCACTGGTTGATTAGTGTCTCCATCCCTGAATTCCTTTTCCCTTGTCAGACCCCATTTAAAACCTCCAGAAAAAAGCTAAGCACTGCACTTATTTCCTTAGCTTCATTCTCGGAAGACTGCCTTAAGATTCGGAAATA
>NW_008352386.1:50032-53974 GCF_000622305.1 Nannospalax galili
GGTATGAGGATGCTGTCAGGGAAGGGGTCAGATAAACTAATAATTGAATGGAAAAGTCCAAAATACATTCAAATGATAGACAATGGGCATGCTGGTTTCAGTGAATGTTAGGCTTCTTTCCATTATAGAAAAGAAGGCTGTTTAGAAAGAATGGGAAATCTTTGATGATAATGTTAAAATCCTGTGATACTTCTATCATTTTAAAACACACATACAAAAATTAAAGGCTGGGGATGCAGCTCAGTGGTAGAGCTTATGTAACCCAAACATGCAATCTCTAACACCACAAAAAAAGGAGGAAGGAAGGGAGGGAGGGGATGGAGAAAGGGGGAGGAGGAAAGGAGGGAGGAAGGGAGGGAGGGAGGGAGGGAGGAGAAAAGCTAAGGCCAGAGACAGCAACAAGATTCACAGGTTGTATCCATGGCTGATGTGACAGTTTATTGGCTCCCAACAGTAAATATCAACTCCCCTTTTCCCTTTCTGAACTCCAAAATAGATGAAAAATGCTCTCAGCACCTCTTGTAACAAAGGACTAGCCATGTGACTCATTTTCAGCATATACAATGGAAGGTGGGAGCCTACTGGGAACATGGAACTTGCTGGGAAACATTTTGTTTTGCCTTCCTATGTAACGGCTATTTCCCTTCCTTCCCTTTCCTGCTCATCTCAAACATAAGCAGTTGTACTGGCAAGAACAAGCATAGAAAGAAAAGCCAAAATTCTGATGATGGCAGACTGTAGAGATCAAAAGAAACTGAGCCTTTTAGTAGCATTCATCAGCCAGGGCTTAAACCTGAAACTGCTACACTGCTTCTTCTACTTCTTATGACACGAGAGAATTAATTTGGTTTAAATTGCTGTCAGGTATTCTGTTACTATAACTAACATGTCCTAGATGACAGAGCTATAAAGTTCAGTACAGAATGCAATGCGACCAGTAATGTGTTTGATATGTAAATCAAACTGTAGGCAAAGGGACTCCCATTCCTGGACGCCAAATTAACATTTAAGAACAGCAACAAATTATGCTCATTCCAAAGTATGAGTAGGAACTCCAAGGGATTACTTAGGCCAAACATGCTGGCACATATCCCAGGACTAGGTAGGCTGAGACAGGAGAATCAGGAGTTCTAGGTAGGCAGCTTGGGCTACATAGTAAGTTCAAGGTCAGCCTGGGATACACAGTGAGATCATGTCTCAAAACAAAGCAACAACGAAATGATATACTTTCAAGGACTGATTTCAATAGGCACTAGTAATAAAGTGACAATTCTTTAAATCAAAGTCATCCTGTAAGGAGCTAGGGAGCTAGCTTAGTGGGCAAAGTGCTTCCTGTGCATGATGGCTAACCTTGGTTGTCAACATGACATATATGGAAAGAGGGAACCTCAACTGAACAATTTCTTCCAACAGACTGGCCTGTGGGCGTGTCTGTAAGGCATTTTAATTGCTAAGTAACAAGCCCTCCCCAGATCCCAGCACCATGCTCTTGGACTTCTCACCATCTAGAAGCATGAGCTACATAAACCTCTACTCTTTATTAATAACCAGGCTGGGTGTGGTGTCACACAGATAGTAGAAATGCTTGCCCTGAATTCTGGCACCCTGGGCACTTGGTATTTTGGGGGCACTCGGTATTTTGGGGGCACTGTGCTAACACCACAGCATGTATATGGAGGTCAGAAGGTAACTTGCAGGACTTGGCTCTCTCCTTCCAACAGGTGGGTCCCAGGGATTGAACTCAGGTTGTCAGACTTGGGGGCAAGCCCCTTTTGAGCATTGTGGGTAGTGCTCTGGACATCTTATGTGGAAAAAAATCCAAGGTCATCCTTGGCTACATATCGAGTTCCAATGTTGGAACTGTGGGTAGTGCCCTCCCTGGGAAGGTGGGCCTAGGCTACATAAGAAAGGTAGCTGTGCAAGCCAGTAAGCAGTGTTTTTCTGTGGCCTCTGTTTCAGTTCCTACCTCCAGGCTCCCACCTTGAAGTCCTGCCCTGACTTCCCTCAGTGATGGACTGTGACTTGTGAGTTGTAAGCTGAAATAAACCCTTTCCTCCCCCAAGTTGGTTTTGATCAATGTTTTATTAGAGCAACATAGAAAGCAAACTAGAACTCCAAAGCACCCACATACAAAGCTGTGCCCAGTGTATGTGCCTGTAATCCCATCTCTGAGGAGGCAGAGACAGGAGGATTCCTGGGTTGCTGGCCAGCCAATCTAGCCCAATTGGTGAGTTCCAGGTTCAATAAGAGACCCTGTCTCAAAAAGTAAGGTGGAGAGTTATTGAAGACACCCAACGTGGACTTCCGGCCTCCACACGCACCCCCACACATGAGCATACACACTCACAAACACACATAAACGTGTTCCATACACAAAATAATTTTTTTAATTAAAAAATACATCCTGTGATATCTTCCCCCCAAAACCCTCAGCTCCGTTTAAAAAGTTATTTGTATTACTGATTAAGCTTATCAGCCTTCTGTTGCCATATCAAATATTGACATTATCTGCTTATAAGATAAAAATTTTAAAACACTGGATTTTGTATATAAACCACATTTTCTTTAGCCACCAATCTGTTGGCAGACATTTAGGTTGTTTCTATTTGGGGGGCCATTATCAAAGATGCTGAGCTGGGTACAGAGCTCAGTGGTTAACATGAGCTTAGATATTCAAGGCCTGAAGGTCAATCTCCATTACCA
This sequence comes from Nannospalax galili, assembly GCF_000622305.1. Classification (NCBI taxonomy): domain Eukaryota; kingdom Metazoa; phylum Chordata; class Mammalia; order Rodentia; family Spalacidae; genus Nannospalax; species Nannospalax galili. The sequence goes on from NW_008352386.1 coordinate 52,736, forward strand.
AAAATAAAATTTTTAAATGTTAAAGTACGAGCAATACTATCATAAACATTTACGTACACATTCTTCTTTATGTATAGCCTACAAATGCTGTGTCATGCAGTAACTCTATGTTTAAGCATTCTAGGAACTGGTAGACTGTTTGCCACAGCAGCAACAGCATCATTTTACAACCCTATCAGCAAGGTATGAAAGCTGTAATTTCTCTATGGCCTTGCCAATACTTGTTATTTTCTTTCTTTTTTGCAATAGCCATGCTATGGGTCTGAAGTGATATCTCATTTAGGTTTTAGTAATTTGCATGTCTCTAATGAATAAAGATGGTGAGCATCTTTTTCACAAGCACACTTGCCATTTATATATTCTCATTGGAGAAATGTTTGTTACAACAATTTCCCCATTTTAGTTGGATTATTTCTTAGTTCTTGTGGAGTTTTGAGAATTCTTTATACATTCCAATTCTAAGTCACTTATCAGAAATATGATTTTCAAATAGGTTTTCCACACTATGAGCTGGCTTCCTTTTCAGTTTTTAAAACTTACTCATAGAGAGAAAGAGAGAGCATGGTCTTAGGGCCATGGGTAGAAGCCAGAACTGTATCTTATATTGTAAATTTGACTTTGAAACCACAGATTTTTTTTTTATATTGTAATGGAACAAACAAACATAAAAAAGACAGAGAGACTCAAAAGCACAACGAAAGAAATGAAGATAATTGTGTATGGAACTGGTGATGAAACCATACTCCCAGAAGCTATGTAAGTGAAATTAGAAGCTGTGAATTTAGAGCACTTGCCTAGTAAATGTGGTGCCTTCAGTTCAAGCTCCAGCATTGTGGAACACCCCCCAACACACACGCCAATAACTGGACAATACAGTCCCAGTGAAGAATATCCTAAAAACAGAGAAAAACTACAAAGAATTGTCAAAGTATTTTTTAAAACTCAAATCGCTAATAATAAGTAATGTCAATGTCATTAGCAGAAATTATACAGATATATACTTATTGTAAAAATACATAACTGGAGCCGGGCATGGTGGCACATGCCTGTAGTCCCAGTACTTGGGAGGCAAAGGCAGGTGGATCTCTGTGAGTTCAAGGACAGCCTGGTCTACATAGTGAATTCCAGGACAGCTGGAGCTACAGGGAGACCCTGCTTCAAAAAGACAATATATATATATATATATATATATATATATATATATATATATATCACACGCACATATGTGTGTATATATGT
>NW_008352386.1:54034-59318 GCF_000622305.1 Nannospalax galili
ATTTTCATTGGAAATGTCAGTTTGGATTCATATTGTATATTGTCTTTAAAATATATGCATATAAGAGCAGCAGTAAAATTCAAGCCACAGACTGGGAGAAAATACTAGTAGCCCACATATCAACAATGAACTTATATCCAGAATATGGGTTTTTTCAAAAACTCAAAATATAAGGAAACAATGAAATTAAAACAAGTAAAAGACATCACTGAACATTTTCCAAAGAAGATATACAAATAAATGGTCAACAGTCCAGAAAATGAAGTTAAATATCAACTTTCCAGTCACCAGGGAAATAAAAATTTAAATTAAAAATTTATTAAAATGGCTAAAATCCAAGACATTGACAATACCAAATGCTCACAAGGATGCTGAATAACAGGAACTCTCATTCATTGCTGGTAGTCATGCAAAATGGAAAACAGCCCATCAAGCACAGTCCCAAATTATCAATGTGTTCAAGAGATGGAGGCAGGAGGATCAGGAGTTCAAGATCATCCTTGGTTACAAAGCAAGTTCCAGTTCAAAGCCAGCCTGGGGTACATGAGATTCTGTCTCAGAAAAATAAAAAGACAGGTGGTCACTTATTTCTCTCTCTTTTTTAATTTATTAGCATTGCTTTCTTTAAAAAAATAACATGATTACACTGAAAAGCTTTGTATAGATTGGAGAATTTGGAAAGCATTACAGCAACAGTGACCCATTTCGCAGTAGTGCTGTGACTCAGGAGTATACCAGGAAGCTTGGTAGTACAGTTTTATCAGCAAATATTCAAAAATTATAGTAAGCATATAGAATTGCAAATTTTCACTCTACAACTACACGTTTTTAGTTTGAGAATTATATCAATTTAGTTATTATAGTACTTTCTTTTTCTTTCTTTTTAACTTCCCAGTGATGTCTTTATCTTAAGAAATTCAAATAGGTGTTTTACATTTTCTATAAGGCACAGGTGAAGGCACACTGGGAGTGTCGAAGAGTAATAGAAAAATAATGGAAAACCTCTTGGCACCTGGAAATAGGAGAAGTACAATGTCAAAGCCTGGATGCTCAGGACCACATGAGGTATCAAGACCATACATGGCCCTCAGGGGAAGTGGGAAGTCCATTCTAGAGAATCAGTCCTCCCAAGACCAGAATGTGCAAATGACAGACACCTCCCCTGTTCCCAGCATAAGCCCAATATAGAGGAAAAACCACTGCCATATACAACCTGGAACCTCAGAGGAGGTGGCTGTGGAAAATGCAACCACTCAGCGAAGGCTAAAACTGGTGTCCAACATCAGCAAGTCCTCCACCCTGCAATCTGCTCCACCATCAGCCCACCAGCAAAGGAATGTGGAACTGTGGCTCATGGTTGGAGACCACAGCTCTAGCTCACAGATGGGAACCACAGTTCTGCTCATGGGAGGGGCCTTAGCTCAGGCTCACAGGAGGGGAAGGTGGTCAGTTTCTTATCTAGTTAACCATATACCATATGGCCAGTTGGAAGTTTATGTGAAAATCAAGTGTACTACCATTCATAAGAAATGACCATCTTGCTGTAGTTTTCAACTTCTATGTGTAAGGACTGTTTTCCTTGTTTAGTAGATAATGAAAGAGAGGCCAGAAATCCCACTTGAGGTGACAGTGACATCATTGTGTACATATCTCATGTCTTATCCTCATTTGAGAACTTATATGGCTAAATACAAGCAAAGTTTTCACATTAGAGAGATAAGTCTAATTCTTTTCATTTTAAAACTCTTGGGTGGCTCAACAATTAAAAGCACTGGCTGCTCTTACAAAGGACCCAAGTTCAGGGTTTGGTTCCCAGCACCTACAAAGGGTTATCTGAAACTCCAGTTCCAGGGGATCTAATATGTCTTCTGGTCCACAGGCATTGCATGACATAGGTGCACTTGCATGCATGTAAGTGAAACACTCATACATAAGAAGTAAAATAAAAATACTTTTGTGTATATATGTCTACAAAAAAATCAAGATTAAAATTTTTAGCTGACTATCTTTGAGCTTGTTCATGTGTTGGTGAGTAAAAAAAACATATAATTTTTTAAGTTCTACATAAAATTATGTCTTAGGTTATATTTTTATCAGCACTGCTTTCTTGGGTGGTTTTAGTAGCTCCACTATTTAGCATTATCAACCTCTCTTCATACTGCAAACAGCTTAACTCAAATGAATTTATGATATTTAAATCACATCAGATGAACTGACTTTTTGAAAAATATCTCATGTTAGATTAAAACAGGAATACTAATTTTAGGCTATTTATCAGAAATGTTCTATGCTGATTTGCTACTTTTTAAATATGTAAGAAATGAAAAGAAGGTAAAGAAGGATAAGCTAGGTTTACCTGTTATTTTTATCAAAACAATCTGGCTAAAAGATTAAAAAAGGGCAACATCTCCTCTTGCTTATAGTATATACTATGTCTCACTCTCCACTAGCAGCCCCATAACATAAAGGAGGAGAGGACTTTTAAGTCTAATGCATAAGGTATAAAGAAAAAAATATCCAGTAGGAATTTTTAGAGTAGAAGTAGCCTAGGGTTGGGGACAAAGCTCAGTGATACAGCACTTCCTGGCATGTACAAGGCTCTTGGTTTCATCTCTAGTACCACAAATGAACAAGAAAGATAATTTAGTTTATGCCTCGTATAGTGGTACTTGGAAGGCTAAGCCAGGAAAACTGTGGTGATTTTGAGACTACTTTTGGTTTCATAGTGAGTTCAAAGCCAACCTGTGATAGATAGCAAAACTCTTACCTCAAAAAACCAAAAGTTTGGAAATGGAGAGATGATTTAGTAGTTTAAGAGCATATACTGCTCTTGCAGAGGACCAGAGTTCAGCTCTCAGCACCCACGTTGGGCAAGTGACAACTGCCTATAACTCCGGCTCCAGGGCACCTGACACCCTCTTCTGGCCTCCACAGGCACCACACTCACATGCACAAAGCAACATAGAGAGACACACTTATACCCTTAATTTTAAAAACTGAAATATTATAGTTCATAGACCAATAAAATACTATAAATAATACTTCTATGACACTTCTACTTGCTTTAGAGTTGATCCTTTGTGGGAAAGAGAAAGAGTAGGTGAATAGGCCAGATCCACTGAAGACATCTGTTACTCAGAAATGATCATTACTATCCAGGCATGCATTGATAGTGCATATCAGTAATCTCAGCACTCAGAAGGTTGAGGTAGGGGGATTATGATTTTGAGAGCAACTTGGGCTACACAGGCTGACTCTGTCTCAAATCTACATGTATACATACATATATGCATTTATACATAGCATGAAAGAATAAAGGGGATGGCAAGAGGAGAGGAAGAGGTCTAAAAGGAGTGGGAGACAGGAACAAGAAGGGTAATGGGATGTATATGTCATGAAAGCAGAAGGAGGAGCTATTTGGGAGTAGAAAGGGGACCAGCTAAGGGGAGGTGGAGGGCAGTGAGGCAACAATTAAGAGCAAAGGAGTGACATTACTATGTGTATGAAAATGTCACAGTAGAATCCACTTCTTTGTACACTAACAAATAAAAACTAACAAATAATATGATTATATTTACATCTCCCTGATCATGTTAATGCACGTAAAGCTTCCCTGAGACTTCAAAATCATTTTGCAGATTCCTCCACATAAGAAGATTGAGGCTTAGAGTGATGAAAATATCTTGGGACTACTTAAAGGTAAATGTTTTACAACACTGAATGTACTAATCACCATTGAACGGCATACTTTTAAACAGCTAATGTTTAATTTTGCTTCGTGAACATGATCTCAGAAAGTGAGAAAATTTCAAAAAGATGAAGAAGGGCTGATGTGACTACCATTGCTTCCCAAAGGGTAGAGACTGCATCTGGCCTTGAAAAGAGTTGAAGACCAAGGCAAGAATTGGCAGAGCTGGCCATAACCAGTGTTTCTCAAACACTGACTACAGCCACAAGAACAGCTATATTTTAGCAGCCCAGTTCACACTCACCCACATGCACCAGTGCACATGTACACACACAGGAAGGAAACAAAAGTTCACAAAACAATACCAACTCTTCCCTAGCATAATAGCGTCTGGTATTTCATTTGCTTCTACCCTATCCTTTGTCTGCCTACCTTTTTATTTTTGTAAAATGTTAGTCATAATTTATTAAATTCCTATTTTATCACTGTGAATTAAAATAAATTTTCTCTTAGGAAAGCATCTGTTTCACTATGAATTAGATGGTGGGGGATAGGGATACAGCTCAATGGTAGAGTGTAAGCCCAGGCCCTGGGTTCAAGCAGGGTGAGAGATTACATGATGGGCTACTTACTACAAACCCACCAAAAATGGTGATAAGGTAGTGTGGAAAGAAAGGAGAGGCTGGGGATGTCATAGAGTGCTATAAGGGGAGGGGAGATTAAAGAAGAGAAGAAAGAAAAAAGAGAAGAGATGAGAAGAGACGAGAGAGGAGGGGAGGGGAGGGGAGGGGAGGGGAGAAGAGAAGAGAAGAGAAGAGAAGAGAAGAGAAGAGAAGAGAAGAGAAGAGAAGAGAAGAGAAGAGAAGAGAAGAGAAGAGAAAAGAGAAGAGAAAAGAGAAGAGGCAGAGGAAGAATGCACTGCTCCTTATCCATTCAGGATCAGTTGCCCAACCATATGTCCAAAGTGCTGTGAAAAGGATTTTCAGCTTCAACTGAAAACGTCCCTTTTAACTTTGATATCCTAAAATTTTGAGGCTATGCCTGGGATTCTCTTAGTGTGCTACAAATCCAGCATGTAAATTGTTGGGGGAAAAAAGCTGGTTGTAGTAGCTCACACCTGAATCTCAGCACCTGGGAGGCTGAGACAGGGGGATTTATACACATTTGAGGTCTGCGTACGTCTACATAGTGAGTTCGAGGATGACCTGACTACAGAGTGAGACCTTGTCTCAAAAAACAAAAACCAAAACCAAAACCAACAAACCAACAACAGGAAGGCTGGGGGGGGGAGAGGGGGGAATAGGTAGAGCTGGAATTTAGTTATGTTCTTTCACTAAGGCTTTAATTAATTCATATTTAAATTTTAGTATGACCCATGGTAGAAATGATTAAGTTTTAGAAGACCAATACTACTTCTATTTCCAAGGCTAAAACAGAGGTTGCACCTCACTTGGCTATGGACAGAAATCAATCTATTGGCTGGGCATTGTGACACATCTGTAATCCTAACAGTTGGGAGGCTGAAGCAAGACAATCAAGAGTTTGAAGATGGCCAGAGCTACACAGTCAGAACCTGTTTCAAAAATGAAACAGGGC